>NC_051121.1:6493858-6852292 GCF_014839805.1 Manduca sexta | reverse complement strand
TTATTACATCATTATAAATCTCGTAATCCAAAACTAGGATAACAATAAATTTTTGCTGAAATCACCGTATTGTTGAATTTATTGTTTAATTCCCGGATTTGACGCTCCTGAAACCTTTCAGAAGTATCCGTCTTTGCAGCCGTCGGGAGAAAATTAAAAATAAAAACCACGATAAAATCCGCCAAATAGTTTTATTTTAATTACATATGCCCTCGATCCTAATCTACGTCTATCCCAAATATAAATAAATAAATCAATAAGTTAATAAAGCCTCCTTATAAATAAATAAGTAAATCTATCAAAATGTATTAACTAAGTATCTATTTTACAAATAGTCATTACTTCTTATAGCTTTACTGAAAGTTAGTCACCGGTCTACGTTTACAGCAGTACATAAGTTCAAATCAGTATATGACCCTGACTAGAATCACTGCTTTTAATTTCAGACTTAAAATACTGCGCACATTTGTTTTAAAATCTATTTCTAATTATTTCCTGGCAGAATGCGTCGGCGTCCTTGCGTTTTGCGACAGAAAAAAAATCATTGTCGATATGTTTGTGAAGTTGGTTTTATATGATCATTCGGTCACGGTCCGTCACGCGGGCGATACCGCAGGTGACACTTAGGGAATATTAATATTCTATTTCGTCACACTATTATGTTTTTATGCGTAAATATATAAAAAAATTACATAAGCCAATTTTGCAAAAGTAACTCAGTCGTCAAAACAAAAGTTAATTTGGTGACGTCCGAACAGTTTTTCAAAACAAGGCCTTATTTCCATTTGATCCGTTGCAGGAGGTTGTTTTGATACTATGCTAGAAAACAATAGGTCAATGAGCCAAACACATTTTGTATTCGGTATTGTAAACACGTATCTACGGTTGTATTATGACGTAAGTGATTTTAAATCTAAATATAGGTAATGTTCTTTACATAATAAATTATAATTAAATACCTATACGGGAATTTTGAATGGGTCAAATTCAACGATTATATGTATCAAAATCGAAAAAAAAACTGTGCCTTGTATTTCACTTTTGATATCTTATATTCTTTTCAAACCCCATAAAGCATCTGCACTTTTTTAATATTTCTTTTAAGCTTAGAACATCATGAATAATGAAAACATCTATTTCATTAACACATTTTTGCGTATAACATTGCACGCGCCTACGTCATCTCCGCTTTCATAATCCACGTGGTATTGAAACGCGTTTCAGGGCCCCGGGGTGCGTCAACGGCACGAAGCAAGAGACATTATGACGAAATACAGCCAACAAAGGCCGCACGATTGTTAAAAACAGGTAGAAAATGAAATGTTAAATTGTGAATATGTTTTTTTACGACTTCAAAAACAGGAGAAGTTCCAGGAAGTTAAAACCCCAACGCGATGTCGTACCACGTGCGCAACACAACTACACCATCGAGATAATCTATTTCTTGATATTTCAAAAAGGAGAAAAAAATAAAACCTTATCAACAATATTGCTAGTTAAGCTCGATAAATACTTGAATAAAATATATAACAGCAATGTTTAATTTTGATTAACCATAAACTCCAAAATTGATTACTATTATAATTTGGTAATTTAACATATTGTTCTGGATTTTTAATTTATAATGCTAATTTTTTTTTTTTAAATGATGATTTTAATAATGACGATATAGTTTTTAGAATAGAAAATAAATAAAGTTAGTTAATTACTACTGAGGCAGTCGTAATTATGTTTGTAGAAAATTCTAACTTATAAATGTTTCATTGATACGCGATAAAATGTATTGCTTCACGATGCTATTAATAGGCTGTGATAGTAAAATTACGAGAATTACAGGAACATTCAAAGGTTTATTTGCCTTGTAATACGAACTTAAATAGTCCTTCTTAGGAATATAGTTCAATATAAATATTACTGTTTATATAATTGAGTAAACAAACATGACCTTCTTAAAGGACGACCCGAACTATTTATACAAATATGGAATAACAGTTCTCATGTTTTGTCCTATTTTTATATTGCAATCCATTCATACTTGTCTTTACTGTTAATTATTAATGTTTATACAGATTTCTTTACCTATTATAACCTATTCTTACATATAAGTGAGTTTTTAATAATCCCAATAAAAGTATGAAATGGTTTTTTATAAACGTAATGGCTAATATAAGTAACTATTGTATATTTTATAAATATTTGCGAAGTTTTATAAAAGGTATATGTCACAACGAGCAAACATTTTGATACAATCTAAAATCTAAATGAACATCAGCTATCCAAAATCGTTTATGCATTGTCCGAAGTTCGTATAACAACTCCGGGCGCTGGAAAACAATACTCATAACATTCTCAACATGTATTGTCGCACATATCTGCTTACATTGCGATTGTTTTCCTTTGTCCGGCCAGCGATAACATGTGATCTGCCTGTTTTCCTAACATCGCGAGTAAAAAGTAAACAACTGACTGACCTCCATATTGTTTGTGATCAATGTTGATAATTATTATTTGAAATTGTAACATTAATTCTAATTTAATCTTAACTTTAAATAAAAGTAGATTTCAGATTGTATTGGTGTTTATTGGATTTTATTTTTCTCCCAACGTTTCGAAGACTGCAGCCTTTATAGTTCATGCTCACGGGGCGGATTGAGGACTTTTGGTCCGAAAACTCATTACATTTTACAATTATGCAATTAAAAAATTGCTGATGACAGTCCAATCTACGCAGAATAAGCTCAGTGTTTTAAAGTCTGACCGCTGGTCTTTTAATTTATTTCGAAACCCAAACTACCGTCTTCAAAACGCCATTAGAAAATTGAATCATTTCGATGTCTTATTATACCCGTAACTTAATTAATCAGTAGACTCACTGTTCAATACTTTAGTAGAGTCAAGTAATATGATAGAGTCAAATCACTATTTCAATTAAACTAGTTTTAATATCAATAAGGATTTTTATGTTGAATTGATTATGTATAATGTATATAAAGAAAAAGTAAGAAAAATAGGTTTCATTTTCAGACCTGGTGCATGCAATATATAATACAAGAGCAGCGCTACACACCATAATGCGCACGCATGCATTGCCTATATGTATTTTTAGTTCCGGGCTTATTTCATTAACAAATATTTAGAACATTTAACATTTTCCTATAGCCCTTTCAAAGCGCAGATGATTTGTAAACAATCACTGACTTATGTTTAATAAACAGATATTACCTTGCTCGTATTTACACATTACTTCCTAAGTCCTTGCTTGTCAAAACCCATATATCAGATTTACGGCCAGTTGTCCCGTTTCAATGTTTGAAGTTTAGTTAAACAATATCATTTAACCCGTCGTCATCTAAAACAAGTTCCTAGAGAACTGTACAATATTACCAACGATAGTATTGTCTCCGACACGCTTAGTGTTGGATCCTCCTACATCGGAATCATTTCCTATAGCTAAGAGAGTTTATAGAAATATTTTTTAGATAGAAGCTATTTATATCATATTAATATTATAATTATTTTGCTATAAACACGTTTATGTATACGTAAATAAATCACCTATTTTTATAAAATAGTAATTACGCTAGCCACAAAACACTCAAACTTATATACCCAACCATATACCAATCCATCATCACCTACTGTATCTGGGGAATTGCCATCCAACTTACTTATAGAAGAAAGATTTCAAAGATCCGTTAGTAAGATAATGTTAATAAAACCTTTCAGATAGATATACATAATTTATATAAAGAAGCGATGGTCCGAACTGTGCGTTAACTATTTATCCTTAAAAACTGTTTATATACCCATAAATACCTCGCAAAGTTAGAAAATGTAACTGTCTTGTTGATTTTTTTTTTGTTCAAATACCCTCGCCATTAATAGACATTACAAGGCCTTGCATTACGAGAAGCAAAGTGGTGATAAAATGGTTACTATCATTGAAGTACTCAAACTGAAAATATTTTAAATAAATAAAATTAAGCCTAATATTAAGATTTCAAAAGACCGATGCTTACGTGTTAGCGTACTAAGATAAATAATTACTATAAACAATTATTACAAATTATTATTATCAACACATTTATGTTAAATTTACAGCAAGGCACTGCCTTGTTTTTGGGGCCCTCTGCCAAATATTATTTTGTTTAAATTAGTTATAAGTATTTACTAACATTATTTACAATATAGCAACAATGTATACCATATTTCCTACTTTTTGTTAAATTCTGTTTGTGCAAAAATAAAAATACTGTATTATTTGTTTTTTATGTCAAAGATAATGCTGGTTTCGGAACAAGCTAAAGTAAACAAGTAACAATACCGAGATAAGTATTTTTTGTTAATCAATAAAATATTAGTTAAGTATATTTATAACTTTCAACCAATCCAAAAAACACAACGCAAGAAACTTAACCCAAATTGGTCAATCTTATCGAAAACGCAAAGAACCAATTAAATCATTGATAAACATGCTTATAAAAGGCTGACTAATCAAGTCACAAAATTCATTTTTGTTTTTACGAACTAACGATAATGGTATTTATTGTCGTTATCGTTATCGCTAAGTGCTGGACGTATACACAAACAGCACTCAACTACCGAGTATTGTGAACATGAGAGTATTGATCCGAATTTACAGATAGCGAAGTTAAAAGCAGCGTCTGAGAGTGGTATAAAAATGTACATTTAGAAAGAATGGAAGGTCATAGTCAAGTATGTTTTTTGATTGCTTTAAATATCGAGACGAGCAAGCCGTTCGTCTGATGGTAAGCGATACGACCGGTCATAAACAGTAGAAACACCACTCAACACCTTGAATTACAAAGTATTGTTTGGTATTCCACTGCGCTCGCCATCCGGAGACATGAGATGTTGTCTTATTAATATGTCCAGTAGTTACACCGGCTACAATGTTCTTCAAATCGAAACACAAGTGACTACACACTGCTGCTTGGCGGCAGGAATAAACATTGCGATGGTACCTACCCATGCGGATTCTCACATATGAAAGACCTTCCACCAGTATTTATGTAAACTAGAATTAAAAGTGTAAGGAAAACCGTGGCCGTATAGGTAAATAGGTGATTTATTGACTCTCTTGCCTCTACGTCTACCGAAGCTGTCCTTCGAATAGAACGTCCGTAATTGCAAAATGCCGGATTCGCCGCTACAGACGGAATAGAGCCCCCTGGCCTTACATCAATTAACATATAATCAAACCTTTTTGCACCTATTCCGCATTATTCATAACAACAAACAGGAAAAAAATATATACAGAAAAGTTTTTTTAACGAGACTGAAAGTATATTCTTTGAAATAAAAAATAATTTCTCAGATCTGTTCATAATTGACTAAGTTCTGAAGTAACAAACATAAAAAATACACGTCTAATTGATAACCTCCTTTTTTTGAAAGCGGTTAACAAGGTCGCTTTTATGGCGAATTTGTCTACGATTGCGTCTCGCTTCTAGTTCACGTGTTCTGTTTATTATTGCCAGCCTAAAATAAACATTTATGACTGGTTTTACAGGCTATTTTACGAGGGTAGATAAAATCTAATAATATTCGATAATATTCTATTCTCGACGCGATATCAGTAGACGATATGTCCTAGATAGCTATATTTAGCACTGTGACTGATCTGTTTTACTAACGTAATGTAAGCGGGAAATCATTGCAATCATTTGAATGAAAAACAATGCTCTATTGACCCGTTTGAATCGATACGTTTTATTTTGCACGGCCATTGTTTGAATTTTCACCGGACGGAAATTTCTATCTAATTTAAACAATAAGGAATAATCAACAATACCGAGCTTGCTTTTCTAATGCTCTGTCACGTGGAATTACAATTGCTAATGTTTTGCTGGTGGTAGGATATTTTATATCCGCCCGGATAGCGACCTCATACACGAGGTGTTAAAACCCGCCATAGTGACCCACGTAAGTGTGTCACGTTCCGGGAATAGCCTGATATATCCGGTTCTAACATGCCGACATAATTGTGTCGACTGTCGAGGGGTAATCATCTCTCGTCAGTCGACATTCTATTGGACCCCACTCCACTTACCATCAGGCGCAACGAGGTCACAGCCGTGCTAGTAAAAAAAAAAACAGTTAGGTAAATAGATTTCAATCTGACGCATCTCTTATTCTTCATTATAATAGCAATATTTAAAAAAAAAGTTAGGCCAGTTGTGATAGGAACGGAATGCTGATACTAATGTCCGCAGGTTAAAACCTAAGAGCACGCACATCTGACTTTTCTAAAGTTATGTGTGTATTCTTTATGAATTATCGCTTGGTTTACCCGTGAATGAAAACATCATGAGGAAACCAGCATAACTGAGAAATTTTCTATAATAATTTTGAGGGTATGTGAAGTCTGCCAATCCGCACTAGGCCAGCGTGGTGTTCTTAAGGCCTAATCCCTCTCAATAGTAGAGGAGGCTCGTGCCCAGCAGTGGGACAGTATATAATACAGGGCTGATATTATTATATATATTTAGCGAGGGCGGCTATAGGTTACATAACATCACACTATAGCCAAAAGTATAGGAGAATCAATACAAAATTAGCAAAAATGGGGAAAACTTATTCATTTTGACAACTTTGCGCGCGCCGTAAACCGTTAAAGTTACGCAACAAACATGCATGACGAAATTGTTCCTCTTAAGAAGTTTTAAAGGTATATTATAAATCAAAGTCCCCCGCGGAGCGCCGCGCCGCTACTGTCTGCTTGTCTGAACGCAATAAATTCAAAAACGACCTAACGGATTTATGTAAAATTTGGTATGGAGATAGTTTGACCCTAGGAAATACATAGGCTAATTTCTAACCCATATAATAATACAGGGCTGATATTATTATTATATAGTAATATTGATTATAAACCCCCAGTAAACATACATAATTGCATCACAGATCCATATTACAAAATATTTCCAGGAAACCTGCGGTAAACAACAATGAGTCAATATGTCATAAAACACATTCATACGCCACTCTCTATAACAATATTGTTGCTCTTTTATCAAATTTTGTGGTCGACTAACAACCACATGGCCTGTTTCTCTGTAGGTAAACGAAAAAAACTCATTACTAGGGGCTTATTTATTTGAAGCGTAATAAGATTTGGTATTTACCTTAAACCGATGATTGAATGGGCGAAATGTGTAATAGTATAGCTATCAAGGTCGTACACTGTCAATCTATTGTCTCTGCCTACTCTATGGGTAGTGGCATTACGTAGTCGGGCCACCACACTTTTAGTGAGACAGAGAAATGCGTAAAATAAAACCTTTAAATATTTTAAACTTTGTCACATGTAAAAGCTATGGAGCGCACGCTCGACTTATTTGTTGTAATGACCTTTTCTTTTCTCTCGCCTTGAGGCTACAAATTTGGGGGTCCGCCCCGGGAGCAAGAACTCACACAGTGCCACTGGCTGTGTTTAAATATTGGTTTGGTTACCTAATCGGCTGGAATAGCATGGCTAACATTCTATGCAGAAGGGGCTTAAGTATTGGGATGGTTGTTCCTGTATATGAAAATATTTTCTGGAGAACAGCATTACAAATTGACATAACTCACATGGCATAGTTACGTAGTCTTGTACCGTACGAATTCTATTCTATATAAACATAGCGTTACAAATTGTCAGATGGTATAGTTACGTGGGCTTGTAACGTACGAATTCTAAATAAATAGTTGTATTTGTAATTTTATATTAGAACGTTCCGTGAATGATATATACAACATTGCATAAATTAAAATAGAAGTTTTGAATCTATACGAGATCATTCCATTGATATTCCCACATCCTCAATAAAACAAATCATTTCACACACCTCTTGTGTATTTTTAACTCTGACTTCACGCCAAGAAAGACTATTCTTTCTTCTAGTAATATACAATAAATTATTTCCTCAGTGCTCTTGATGAAAAGTTATCATAACCCAGACCGTTGTTATGACTGACCCTCGTAAAATTTCCCACGGATAGTTCCAGCTGCGTTCATTGAAATATATTGCTGACGTGAGTTTTATAGAATTAAATCATAGTAATAGTAAACAAAATGAAAAGTGCTATATTCGACGCGCCTTGTATGCTTTCTTTCTGCCAAAGTATAAGAACTTATGCTCATCACACACTTATAAAAACTGTTGTAGTGTGCGTAAAATAGACATGTGTCTTTGATTTTTTATGTGTGCGTGCATCACGACCTAAAATGGTATAATTAAGACAATAGTAAACTATGTGTGATGGTTTTTTTATAGTAGTTACACTGAAAGTGCCTGAATTTATAATTAGCAGCAATAAACACATAGCAAGTCCCACCTAGATGGTCTAAGTGACAATAATATTATTCAGCTGGATTCGAGAAGTATTTACAAATCCCTTAAAACCATATTTTTAATTTTAATTATTATTATATTTAGATGTTGGTTTTGTATTCATCAGAGCTAATTGCCTATGTGATAAATAAACCACCGAATTTAAATTCATTAATTTTAAATATCAAAACCGACTTTACAATAATTAGCATCCAGATCGCTCTCAGTGCTTTAAACTCGCCGCATAAAAATGTCGTTTACGAACGAGAGATTGCGCGAGATAGAGAGGCATAATCATATCCTGCTGACGAAGATCCTGAGCGCCAGGAACAACAGGAAGTCTTCCATTCCCGGCGGGGAGCTGCCCAGGAAGCCAGTGCCGTTCGCCGCCGTGTTACGGAAGAATCACCAACGGCAGATCATGACAATATGGTAACTATTTTCTTAAGTCTATTTTAGTTCTGTTCCAATTTAGAATCGCCCTAATACGCTTTTCCAAACAAGTTGTATAAGTTATTTAGTTCAATATGACCGGCCTCCTGTGTGATGTTAATCCCCTTTAGAAAATCTATAGTTCATTGAAATGTTACATTTTTTAGGCCTTACCTTGCGTTAACACAAACTTGGTTTTAGCTTCACACTGACCCCCCCTACACTTCAAAAAAATAAAATTGCGTCCTCTAAAAAACGCAACCTCAAATGTAACTTTTCAATGGACTACTAGTCTAAAACAAATTGTGAGATAAACCCAACAACAAGACAATGACAATATAATAACCCTGTTAAATAATGTCAACGTCTCACACTGTCTCCTAATAATTTTAAATATTTTCATCAGCATTGTTCGAAATTCATTAAGTATAATATAATGTATTGCATATTTTCAAATTATCCTAGAGGAATATATTCCATTTCGAACTTTACATCATATTTTTTTCGGACAAACTAAAAAACGGTTATCTGAAATGATCGACTCTACCTTAACAATTAAAGAAACTTTCTCGTTTCTTCTAAACACTTTTGTCTCTCCTTACAACGACTCCGTGGCGCAACGGTAGCGCGTCTGACTCCAGATCAGAAGGTTGCGTGTTCAAATCACGTCGGGGTCACTCCTGACTATTTCATCACTATTTTGTAATATAAATAATGTTATTTTTATTTATTTTGATGATTATAATATGTAATATATACATTTGTTTGTTTTATTAAACTGAGTGTGTGCCATTTACTTGTTTCTCATTTTCATTTGATTCAAACAGGCCGGCATAATTATATTGACTAACGAGGGGTAATCTCTCGTCAGTCGAGACTATTGCGACCCAACTCTGCTAACCATCAGGCGCAGTGGGGTCACTTTACTCTCGCATTAAAATTTCCAAGATTTCACTTACCTGGTTACTTATTGATATATGTATCTTCAGATTAACGCTTTGACACAAACTCTTCAGCTCTACATAATAGTATAGATATAGATCGCATGTGTAAAATAAAACAAGTCAATAAAAAACGTATAATAAATTTATTAACAAGACACGGTGTGTGAGCAAACATGTAACATGAGGATGCGTCGCGCCCCCGCGCGCGCTCGCGAGGGCCGCCTCTGTATCAACGGCGGATGCTGCACGCTGACGACTTGGCACGCTGGATCTTCTTCAATAGGATCTGAGGATGATATATACACAACTATAACTAGGCCGTGGTGTAATCAATAGTAGATCGTTGTACACAGTCTTATATATAGTCAACCACATACGTAGTTGAAGAAATCCAAAAGTTCAAATCGCTTATACACTCTTTATTCTTACCGACATTTCTGTTTCTTCACAAAAATGAAATAATGAAACAAATTCATTTAAACTTAACGTGTACACTGAACAGGCCATAAAGTATTGAATTTTGCCAGCTTACATTTGGAATGAACAATGCTACTTTTTTGGCTAACTGTACGTACTAAATTCAATACTGCTAAAAACAATCACCGTAGGAAAACTTAGAGTTTGAAGATATGTAAATACTACAGTTTCCACAGTTCTACCTCTATATCTTAATCGTTGATGTCTCATTCACTACAAACCGTGTAGATTACTTACTCTAAAAGAGTTTTCGTAATTCAGAAGTAATTCTACACAAAATCGTAGCGATAGATACTGATATCTTAATCAATGACACAAAGCAAATAACACATTTGTTTTATTTACAGGATGGAAGCGTTTAACTGATTAGTATTTTACGTTTGAGACAAACACGATCATAAAGTAAAAAAGAAGAAAATTAATCTTATTTAATATTATTAATTACGTACATACACTTGGATAGTTCGTTCAACCAGAAATTGGAAAGCAGTTAATAAAATAAATAAACATGTTTACATTACGTGTTATAATCACGAAAATAAATTAAAATAACATTATTTCTAGTACAAAACTGTGCTTAACATATTCGGGAGTGACCCCGACGTGATTTGAACACGCAACCTTCTGATCTGGAGTCAGACGCGCTACCGTTGCGCCACGGAGTCGTTGAGTGTAGCAACAAAAATATGTAACATAATCGAAAACATTTCTATAATTGACTATAATAATAATAATAATAATAATAAAAACGTTTATTGCCAAAATTAAAACTATTACAGAAATTTAAAAATTAAAAAACAATCTTACAAATAAAAATGGCAAAAGGAAGTGGCTCAGCTAACTGCTGTCTGAGCTGTGAAACTCGGCCAGCGCTGGTTTTCAGCCACTCCTGGCCCCTTTGGTGTTAGGCGGGGTTAGGACTAACTGCTCCTCCATTCGTTTTTAAACTGCTTAGGTCTAATAATATCAGTTAAAATTATCTTATAGAAATTAAACTACTAGATTATATACAATATAAAAGTTTGAGGAAAAATATAATATTCTTCTATGGTTACCATATTAATGTCGCTGTCTTGTTGGGTTTCTCCCCAAATTCGCACAGGACTAGATTTCCTAAAGGTAAATAACATCGGACAGGAGGCCGGTCATACTGAACTAAATGAATCTACAACTTGTTTACAAAAGCGTATTATATCGACTCCATATTGGAACAAAATAAAAATAGCAAGAAAATAGTTACCATATTGTCATGGTCTATTTGCCGTTGCTGATTCTTCCGTAACACGGCGGCGGACGGCACTGGCTTCCTGGGCAGCTCCCGGCCGGGAATGGAAGACTTCCTGTTGTTCCTGGCGCTCAGGATCTTCGTCAGCAGGATGTGATTGTGTCTCTCTATCTCGCGCAATCTCTCGTTCGTAAACGACATGTTTATGCGGCGAGTTTGAGGCACTGAGAGCGATCTGCATGTTAATCATTAAGTTGTTTAAAGTTAATGAAAAGAAGACGTTTATTAATCAGGCAGGCTTATGAATCGTTTAGTAAAAAACGAAGATCTAAATATAAAATTGAAATGAATAATATGGTTTTATATAATTTGGAAATACTTTTCAAATATCATCACCATTCGAATCATTTCGACCGTCTAGAAGTGACGCGCCATGTGCTTATTGGCGTAAAGCATAAATTCTGTCACCTTATATACCGCCATCAATATTTTACCATCGGAATTTTGCCTGTTTGTTACTAAGTATATTTTACGTCATAGATAATTGATAATCTTTTTTTACCAGCACGACAAAGTAACTCCACTGCACCTGATGGTAAGTGTAGGAGGGTCCAATATAATGTCGGCTGACGAAAGATGATTACCTCTCAACAGTCGACACAATTATGCCGGCCTGTTGGTTAATAAATACCGTAATCTAGAAATGACAATGTAAGAACGTATTCAATTCTACGCGAAGATTATCCGTCGCAGGATTATATACAATTATCGTTATGTCATCTCTCCACGAACGTTCGAGGTCTTGGTCAAGTTTGTTCAGGGCCGAGACAATTTTGATAATTATGTTTACGGTGATGTAATTGTGGAGGCCAAACCGTTCAATATTGGGTACAGTAATTAATTTACCTTCAAGGGTGATGATATAATTGACATAATCAACTTTAAATTTCAATTATATATGATAAACAACTATTTTAGTATAGATACCTGAGATGCCTTTTTGGAATTCATGAATTTTGATATTCTTACTACTTAGCATCTCATAGAACACATCACGCATATAAACTCGGTAAAATATCAATAGACAAGTTGGACCTCTACCCACACTTCGGAGATATAAGCATCTATATACCTTACAATTTCGTTGAAAATTTGAAATTACTGACCCATAATTCGTCGATCTTCCGGATACAGAATTTGGC
Organism: Manduca sexta; assembly: GCF_014839805.1. Taxonomy (NCBI): domain Eukaryota; kingdom Metazoa; phylum Arthropoda; class Insecta; order Lepidoptera; family Sphingidae; genus Manduca; species Manduca sexta. Next base: position 6,839,673 of record NC_051121.1, on the reverse strand, counting down.
TTATTAGTGGAAACCGAAGAGTTACTTTTTGATATTTTCACAAACGACTGGCTCGGCTCGCGGCTCAAAGTCTTCTTCGCTTTCGGTTCACTCTTAAACGAAACCTGTTCTTCTCCACTATCTTCTTCAAACTCGTCAGAATACGCATCTTCCTCTTGTTCGGGATTATAGCTTTCGGGGTTATAACTTTCGGGATTATAACTTTCGGTCTTAACTTCATCATCAGATTCGTAAACGCACGTTTCCACACAAATGTTTGGTTTTTTCACAGCGTCCACGATGCATCCCATTTGCAACTCTTTGGACAGTTCATCTATGTCGTTGTTGTTCTCCTCCTGTATTTTAGGTTTCATGGCTACAGAGTCGCCTGAGGAGTATTTTGCGTCCATGTCTACGGTGCTGTCGCGGCGTGACATAGTGCGTTGCGTGCTGTCTACCCGCTAAAATACAAGTTTCTAATTAATGGTGGAGACGTTATTTCAAAAGTTTACTGTTAAGGTGGTAGCTCAAGGTCCATTTTCATACATTTTGTTTCGGCTTTAATCTGGGTAACTAAACAAGTATTGGCAAGTAAAGAATTTAAATTCACGTCTAGTTAGTGATTAGTTCTCGCAGTTGAAGAAAAACGTAAAAATAATGAATAATCATGGATATTTCGGCCTTTAAAATTTAATCTGACGAACTTTTACAGGCAGAAATATCCATGATTATTAATTATTTTTACATTTTTCTTTCACCTGCGAGAACTAATCACTAACTAGACGTGAATTTAAATTCTTTACTTGCCAATACTTGTTTAGTTACCCAGATTAAAGCCGAAACAAAATGTATGAAAATGGACCTTGAGCTACCACCTTAAGGTTGTAAATTGTAATGAAGTGGCTGAGATAACTACATGTACTTTTAGGCCTACTTTGAGTGCTGTAAGTAAAGTCAATCGTGTAATAAATTAGAGATTGGATCTTATGTTGAAAGGGAGATAGATTTAAAAATATTACTTAAATCTTAGTATAAGTACTTAAATTTACACAGTCATATCTAAAAAAAACAACTTTGTTAGTTTTCTTTTTGAGTAAGTCTGTGTATGACAACGTTTTTATGAAATAAAAATAATTTGGATATGTTTTATATCCTCAACTTCTATGATAAGTTGTAACTTTTAGTATGCTATATTGTAGACGAAACTACTGGCGCCTCTACATACAATATAGAAAACTAGTATCTTCGTATTAATTATACCTAATGATAGTTTAGAAATATTAGACTCCACGTACAATTCTACTTTTTAGAATTTCTGATGCTTAATATTTCAAGAGATTACCATACAAAAAGATAAATACTGTTGATTAGAAAATTAAGTCTAGACTACATGGATCAGTTTCTATCCTTAAAACTAAGATAATTTATTAACTGAAGCGCCTATAGAAATTACTTTAGCAATTCTTTGTAATTTATTATTAGCTATGTATTTATGAAAAATATAGTAGATATACAATGTGTAGAGTAAAATTATAAACTGTTGGGAATAATACCTAATTAAAATTCTACAAATTCCATATAAATAAAGGCACAATATATTAAAGCAAAGCAAAGTCACTGATGAGTGATGGTGTCAAAATAATAAATTTGGTTTTCGAATCTTACGTTCAGATTTGCAGTGATCGTAAACAGCCAGTAATAAAAACCAAGTTATTTTTTTAACACATTATTCTTCAGGATATACAATTCTTTTATTGCGATATTGTTCTTTACTTTACTTAGTACCTAGCATTTGATTAGTTTTACTTATCTAAAAATCAATAGACACATAACAACGGATAAATAAATATCGCGCTCTTCACAGTTGCTAAGTTTACATTTGGTTTCCATGCATTTTTTCCAAACACGCAGAAAAACACCCTAATACGTCGTAACATTCATGACTATTTCTAATTTCACGAAACATTTATCATCTGTGCTAAAGGGTCATTTGTCGCAATGAGAATGTCATGCCGTGATCCGTCATTCCATTCATTTTTGACGTTTGTTTATCCAGTCACCAATCACTCACTCGTTCGTTTCATTCACTCCTATGAAAATACTTTTGGATGGAGGAATAAATTTATGCGATAATGATTTTTGATATACACCATATTATACAGTTTAAATAAAACAAGTTTTTATTTAAAAATGGTTACTATAATAAAGAACCAATTACTGAAACATCTGTCCAGGTGAGTTACCCATTTATAGATACAGTATTAGGAACGTGAAATGTATCAGTTTTCGTGTTGGATCAGTAATTCAATTAATATACTCACTGATTACATGTAATTAACTTTTTGATTCATATAGTTTACACGATAATGGTTCCCCCGTGGCCTTACATAAGTAAAACAATGCAAACTAGAGATACAACAAAACTCCTTTGTCTAAAATATACCTGTATTGCGAGATTTATAACTGGAAGTGTTTAAAAATATCAATGCAAACGTGATTAGAGTTACAATGTTGTGAAAACAAACAAAGTGCACACAACTTACATTTATTTTTTCTTTGTAATCTTTTACATTTCTTTGCATAATATTTGTAATAGATAACGTATTCAACCCTGAAGTATTTACTTAAAAGAATTTTATAAAATTCTATTGCTTATATCTCTCAAAAATGTCCAATAGTAGCTACAGTTTAGGAATTTTAATAAACACTAAATAAGGTCATGACTGCATGTATATTATTAATAAAACAATAATAATTGTTACAAAATGGATATAAATTATATTTTAAATAGTAATCTTTGTTTACATGGTCCAAATACAATGGAATTAATTATTTTGTGCAAAAAAGTGTTAAAACATATTTCCAAAAAAATATTATTATAATTATGATTATTGTATTTTGTCTTCAATCTTAAAATTGTTTATTGATTTTGGTGACAAAAACAAATATTTATATGATACTTTCTATTAGAACTCTACGCTATTTACATATAAATTACCTAGTAGAAGGAATGTTTTTATTCCAAATGCAGTTCTAAAAAATCCCTAAACAGTAAACAAATACATGTCCATATTGCATTCTTATCTAAGTGTTTTGTTTTGTGTCAGTACCTTAATTTATATACAAACATGAGATAAATTGTCCAGTAACAAATTACACTTGAATTCTGATATTTTTATTTAACCTGAACAGATTTTTACTGATGCTATTATGTTATTATAGTAAAATTTAATATTGTCATTTGTTAGTTATTTATAAAAATGTAAAAATTAGACAGCTATTGTATTAATTAATAATAATAATACAAGTTAGTGAAGTAATAGCAAATACAATTATTTTAATAATAATTGTATTTATTAAAATTATAAACTATTGCAAAAACATTCAGAACTATACTACAAGGCACTTTGCAGTATAGCCTTTTGTTTCTACTCTGAGACATAGATATTATTTTGTGTTAATTACCCAGTATTTATACCGATTATAACATCCTACAATGAATACAAAAGTGCTTGCATAATCCTGCTTAGTGACATAAATTAATATTTTAGTGTTATCTAACCAGACTAAAATGATTATGCGAGACAACCAAAATGTTATTGTTACCTCCACAAGTAAGCTGGTCAAGGAAAATGTATACACTATAATTAGATGTTCATTCAATGTAATAATCATTATTACTCATTTAAAAACAATGGAAATACTATTTGTCAGTAATGTAAGTGAGAAATTATAGTTTTACAGGGTTTCCTGTTTTCATTTCTTAACATTATGTCATATTTTCTTCACATATTGTAAAATTATGAACTATACAAGTTTTGCATCAAAGACACAATAAAAATGTATGTCTAATCACATTTATATATTTTCAATCTACTTTTGAAAACAATTTAAATACATGTGTCTCCACTATCAAATACATTTTATTATTAAAATAAACTAAAGTCACAGATGACAATTGATTCATAATAAATAATAATGTCTACAGTAACAAAGTATTGGACTCTGACTTTTATTATCCATTTGTGTTTAGCACAACTATTATACATGCTTTTATGAAATAAGAATCATACAAATCAACATATAAATCGCAGAGTAAACATTACATACAAAAGAAATACAAATGACTTGGGTATCTCTTCCTATTTTAAATTGGTTAAAAATGTTCATTCATTCACTGTTATTGTATTGGTTATGCTTAATGTGCATTAGTTAATACAATTTTATATTTACTCTATTTTTGCTGCAAATTTTCTTTTGCCAAACCCTCATAAAATAAAAAAACATTCAGTTATAAGATGTTTGTATAATAATTTACTTTTCTAAACAGGTTCACAAAAAATTTATCACCAGAGCAAATATCCCTCTCAGCATTGCGAGGGTCTGGTGAGCTCCAGGACCTGACCCTCGATGAGGATCTGCTGACTGACCTGCTAGAGCTGCCGGGATGGGTGCGTCTCACCTCTGCCAAATGCAACCGCGCCACATTCAGGATACAATGGACCAAGCTGAAGACTGTGCCTATTGTTCTGGTGAATATCAGTTGGAAATATTTTTGTATCAATGTACTAAATCATTGAAATTAGGAACCTTAGAGAAAAGTTCTGCCTTCTAAATTAAGAGACAGTGTCTGATCAGTAATACATTAATAATGGTAATTTTTTTATTCTTATAATATCTCGTCAACGTGACCGCACTGCACCTAATGGTTAGTGGAGTGGGGTCCTATAAAATGTTGACTGACAAGAGATGATTACCCTTCGACAGTCAACACAATTATGCCGCCCTGTTAGAACCGGATATACATAGGCTGATCCCGGAACGCGAAATACCTACATGTGAAACTATGGCGGGTTTTAACACGTTGTGTACGGTGATCGCTATCTGGGCGGATATAAAATATATCCTACAACCTGCGATTTTTTTGTATTCACCATCAAGTCCATTATAATCATAACCTATCTTGGTAATACTTATATACATTATTGTACATCAGTATTTCCCCGGATACAATAATTGCCTCAGGCAACTTAGGGGCCGTTCAAGTATTACGTAAGCAGATTTATTACAATTATTTACCCCCCCATCCCCCTTGTCAGCAAAAGTAAGCAAAGCTCTTACCCCCTGCCCCCATGCTTACGTAAACATTTGTCAATCAATGTATTGTTTCTTTTTTATATTATAATTATAACGTTATAATTATAATTTGAAAAATAAGAAAATAGATTTAGGATGGAAATTATATTTTACTGATATGGTATTCAACATAGAGTTAAGGACAAAAATATATCTTACTAACATAACAAACTTATTTTAAATTTTTCGTGCACATATTAAATTCAAATTAACAGTCTTCAGTCCATGAAACCCGAATCCATGATTCTAAGTTTTCGATGACATTGGATTGCTTCGATTGCTGCTCAGAGTTGTGAGTCTGCTCGCTTTCATCCGATTTTGGAATGTCTACGTCGTTCTCATCGAGCCATTCAACATCATGGTGCTCTAAATTTTGAATAATGCACATCAGTTCATTAGCACGACGAGCAGCGACTCTTACAAAAAAAAAAAATAAAATAAAATAAAATACTTTATTTATCACGTAGGCGAACAAAGTTGCACTTATGATACGTCAAAACAAAGAATAAGAATAATTATTATTTCTAAACAACTATTAAAATCACTTATATAACTATGGAGATTTTTAAATTAGGGATAAAGTTTATACAAAAGACTAGGTACAAAAGTACGAAGTAACCAGCTCGGGCTGGCAAGTAGGGGGACATAGAAGGGTAACGCGTCGCGATCCTCACCGATGAAGACATGAGCCCTAGCCTAGCTAACCTACCAGCCTTCCAATAGCTACTTAAGTGATGATTACTCGAAGAAGAAAGGCAGAACGAAACTCCGGGCTTTTCTTTTTTTGTCATCAATTGTTCAGTACTTCTTTTGTATTTTTTCCAAGTCTTTCTTGTACATAGTCACAATAGTTATATAAGCTAATGCACGCACATCACCGTTAACATGGGATAAGATGAAATCCAATCGACTAAACCTGGAGCGGCATAAAATAAAATTAGCGATAGCAAATAAAAGAGAACATAGATTCATACTTAAATAACGGCGTACAGCGTGCATTCGCCTACATTTACAATCATAGTTTTCAATCATGAGAAAAGAAAAAAAATAGTGATATTGAACAGGCAAACACAACATGATCGGGTGGTCGTCTTTCAAAAATTACATTTCATTAAGATATGATATGATTATGTCAAATTAGAACTATAGAAATGTCATTATTATAAAAAAAAAGCATGTGAGACATGTAACAAAAGACATTTTAGGCAGTTAATTAATTACTAATGTGTGCTAACATGGTGGGTCATTGTGTGCAGGACAAACTTTCCAAACCGTCTTATCATTAAGGTAATCAGATACAGTATAGTATCCTTTACACATTAATTCACGCTTAACATAACACTTGAATTTTTGTTCGGTCAAATTGGTAACTTCGAAGGGAAGTTTATTATAGAACTTAATGCTATTAACTAAGAAAGATTTATTGGTTTTACAGAGCCTATGATTAGGGACAACCAATTTATTTTTATTTCTGGTATTTAGACTATGCAAGTCACTGTTTTTAATAAAAGTACTAAGGTTTTTACGTACGTACATTATATTCTGAAAAATATATTCGGCCGGCAAAGTCAGTATATTCACCTCCTTAAACATTTGCCTAAGGGAATCATGAGAGCGAAGGTTGTAAATAGCTCTAATCGCTCGTTTCTGCAAGATAAAAATGGTCTGCAGATCTGCAGCAGAGCCCCACAGAAGAATACAATAGGACATAATGCTGTGGAAGTATGCAAAATACACTAGCCTTGCCGTAGCCACGTCAGTTAATTGTCTAATCTTCCTAATAGCAAACACGGCAGAGCTCAGTTTACTAGAATTTTTTTTGAATATGGGGGCCCCATTGCAATTTACTATCGATTGAAACCCCGAGGAAGACCGTTGAGGGAACTAATTCTAATTTATCCCCATCTAAATCAATATTTAGTTCCTTTTTTTTATTCAGTAACGAAAATCTGACACATTTCGTTTTTGCGGCATTTAAAAGTAAATTATTAGAAGACAGGTCTAACTTTACCATCAGTGTGCGTGTTTACTTTTTTATGGATGTTTTCGATGTGACGATTTAGTGACTTGACGGAAGCATGATAAAGACCACACGTTTTGCATGTTCGACTTGATAGCCTCAATTTTACCGTCGGACAAAAATAATCGTAGGGCATTTGCAGGAAATCTTTGAGTGAAGCACTTAAGCGTAGAGCTAAATTGACTGGAAGATTAAGAAATTGCCCTCCTTCATCCAAAACCAAGTCATCAACTGTTTGTTTTACTTTTACAGGTGGTGGAAGAAACCTGTTGTCTAGTAATCTAAATAGGCCACTTCTTGGACGACAGCATTCTGTATTTCTACATTTTACAATTTGAAGCAAGTATTGGCTTTCACGCACATGTTCTGAATACCATTTAATGTCTGGAAAATCAGGGAAGAACTTGTTCACCTGCCCCAACATATTTTGCATTAACATTATAGCCATCAATTTCCATTGAACTCCATACTTCAGCTAATACATTTCCTGCAAATTCGAAATTAGATCTTTCTAAATGTTCATCAATTGTAACGCCACGTTCATCCAAATGAGACCCAAAGTGGTCATGAGGCAATATTAAACCAGCCAGTTCCCGACTAAGAGGAGCCATTCTGCGCTCTACTCTGTTATACGCACTTCTTCCAGGAGCATTGGTAGCTAAAAACAATGCATCGAGATCATGTCGCTTAAAGTGTTGTATAGCAAACCCTATGACTTTTTGATAACGTGGATTTTCATCTGGCCCTCCATCAACCGTCATGATTACCACTGGTTTTATTAGTCCATGGTCAGTTTTAGCTAATGGTCGAAACTCTTCAAGTTCGAGAAGCGTCTCGAAATCCGGAGCATGACTATTAGCAGCAGATGAACTATGCTTTCCGGTTCGAATGGCGATGTATGTTGGTCCAGAATATCGAACGGCTTACGGTTGTCCTAGCATATTGGAATTGATTTTGATACCAGCATAAACAGATGGTATTAATTTATGACGTTCAGCGATTACCCAATCGTGATCAGGCAATTTGATTCTATATTCCATGTGCATTAAAAGAGGTGCCTGCTTATTTGCCGCAGTTACGCCAATAGGGACTCGAGCTTTATCATCTTGAGATATGAAAAATACTTGATCTGGTTCAAGAATGGATGCTATGTTCTCTAAATAATGGATTGATGTTTCAGCGAACTTGCTATCTAAATGGCTCTTGTGGTGATCAGTTTGAGCCCGAATGAGCTTAACAGGGACTGTCGATACATGTCTTCGTCCCTCTGCAGAATTAGATTTTCTAGGAATCAAACGTAGATATGTCCCACTGCGACTAATGTCAAATCCTATTTTACGTAATTCTTGTGTGAGTTCATCAAGAGTTTTTACGCTACGAATTGATTCCGTTCGTCTTCTATCATCTGCTGCACTCCCAAATAAAGCTATATCCGCGATTGTTTTCAATAGTGAAGGCTGATTGCTTTCAAGATTAGGACGTCCCAATGAATCCCTCAGAGATAGTCTTTTTTTTATTTCTGGATTTTCATGACAAATATCTTCTAACTTTCTTTTCATACCATCCCTGTGTTTCTTCTGGGCAACTGCGTTTTGAACCTTCCTGTTTAAAGACTGTTTTGCTGTTTTTATTTCCTCGCCCAACTTAATGATCTGTTTATCAACTTCAGCACGGCTTGACATAGTATCTCTGGCAGAATACAATGCATTCAGATTTTTTTCGAGTAGAGCAATCTTATTTTTCATAGCTTCCTGAGAAGGTTTTGCTCTCTGTTTATCTGTATTTTCATTAATTTCGCATTGCTGTTGTGATTCATTACCGGGTTTTATTATATCTTCTTCTTGTTTTTTAATATTTGAAGCTGGCTGTATAATTTGTGATTTTTCTGCAGGTTTACAGGTTACCTAAAAATAAAAACTTTCTATGGATTCTGCTAAAGATTCTTTTATTAAGCTACATAAATACAAAGTATGGCAATATATATGGTAAATTCAAAACCCTATGGCTTTAAATCTAATATCTTTAATCAAGCAATTCGTTCCGGACACAAAATACAGGGTGTTAGTTTTCTGTATATATGAATAAAACTAACATCCTGTATTTTGTAACCAATTGACGGAATCAATCATAAGAAATAAATCTATATATTGAATATTATACTTTGATATAGGCCATAATATTTTTTTAATCAATAAAGATAAACTTTTTGGCGATTTCTAATATTTCTAGTACTCATAGGTACCTAAAATGATTTCGTCACTCACCTTAGAAAAAAAATGTAGTAGATTGTATTTTTTTTAAAACTTTCAAACAATTTTTGATATAATTTGGATTTGTCTATTTGAAACGACATCTTATTTAAACATTAAACTTTGGCTAATAGAATCAATGGTAACACAAATGTTAACTTGTTTTACTATGCTTACAATACATCTACTCACTAGAGTATCCAAACGAAACAATACACTGATAGAGGAAATTTAGACAAGTGAACAGCGCGCGGTAATTCCCCTACTCAGTTCTAAAGCGAGTGCCTAAACGTATGCATTATTTGCGGGAATCCCCGAAAATGCGTTTCGTTTTCAAGCAAAGACAATGTGAGTGTTGCTATTTGTGTAAAAAAGTAAATAACTACAGATGACGTAATCATCATCTAGACTCCCCTACCCCCCATGTCATCCAAAATAAGCAAAGCAAAGACCCCCCCCCCCCCCAATAGTGCTTACGTAATACTTGAACGGCCCCTTATACTAAATATTGAAACTAACATCAGAGAGAACATAACCAGATTGGAAGTAGGTCTTAAATCTCTTGTAAAAATTTCCTACATGCATCATAATATGAGATTCTCGTTTTTAATCTATTTATCTGCGGGTAGGCGCCCATTAGTCGTTAAATGTATCCAATAATATAATTTGTACTGAGTTATTAGTGTTCAATTTGTTTAGCTAAGGCCAAGGGCACAGTATGATTAATAAACATCACCTTATGATTCGCGCACCATATTACATAACTCAATTATAATGCTTTATAGTCTTAATTGTTTTGTTTACGACGGTAATGCCGCTATTGTTGTATCTATGGAGCAATAATAATTGAAAACTAGACTTGTTTGTTATTGAAATTCAATGCAAATATAATTTACAGAGGAACTCTAATATACCAATTGCTAGTAGAAACAAACAACAGTAATGCTAATGCCTCGTTAAGAAATGTCATAGCATACTATAATTTTGAAAATTATCATAATTTTATAATATTATATACAACTGGACTATCTTTTTGCTTCCGTAGCGTGCGATTACTGTCGATAAAAGTTTTATAATATGACTCAATATAAATTTGTATCGTTTGCGTGGCTTATCAGTTCAACACGTATACAAATAAAATATTTCAAGTTTATACTACATATATATGGGTACTAACTAATACATTATGTATTTTGTTTCATAAATTAAAACACTATACAAATTCAAAATGTATGTTATACGAGCCACCGCGCAAATCGCAACGTGTTATGGTGTTTGAAAATATCCGCCAACCGGAAATACGACTGTGTCGTAAGGCCTTGACAGATATTCAGTATCCTGTATCCGGCAACTACTATCCGATTCATATGCAGCGAATATCCTTCAGTTCATTCTCGTTAAGAAAATAGAAAGCCATCGTTGTCCATAAGCCGGAAGATGTCCCCGCAACCAATAAAATTGCATAAATTTTGTATTTAAGTTGTCGATGTCAATTAGATTTTTAAGCAACGTTATTGCTTGCAGTGATGACAGAAGCCGATTACTCACTATTTTTATAATGAATGGACTATAAATATGTTATATACATGGTAAAATTCCCCCAACACGCCATGCCGATTAAAGTAATTAGAAGAGGCAGTAATCGACTCAGGCGATTTGAAAACCTTGTATTAATACATAAAAAACACAATAGAACTATATTATGCGGAAGTAAAACCAACGAGTTGGTTTTAACAATGTCTCGAAATTTGTCTCCGTTGAAGCGTAACATTCAGCTGAAACTTTTCATGTCACAACCGCATGAATAATGCATTTTAAGTTTGCCTTGAACCCGCCGCAATTGCCTCGCGGGTCGTTTGAACTCGCTATCGCGTCCGCATCTTTCGGCGAGACGAAAGCTATAAAATGTCATAGGAATAACTCCTGAGTGTAATAACAGTGGAATAATCATGCGTATTGGGGTTTTTAAAGTGTAAATTAAATAAATTGAATCTTACCGCCATTTTCAAAGAACGATCCCAATCGTTTTTTTAATCTATGTGAAAATTGGACCAATCAGAACAAAGATTTTTTGACATGTTTACAAATGAGTTATTCTCCGGAATCGGATCGAAGATTGAGGTAGGGATCGTTTATTGAAAATGGCTGTTAATGTCCAACCCCACAAGGATATCATAGACTTGTTACAAATTCTCATAATCAGAGAAAGGATTTTGTTCAACCCTCAGACGTTGTTTAACAGTGAATTCCAACCAAAATTATGTGATTAAATATATTGAATGTATACAAAATATATTTTATTCTTGAAAGTGTCTTTCTGTTTCAGAACCTCGACGAGGTGCACATAGCGTTGGCGGTGTGCTCCGAGCCGCGCGTCATGAACCAAAGCGCGGGCAGCGCGCTACCCGTCCCCGGCAAATATAGCTATATACATAAGGTAACTGTTCATCGTCAATATCATGGGGTGAGTCATGGGAGATCCAATGCTGAATGATGTTCCTCTTTAATAAACTTAAAATAATGCTATATGATCTAGTAAATTGCTTCGATTAAGATGATAGTATAATTTTGGTCTGAAGTTATTTCCTTACCAATCAAGACTTTGGCCCGGCAAAATGATCGAGGTGGAGCTGCATCTGCATCATCACAAATGGCAAGAACATAGATACAAGTACCATTATTTGAGAAAAATACTTTTCAGTGTCAAATTTTTATTTATTTAACTTGACTTTTTCTATTTGCTATAGTTAATCAACTTTCAGATTATTTGTTTGCATTTCATGGCAATATAATTCTAGAAATGTGAGTGGTAATACAATGTTACAGGTGATTGATGGAATCTCAGTGGCCGTGAACCAAGTTCAGATAGACTTCAACTGTGATGCTTTCACCAGTAGTGTTCAGGTAAATTAATGTGTATTCGAGTTATTGTGCAAAATTTAGGTATTCATGCCAACAGGTTCGTCAAACAAGTTTACACAGCTTACAACAAGACTGGGGCAAATATTTATTACAGCTAAAGTGTGACATACATTTTACAAACTCCATTCAAGGAAAATAATGACACTAGTGATACTCAAAAAACTGGGAAAATTTATTGAATTATTTATATTTGTTTTTGGTGTAATTGAGGACCTATTTTAAGTATTCCTTAACATATAGTTTTTTTTTCGTGAACATTACAGAAAAAAACATCAACAACACGTTTTAGATTCTGCAGTAACTGAATATTAAAGAAATATGGTGTGATTTCAGATATCGCGCGTGACGGTGGAGTCGCGCACTCCCGAGGGTCGGAAGGGAGACCTAAGACTGACTAGAATCAAATCGCCCGACACCGGACAACTGCTTATTTTTAAGGTAATATCTTTGTGGTTAGGTTTATTTTAAGCTATCTGCTGTATTTCACCGACATACCCTGCCGACGGTACAAAGGGGAATCCCTTGCGTAACAACTGCAAGGGCCTCGAATGAATGTGAGGGAAGATGGGTAAGGAAAGGAAAAGTATTCTTAAAATGAGAAAGAGGAAAGGCACTGGAAATGTTCATAGCCCCATTTAGGCATCAATGTGTTGTAACAACTAAGAGGTTTACACTCTACACTGTGTGCCTTGACTCGCGACAAATGTCCTTCCTTGCACCAATCGTAAGTAGGTTATGAAGAAAAAAAATTGTCTTGGAAAACTTTGAACCCAATGTAACATAATAATATGGTGTTTCCATTTAGGAACTAGAATGGCAAAGCGCTCGGATAGAAGCGAAGGCGCACGGCGTGGACGCGGCCAGCCTGCCGCCCCTGCGGCTGCTGCTCGGCAACACGCACTGCCGGATCGTCATCAAGAAACGGTTGTCGGGTAAACTGTACACTCATTACAATACTTTATGTTGTTCTTAAATTAATAAAAAGTGCTTGTGATTAGTGACTTTGTGGACCTTAATCTATGCTTATTGCTTAGTCTCCTGTATTAAGTACAATAAGATATTTATCCTTCGCGTTTTCCTGTTATTTCTTTTCAAAAGTAGTTAATGTACTAACAAGGAAAGTCAACTATTTTACTATATGCATAGGTAGGTATAGATTTACTAATGCTATATAACTACGGTTAAGGTACTTGATAATATAGCCATACTTTAAGGATAGTATATATATATATAATTAACTATTATTTCCATGGCATAAGTCGACAGTCCCTACGTATAGTATTCAATACTTTGCGTAGGGACCGTCGATATTTAAACGGTCCTTATTAAAATGAACTGCATTTATTTAAGACACTAAGGATCTAATTGCTTATCGTCATGGTAATTAACAGTAAACAAGCGATGTTTATTCCACGGTCCCTACGTAAAGTATTGCATCTGCAAAACGCAATTTTGCAGACTCGATACTATACGAGGGACCGTCGAAGTATTTGTTATGCTAACTTTTGTCCACGATAAAATAATAAAGGTAATTTATGTCGTTAGATTGCGCGGTGATCGGGTCCCGGCTGGCGATCTGCCCCGAGCCGCTGGCGTGGGCGCTGACGGACGGGCAGCTGCGCGCCGCGCTCGCCTGCGCGCACGCGCTCGCCGCGCCCGTGCGCCGCGCCACCGCCGCCGCCACGCGCGCCAAGGCGCTCCGGAAGGTGCGCCTAGTTACACCACACTTTACCCTCCCGGGGCAATTCTTGTGCGCTCGGTCTCCACACCGAATGCACGCTCATGCATGGGGAGACATTTGTCGCGGCCCTAGGCACACACAAAGTGATGCCTACACCTTCATGGTTGCAAATTCACATGGGGGGTCTGACAGGGACTCGTTAAACATTTCACCTCCTTTTCCTCTCCGCCCATCCTAATACTTCCTCTTCCTTCCCCCACACTCCTCTCCCAATTCGTCCCTCCCACTTTCCTCCTGGCCCCTGCAGTCATTAAGCCGGGAGGAACCAGTATACCGTTCGTAGGTTCCTCCCGGTGTGGACTGCAGAATCAGCCGTTAAAAAAAAAAAGTTACACCACACGGTCTCTCTCAACATACCGGGGCGTAGCTACTGCCCTCTCTTGGCCCATACCTACATTAAACTAAGCGAGCGCCCAAAAAATCGCACTGTCCTGAAGGGGTCTTAATAAATTTAGATTTAAAGCCATTTATGGCAAACTTTGGCACTGTCATAAGAGAAAAAGTTTGCCGCCGGTGCAAACAGTCGAGGTATCTTTGTAATCAGCAGCAAGTTTTGGTTAGTTTAAAAATTGTATCACTAGACTAATTAATTATACCAATAAGATCTACTCAGGCTACATCCCATTACCATTGCAGATCGAAGAGCCTCGCGAGCAGATCCCGACGCGTTCGTCGGGCGAGCGCGACGTGCTCGCGCGCATGTTCGCGCGGCACGACGTGCGCGAGACCTCGTACCACCTGCTGGCGCCGAGGATCGACCTGCATCTGTGCGATGACCCTGGTTGTCAGTACTAGATTATTACCACTACAGTAGCTATATTCTTTAGTATTTTTTTACCACTGACTGCCATTTGTTACCCATCAACATTTGGATGCTGTCATAACTCCGTACGAAGCGAAAAAGCTGGCTAAAACATAAGGTTCCATAATCAATAATATTTATCATGTCTTAAAAAAAGAATTATATTCACGTTGAATGTGTTAAAATCAACCTATTTTAGACCACAAGATAAAGTACCTAGCTGGTCATTTATAAATACTACATGCCTTCCATGGCCCACTTCACTTCCAAACAATGTCATAATATACTCATAACACGTATTGTGTGTTTACAGTGGGCAGGTCTGAGAAACCTTCGCTGTCCAACGGCGGTGCGCTGCAGTTGACGTTAGTCAGCATGCAGGCGGACCTGTTCCCTTATCACAAGGCTTCGAATGACCGGAGGCATTGGCGGGGATACAGGTAATTATAACAACCACTACAGCGACAGTACGGGATATTAGAATATGTATTAAACTCTCTTCAAATGAATATCCAAAAATATAGTAGTATCTTTATTAACTTTGTTTTAAAAATTATTGATAATGATTAGTTTTTACTTTTTGCTTTATTTTTAATCCTTTTTCAATTGTTTATAATAACATACATATAGCAAGTATAAAAAAGCTTAATTGCATGTTATGTTCACTATTTTTAGAAATTACACCAAAATGTTTATTTGTAATTGAATTGTTTTTAAGAGTAAGATAATATTATGTGTATATTTCAAGTTGTGAACCAAATAAATAATAAAAAAAATAAAAAAAAAACTTTACATGGTATGGTCGATAAAAATGTATGTTTCATTTCAGGGAAGCAGCCACACCGCATAGTCAATGGCTTTCACAATCTTTGTCATCGTTCTGTACGAATTTATTAGAGTCGCTAGACCCTAGACCCGTTGTTCCTAACACTAAGGTGGGTCGACAATCTTAACTTTAGACTCTTTCTGCAAAATGAATTTAAAGTGGTTCAAATTTAGAACTATAAAAATAACCTATAATCCGCCTCATCAATGACTGGCAATCTCCATAACTTAGTAGGAGGCAAGGTTCAATGGACTTGTCTCCAGAGCCGTAATAATTAAATTAAAAAAATAAAGTAAGAGCCAATATTTTTTTTTTTTTTATATATATATACGACGCTTTATTGAATATTGCAGACGGGTGGTTCCGAGAAGAGCTCCGAGCCGGTATCGAACGGCGTGTCGCGGCCGGCGGGCGCGGCGCCGCAACACGGCGCGGGCCATGCGCCCTCCACCACCACGCCCACCTCACAACGTATGTTACAGACGGATTATAACTTAGAAGAATTTAAATATATATATACTCTACCTACTTGTATATAGGTTATCTCATCATCGGAGATCACCAAATATTGTCAAAACTATTATATTACAATACTAAAACTATTAATTTAGTGCACATAATCGATAAACCAGAAGGAAAAAGTGCAATTCGAATACATATGTATTAATAAAGTCTCGGTTATTTATCGATAAATTGCAAATTAACCGTAATTAGTCTGAAAAGGATAATATTTATTTTCAGCATCACCAACAAGAACGCGTATACTGCAGCAACTTGGCAAGCTTATGACGACGTGTTTGGTGCTCAGAATAGATGATTTCACCGTTTATAAGGTGAGAATTTATATGAAGCTTTTATCGATAATTTATATAAAGTTAGTATAAACGTGGGTTGATGAAGGTCTAGATAAATTTGTAATGGAGAAAATGATCTTTATTGTCCGTCATAAGTCATAACATATGAAATGTATTATTTGATAATAAAAGATAATTATCGATTAACGTGTAAGTCGTTATCGATAATAATTTCCGTCTTAATATCTTGTACATAAGCTTTTTGACTAATTTGTACAATGGGACTTATTTCAGAAATACAATACAAATTATTATTGATTCCAGGTGTCGACAGGTTCAAAGTCCCGGGAGGCGCCGCGGCCGCTGGTGAGCGCGGAGAAAGCGACGCTCCCCGGGGACGCGGGGTTGTTACACGCAGAACTCACGTTCTTCTACTATCCTGGAGATGTTTGCTTTCCCGGTAATATTGAGTTGCGTTCATAAAAATATGTGTAGTGACGGCAATAAGTTGCGCTACAACGTTGCATTTAAAATATTATGATGTTACATTACAAGTTGTGGGCCAGTTTAATATGGTATAAGTGCTCAGTATCGTGAACTTTTATAGCTCTATCCTTTATATTAAAATCAAAATCCACATAGAAAAAATGTCTACGTTATGACGTGATATTGTACACAATGGTCCATATTAATCATGTCTGGTAATAATTATATTAATCGTAAGAAAGTCGATAAATGCAGTTAATAAGGATCATGAAATTGGTAGCAGTAATATTGATATCATCAATGACAGTAAAAATAGGCATTGACAGACGAATACAGGTCCTGAAGCAATGCACCGTCATGACATAACACTTGATATTTTTTTGTCCAAATGAATCACATAAGTTTTTATTTCTAAGTCAAGAAGGGGGTCAAGTGTTTCTCATAGGGTGAGGGGGGGGGGGGGAATAGAGGTTCCGCAATTTGATACGTAGTTCGTCCCCCATAACACTTGGTACTCGCTCCAGTGCCAGCGCCGAAGCTGTACGTGCAGGTGAGCCCGGTGCGCGTGTGCGTGGACGTGAACAGCGTGGTGTGGGGCGCCGCCTTCCTGCCGCACGTGGCGCGCGCCGTCGCCGCGGACGACCACGACGCGCCCGCGTACATGGACGTCAGGGTCGAGGCCATCATGCCCAAGGTACACCACTAGCGTTACCATCATTTATGTAAATTTATATATTTTAAAAAGCAAATTTATGTTGTGTATATATCGATATTACAATAGGCCGACATATTGATATTTAGACCAAAGAAATAAAATTTACAAACACTTAATGTAGGTATCATTATCACTTTTTACATTGACTGATAGCTCAAGCTTTAACATTTTATTTATATTTTTTTAAACACAAACAATTTCATTTTAACTTCAAACCCCTTAATATTGAGGAGGTCTAAACTTGCCACTGGGATGTCTATAAGACAATCATGGCATGTTTTGCAGATAGTGCTGGAAGCAGGCGCAGAACACGTGTCTCAACAGAGGGACAGGCCCAAAGAGCTACACATATGCACTGCTAGAGCCACATTTACCAACGTCAGGGAATCTGCGCGGGCTAGTGAGTAATAACATCATAATCCCAGCTACAAAAAAAAAAAAAAAATATGTCCTTTGTATAATCGTTGACAACATTGCATGTTACAAGATTAGAGAAGACTACGATTCCTCTTATAGAAAATCGATATCGATAGTTAATGAGGAAATAGCCCTTAGTGTTTTCACGACTAAGAATTTATTTTATAAAACGAAGTCTACATTATAACAAACAGTAAATTAAGGAGTAAAGTAATCATTCGTAATTACAGACACAGCAGGGACCCGCGCAGACCTGGCCTCGATAATATCGGCGTTACGTCGTTCGGCGCCTCCCAGGGGGCAGTTCCCGTGCTCCGTGGAGGACATGGACCCCATACACGAGCAGTTCATATTGCATGCGGACAGTGAGTCAGTTTGTTAAATAATATAAAATACGAACCAAAAGTACTGCCAAAAAAGAAATCACTATCTCATTTTATATTGATAAAAAAGCGTAACTAAGGTAAATAAATGTTTTAGAAATATTGAGTTAATAAAAATTGCGTTGTGATTTATTGTTTTAGAGTTAATTACATACTGTCTTGTTTTAAGTGGAATTGTTTTAAACTACCCTCGAACGATCTTATATATTCTGCCATGAAATTATACTGTTTTTTTTTTTTTAACTATAAACTGTATATCAGATCTGGACGACATCGACCGCGGCACGGCGATCTCTCACGAGTTATTGTGGCGCGAGAACAGATCCGTGTGGTGCGCGAGAGTTGAACCGCTGTGGGCTGATTTCTGTGGAGCCCGTGCTACTAATTACAAGCCTGCACCGTTGTTGGACGCCACGCCGCTTACTGCATGGGTATGTCTACTACATGTAAAGCTGCACAGTTATTTTTTTTACGAATTGGCTTAGAGACAGCTTCGTCTTTCGTTTCCCATTATAGTAAAGCATCGAATACTATGACGCTTATCTACTAATAAATCTTAGGCGCAAAAACTCCTTTTAAGTTTTCATAAATATTCTAGCAAGTTGTTGATCTTAATAGCAATTTATAACCATTCATAAATGACTATCAGACTAACAACTGACTACTCTGATATTTCCTTGTCTGTATTATGATTTTATTTTCCACTCTTTGTCACTTGCCACCAATCCTGGCTTGTAGAAGTTACAGATTTGTACAGTGGGACAGTTTAGTATAAAATAAGTATATTTTGTTAGTTTTACATGGTGACTCCCAGGATATACCTCACTACAACAGTCATCATTGGAGCTTTGTTGTTTCCAGATGTGTTTCGACGAAGGTCTCTCGCGCATATGGGTGCTGGCGCGGACCAGCGGTCTGGCGGGGCTGCAACTCAACCACTACCAGCTGCTATTCCTTATGCGGCAGCTGGAGCGCGTTTCCGAGATGATGGCGTGGCTCGCTCATGACGCTAATCGGCAGCCTGATGCTGATGAAGGGTTAGATTCTTGCAGTAATTCAATAATTTTGTGTCAAAAAAGTAGGGCGATAAAAAATTTGATTAAAAACGTCTGAAGACAAAAGAAATCTTTGAAATCAAGTTTCAACAACGATTAATTTGCAATATGTAGCAAAAATTTGAATGCAAACTGTATCTTGATCAGTAACCTCTATCAATATTCTCTTCCATATGTCTTAACTTTTAAATTTCTCAACCTGTACGCTTTTCAGGTCTATAGTATTAGGGCTGGTAGTTCCAGCGGTGGAGTTGACGTTCGTGCTTCCGACCAACTGCCCGGGGCAGGAGTCTTCCAGAGACTTAGACAGTGTGCCACTTGATTCTTCCAGTTTGCAGGATTTAAAGATGGGTAAGAACACCTGTTTTGAATAATAATACCAAGCTTATTTATGGTTAGAAAAAACGATCACTAAACATCGTAACTCTGAATCCAAAATGCCGCTTTTTATTATAAATATAAACATCGATGGCAAAAAACCTACAAATTTAATAATTGCAGTAGGTTCAGAAGCCACAATGGCTCCATCTATGCAAGACAGAGACAGCGGAGTGCTGGCCACAACCTCTGTGGAAGTTATAACCGGCGTGGCGATACCTATGGAGGAAATGGCGCCTCCCAGTCCGGGAATCAACTTTGGTGGTCAGTATTCATTACACGATAATTATTTATGGTTTTTCAAAGAAGTTTTGCATTTTATTAATTTTATAAGGCATATCGATATTTTTAATAACGTATCACTCATAACATTTAAACATTAATGATCGATTTTTTGCCACTCTATAAATTTATTCCTGTAGGTTTTTCATCGATGCGTCGCGGCTTCACATCCCTAGTGACGTCGATAGACAGCGCGTTGACGCGAGATGACACCCGGAGCGACGCCGCGTCCACTGCCAGCTCGGACAGTGATCGATATGTCGTGGTCGGACTCGCTGCCGAATCGCCTGACGACGCTGATATGGCATTCCGGTACACGACATTAAAGATATACTTGATATTCATATCGATATATCATTAACTTATAATGATTACGACTGTATTGATAAAAGGAACCGCAGATTTTATTGACCAACAAAATAAATATTTTCTTTCGCAGCATACAATATCTCATAATATTCTATCGAGAAAAGTTTAACATTATGAAAAACATTTTACTTTTTTATTTAACTCCTCAAAACTCTGCACAATGGCCAATGAGGAATAACTTTACAAAATCTCTCGAAATGTAAAAATAATTAATGATTTCTATGAGTTGAATCTTTACACCGGATATGATTCTTCACAGGGAATTCGAGCACGGCCGCGCATCAAGCGGTGTAGAGGTTGCAGCGGAAGTTTTGGAAAGGTCTTCATCTCCCAGCGACCACTCCGTCACTAGCTCGTGTAGGAGACGAGACGTGGTATGTAATCGATAAATTATATATATAAAATTATTATTGGCGTATCAATGTGATAGGAAAATAATTCATTATTGCACCAGACCTTTCTATTACAGCCATAATAATTTCGAACCTAGATCTTAATTCTATTAAATTGATTTTTAATAAAATATTTATAAGATTAATCTAGTTCCAAAAACAAAAGAAAAACATAACTCATATAAAAAATGACAATTAAGGTTATAGCTTAAGGTCCATTTTTCATACATTTTGTTTCACCATATGCATGGATATTTCGGCCTTTAAAATTTCGTCGTATTAAATTTTAAAGGCCGAAATATCCATGCATATTAATTATTTTTACGTTTTTCTTTCAACTGCGAGAACTAATCACTAACTAGACGTGAATTTAAATTCTTTACTTGTCAATACTTGTTTAGTTACCCAGATTAAAGGTGAAACAAAATGTATGAAAAATGGACCTTAAGCTATAACCTTAAATAAATATTTTCTAAGAACATCTCTCTTCTTCTTAATAGTTCCCCCATTACTGAGGATCGTGACTCCTGCATTTCGTTTCTAAGAACAAATTTGTGTCGATAAAATTGATTGTCCCTAAGCTCTGTCAACTGATCCAGCAGATATCGACATCGACATGGCGTCTAAACAACATCCACATAGTACAGCAGAGCGTTAACGGTAAATCCTGCTTGCGACTCGCTGCTGACGACCTGAAGGCTGACGAGTGCACCGCGATACCCTGGGACGAGTTCCAGGTGAGTACTTCAAAGCGACATCCTCTAACCGATATGGGTGTATTTGTCTGCACTATTTAATTATCGATAATTGTATGGGTTTTAATTGTTTTATTGGTATCTAAAAAAGAATAAGGAGCGTGGCATTAAGTCAGGAAAAATAATTATTTTGATTTAGATATTACTTCAATATTGTTTATAAAATGTACATTTTTATTTCGTTCTTTTCTTTCTGCTTTTGTATCTCGGAAACATATTTTTTTGATATAGTTTATTTTACTTATAAATTATATCTCGTAAAGATCCAAACGAATTCATCCAATAGGGAAACGTACATTCAACGAACCTATAATGTTGCGGACAAATCCACTCATCTTTAAAGCTATTGAACACCATTTAACTCGATTTTTTCACGGATCAGTTATCATTCAATTTTTTCCATTCATAACACACATTCAGTACAAATTAATAAATATATATTAGAGTACAGTATTAACAAGAATTGTTTACAAAAAACCTCAATTATATTTTGTAGCATGTATTTACATACGAAATACCGCCACTAATTAATTATATTGATATTTTTGTAGGTTAATAATATTTTAATATAAAATCCAGGTACCATTCTCATGTTTTCATACAAAAGTTTATGGCTTTATTGTGCTGAGATATAACGAACAGTAACCTTTGTAAATAACTTTAACTGTATTTTATTATCTATGTTAGAGAATATGCGTACATAAACATAATAGAACGACTGTGTCAACACTTCAATCATTTCGGTTTGTGAATTCATTCATGAAACATACTATTTTAGTTCATAGCCAACCTTAAAAGATATGTTAAGCCATAAATACTTGAATGGAAACGAATAATAATCGTAAAGTCACGAGTCCCATTGTGCATGACCATTGCCATCACACCATTCTCCACGCCCCATCGTATACCGTGCCCCGTTAGGTCAGTTCGCTGTTCCGGTATTTAATGGTTATTAATGTCGATGATATATTGAGGTAAAATCGAGATTTTACGACAGCACTAAATTAAAAGGTAGGTGGTTGAACCGTGGATAAATTCAATTGTTGTGTAATAAGACTGATGGAAACTATTTGGTTGTAGAATATTTACTAGCAAAACTACGTTCCACGTCTCCCCTGATCTTCAAACGGTTTTGTTGCCTTTTACAGGCTCCTCAGATTGAGTTAACCACTTTCCTGTTTATTTACAAAGATTTTATTCATTATTTATTTATTTTGTAGTTTTAATTAACAAGTAGATTCTTAATTTATCCCGGTTTATTATGTCCACAAAAAATTTAAAAAACAATTGTAGTGAATATTGTTATTACTTTGGAAATAAAAACTATATTTTGAAACTTGTATTATATTTACCATTAGCAAGGCAATCTCGATTTGATCTCGACACACAAGGAATGCATCCGTTTTACTCTAACTATATGTGTCTATGTGTGTTTTTTTTTCTCTATGGCATTGCCCGCCCGCTCGGCTATCGCGACGAAAGAACCGGCTCAAGGTATTTTAATAACAACGATCCGCACAGATCGTTCCATGTCTGTAATGAACACGATGTAGTGGTATCATTATGTTGAGTGCCGATTTAGTTTGTAGAGGTTTTGTGTCGTAGCCAAGGGGGTTTGTATGTGTATGAGTGAATGAGACTAAATGTGTTTCCGTCACGCTCTAACAATCATTAAAGTTGTAAAAATATTATTTGTTAATATCGATATATTGTTGTGTGGAATATCGATAAAGAATGCTTATTTCTTTGCAGTTATTTTAAGAATATACTCCAGATATTAATTGCCACAATAGCAGCATTAAGATACGTTTTAATGCATTTAATAAGTTACTGAATAATTGTGACGGAATCATGTTAAAAAATGCTTCATGCTATATTTCAGTGTTACCTTATTTAATCTCACTTTCCCGGGCACACTGTCGCCTTCTGATGACCTATCAGGTATGAAACACGCTTGACATGTACTACGCCTATTTATCGATATCATTATCTTTGCATATTAAGGTGGTAGCTCAAGGTCCATTTTCATACATTTTGTTTCGGCTTTAATCTGGGTAACTAAACAAGTATTGGCAAGTAAAGAATTTAAATTCACCTCTAGTTAGTGATTAGTTCTCGCAGTTGAAAGAAAAACGTAAAATAATTAATAATCATGGATATTTCGGCCTTTAAAATTTAATATGACGAAATTTTAAAGGCAGAAATATCCATGATTATTAATTATTTTTACACTTTTCTTCTCAACTGCGAGAACTAATCACTAACTAGACGTGAATTTAAATTCTTTACTTGCCAATACTTGTTTAGTTACCCAGATTAAAGCCGAAACAAAATGTATGAAAATGGACCTTGAGCTACCACCTTAATAACAAATTTCTACTGCAGTATTAATCATTATAATTAAATTAAATTAAATTTTCGATAGCCATAGCTAATGAAAATATCTTCCATGAATGTAAATATATAAAAAGTTAAATATGCAGTATCCTAATAATCACTCCCTTCTCAGTGATGAGAAAGTTTATCCAAAAATTTTATTTGTTCTTCTGCACATACTTTATAGATAACTTTTAGCTTCTTCCCTCTAAAATGTTATTCGAAATCTTGCTTGAAAATGAACTGCTATTATATATTATTGTCCAATATTGCCATTCAAGATTAAATCGCTTAATGATTTTAATAATTTTTAAACAAAACATGTAAGAATTTGTAGGGTGCATACGCACAAAATGATCAATGATTTCGAATATCTTTTGAGCATGCTTTGGAAAAGATCGCAAACAATCGTTATTTTCATTATAAAAATAACGGTTAACTTTATTCAAGTTCGCTCATTTAGCATTTACAATTACAAGGGTTCGATTTTTATCAACGCATAATTTTATGTTCTAAGTGTTTGCATGGTCTGGTATGTTTGTTCTCCATCATCGTCATCTCATTGTCCTCTATGTTTGTGGACTCTTTCCAAATATTACAATCGATTATTGATCCGACTTATCGATTTTAAAGTAGCATTGTCAAAATTATATGTATTTGGAAAGTGGCCAACTTCTAACGTATGAATGTTTCCAAGTAAAGAGTTTAAATTATTTCTATATGTCCATACACAAAACTCGTTAAAAATATCAAGTTAACGATGTACATTAGAGCACACACCTTTGAGCCAAAAAAAAACAACAATTTTAATATATACGTTTCAATTTTACACTGTTGCTAGGTTTCAAATTTTTATTGCTCAAATTTAAGTTTACGTTCTTAAAACTAGGCTGGTCTTGATATGCTTAGCTTTTTTTACTATACGGGCCGTGTCAAAATGAAGTTTCGTGACATATTAAGCAGAGAATAATTATGGTTGTGTAATATTAAGAATGTAGTATCTACAAAATTAAGTACATTATTAACAAAAGCCTATAGTCAAAGGTTCAACTATATTGTGTTGTCTTTATATGTCTAAATTGAAACTTTGTTTTGATATGCCACATCTTTAAGATCTTTAACCAAAAAACAACACCAGTAAGACCACAACCATCAGATGGCGCCGAGCAGTGCTTTAGAATAAAATAAAATTGTTACTTAAACAAATTCGATGACTGCAATTCTATAAACTATAACACTACAATTTATTCCAATTGAAATTAACTAGAATGTCTCTAATAGTTAATTAATCTGGACGTGGTGTTGTTTTTTTTTTAAACATGCAGACAAATGTAAAACGTACACACGTATATTTTACCACCTATCCAATACAACACGTTCACTCCAGAACAAGTTCTCGATGCGTGCCCGCGCGTGGTCCGAGCCGGTGGAGGAGGTCGACGAGCTGACACCGCGAGGGGCGCCGCGCGTCACCGCTAGGCTCATGCGGACTGAGCTACCGCGCCAATTGGATGAAAAGGTATGCAAAATTAATAGAAGATGACATCTGGTATGCATAAGGGAAAAATATATCGATATTTGTACCTAGTTAAGCCAAACTGTAGACAATTTTTATCTGCTTCGTAAATGCATTGATTTGTCGATTGGCAACATTGTTGTTGTTTTTATAAAACTTTTAAAATAGGTGTAGACCCTTCCTCCCAAGCAACCACTTAATATTTCATGATTTAGGATAATCGAAATGAAAATGTCTATTATCGATATGGAATTTCGATGACGTTAAGACTTTTTTCAAATCCTGAAGATAACCTCAGTGGAAGTGACTTAAAAATAAGTAAATATTATATTAAATGTAAAAAAATATATATATTGACCGTAGTCTAATGGTACTTCCCAGTTAATAGGCATAATTAATTGCAGGGCGAGCCGTACGGTCTGGCGCCGTTCGAGGAGCTGCTGGAGGCGCGCGTGCGCTCGCTGAGTGTGGCGCTCAACATGAGCACCGTGCTGGCGCTCGCCGAACTCGTCGAGGACGAGGTCATCGCACCGCCCATGCCGCTGGAGGTCACCGTCATTTAATTATCACATACTTTTAATAAGGCTTGTTGAGTGCTTAAAAAAAATTAATTTTAATCATCGATATTGCAATATACTCTAGTACGATTACAGGCAAGTTTTTAACCTAGACTGTATTTACCCCTCTTAGTTAAGCCAGTAATTTGTAATCCACAGGTTTTAGTGGAGAACGTAAAGCTACACCTAATCGAGGATCGGGTCACTCGCTCGATCTCGTCCCCGCCGCCGCAGCCGCTCGACGTGTGCGTGACGTCACTGCGTCTGACGCGCGACACAGGAGGGGAGCTGCGGCTCGGTCCGGCCTTATCAACCCCCTCTACTGTTGCGTCGCCCGCCACTCCCCAGCCTGGAGGTGACCTGGAAGACGCCCGGGAACAGATCGATCGGCTTGTCAGAGAGAATGAGGAGTTAAAGAAACGGTTACTCACGCTGTCCAGGATCGCTGATGATAACAGGGAGTTACGAGCGTGAGTATGTTATTATGTTGCTAAATTAATATGACTGTTACAGACCGAATTAAGTGAGTGATTTTCTCCGATCAGGACCACATGCTAGCTCGCTTTCGGTGAATCGTACACACACACTTTCGCAAATGTTCGTTAGTGCTCCCTAAAGCTCACTATATATCTATACTAAAAATATGCATGTGCAACATTTAAACTTGTGGTATTGGATGTGATAATCAATATGAAAGAAGTTCAATAGTATACTGGTTATGATTAGATCGATTTTCCAGAACATACAACAGTATTTTATTTTACTTTGTGAGCTTATTACGGAGCACAAATATCCTGGTGCCTTTAAAAGTCATAATCACATTATTACAGTAAAGCGGAAGAGGCTTCGGTGCTGCGTCAGTACGTGCACGCGGCTCAACAGGAGGCCGCCAGCTTGCTAGCCGACAAACAGGAACTGCTCGATGCCATGCGTGTGCTACAAGTGAGTTATATGTTAATATATTACATATCTTATACTTAAAGCATTCTGAGTTAAAGTGTCAAATATATTGAATTCATAGTAACATTGCATTATGTAGTACTCGATCCAACACAACAACAACATCACGCATTTTATCCCCGAAGGGGTATGAAGAGGCGCAACCATGGCACCCACTTTTCGCCAAGTGTGTTCCGTCCCATGATGTGATAGGGGGCGAGCCTATCGCCATATCGGGCACAAATTCCAGACTCCGGGCTGATACTGAGCAGAAAAATCCAAATATCACTTTGCCCGACCCGGGATTCGAACCCAGGACCTCAGAGCGCTGCCGTACCGCGCATGCAGTACAACTACGCCACCGAGGCAGTGCAGTACTCGATCCAATGCTATTGCTATTTTAAATACATTTATAGATCTCTCCCATTCACGTGATTCGATGTGCAATATTTTCTAACGCTATCCTAGTTATGTACTGCGAAGGTATGTTGTAACAATAGTCATATGTTCCCAGGAGCAGGCGGGGTGCCGCGGCAAGAGGTAGCGCTCGCGCGGCGGCGCGCACGCCTGCCTCGACTGCACGGCGTGCTGCCGGCACCGACACGCCTAGCCAGACATCATCTCACCATACAACACATACAACATGGACTCCACTACACATCTTTAATATCATACGAAGCTAAAACGTTGTCATTTTGAGACAAACATCGTTTAGCACAACAGCTGCTATATCTGAATCAAAATGATATGCTTTTAATATCGATAAACAATAACGGCCCCATAAATGTGGTTGTGATCCTCTATTGATATAATATCGATTTGATATTCGATGCGTGCGAATGTTTCTTGCTTCTAACATCAATAAAAGTGAACTTCCCTAATTTTAAGACTGGGTACGCATCTCGACGTTAAAGACTGGAAATTTTATAAAAACTTATGCAAAGATGCAAAAATTATAACATCTGAGTTGCTACACAAAGTACAAACCGATTGAAACTAATATAAATGTTTAGATGCGTCCGCGTGAAACTGTTTTCTCTCACGTTTTAAAGGTGACGGAGTGATTTAATGTAATTTATCCCTCTTCTATAGGATGTTTTTCAGTTAAGCCCCTCTCCCGACCAAATGGCCTTGAACATTCATTCCATACATTTTCGGTGAGAATATGTAAATATTTATTACAAGTAAACTCTTTAAATAATCAGTTGGTCCTTTTGAAAATATTTGAACCACCAAAATATTCGTAGTTAACATATATATCTAAAAACGTTTGTTGCAAATTAAAATGATTTGTACTTTAGGAGAAGATGCACCGAATCGACAATTTTAGTAACTTTTTAAGTAATAAAACAATATTCACATTATAATAAAAAGCTTAAACAACCATAAAAATAACGTTTATAGAAATATGACGTATATATTTTTTTTCTATATGCAGTTTATAAATCGAATAAATAGCTTCTAAGAGTACAGGTGGTGCATTTGGCTCGGGGGAGCGACTTAACCTCAAATGTTATATCAGAGAGACCAAAATAAATGTGTGTGATTTGATATGAAAAGATTGGTACTAGACATATCTAAACATTTTAATCGTTAAACAAAATAAATCACAAAAGCTTCCAAACAATGCCCTCATTAGCAAAAATAATTCATCAAGTCATACTTAAGTGCTGGCAAGTCAAGCAGTCACAAAGGCATAGCGCCGTACACCATTCTACGTGAGTGATATCTCACGATTAATCGATTAGTAATCGATATTGTGATTAATATAAATCGAGTGAGTACTTACGTAACGTGCATTTACCTTATAAAGTACGTGACTATTATCTATGCGTGTAGATTTGAGTGTCTATGACAGTTTTGTATATTTGTAGGATTGTGTAGATTTTCATTTGTTTATTAACGATTTTTATTATTACGATAAGGAACAAATCCTGAGAAAGGTAAGATGCGATATCATGTATTAATATGTGAGTACTAATAATTATTTGTCCTTTTTTAAAGGGCTACGCGAATTATTGCAGTTTAATATGCATTATATGTGATCAATATATTTATAAATTTGTAAATTTCGTTCATCGGCAGTAAGGCGAATTGGCTACATTGCACGTGACGGTAAGCTCATTTAAGTTTACTTTATACTGACTAGATTTAAAGTTAGCTTTACCGAAACGATTACCATATGTATGCCGATTCTACAGTTAAACATTTTTTAAGACTTTGCGAAGTACAACCTTCTATGCGAAACTAGGTAAGAAATGCCCAGTTAGAGTCTTTGCATATAGAGAATTCTTCATAATTTTGCAAGTGTTTATTGACAAAATGTCAAATGAAAAAGTTCCGCACTGAAAGGATTGACTCAAGATTTTAAAAAAATAGGTCTTCCTTTGGCATATCACACCATGCTATATGTATTAGAAAATTTTACAATATTGTATCTCTTAATTTGTATCATAATTTTTTTTATCGATTTTACATTTCTTTTCATATGCGAAAAGAGAGTTTGATGAAAATCAAACCTGCAATATTCGATGTATCAATGTTTTAATCGATCAGTGAATGTTTTATCGACATGTTTTAATGAAATTAATCTAGGTCTGGTTACTATACATACTTACATTATTGGCAACAGAAAACAACCTGAAATAGAAATTTAATATTTGATTTTTATCGTCAACGCAATGTGATTGCATACTATATATAATATTATGTATTATAATATGTGGCTATATCAACATAAACACCAATTAATCTATGTAGTGCGTGTAATTGTATGTGTCAATACTGCGCTTGTATATCCTACTGTATGTACAATACACTATGTAATATAGGTGTTATAGTACAGATATATTTAAAATATGTTCGGAGACGAGATTCGGATATTTAATATGTGGATTATCAGCGATTATACGTATAAGTATAGAAATATTTTCGATAGTTAAGAATGTTCAGAAAATATAATAGTAAATGGCCCTCAAGAATATCTTCAGGGGAGATCTGCATCGACAAACGATTGTCTCATATTGTAACGTCGTATATATGTGTCTTATTATGGGGCCATTCATCTCCGAGTGTTTTCTTTGTAAATTATACAAGTTCGGTTTTATTTATTGTGTGTTCCAGCAACTAATTAACTGTGTAATTAGAAAGCAATTTCAAATAACTGACTTTTGAATACGCATCAAATTTGTACTCCTTCGAATTCACATACCTTGGTATTTAGAACTCATAATATTCGATAACTTTAGTCTGAAGACTTGTCGATGTTTTTTAATGTTTTGTAGATTGATTATCTAACTTATCTATAAATATAATATTAATTGTATTTATAATCTGTCCTATTCTCGTCTTCCGGTGACTCGATATGTATAGTACTGGATAACGAATGCCTGGTGTTGTGACGTCACAATTGATATGTCGAGAAAAGTATTTGCTTATTAAGAGATGGATTAGTGATGTGCTGAGTCTGTTATTGTACTTTAAGGTGTAAGAATTATTTACAATTATTAACACCAAACATCTTTGATGTCGTTAAAATAATGTCGACTATTAAAGTCAACGTATGTAAATTACATTCAACTCAATTTGAAAAAATGTTATGGGACGATTAAATATAATAAAAAGTAGCAGGTTAATTGAGACTTGATACAGATAATAATTTTTTTAAGTGGAAGATGCAGTTTATCGACTCAGTACGTCACTATCGTGGCTAGTGCTGTGAAACTAAACGATGCCAGTGTTGTGTATGTGCGCGTTGGCTGTGTTCTTTCGTCACTAACTTATTTAACTCACTATATTCATATACTCTTGTATCACATGAAGCTTTCGATGTTCATTATATAATAAACTATATATTTATATGATATTCAGTGTTAGGCATCACACACATTTTTGAGATTATAAGAAAAGATAACGCAGTAGAAATGTTATAAAATGGAAATTGTGTGTAAATTATTTTGGTCATATCAGCGTATACAAAGTATAAACATCTTTTTACGCTGTTTAATCTAGTCAATTTATCGCATTAGAATGAAGTTTGTATAGAGTAAACGATAAATTATTTAAAGAGGAAAATATATATTAACGCGAACAATGAACCCTATAATAACATATTGCGATCATTAGCATTTTCTGCGGACTGCGGATATCGCCCAACTACTTAAACACATGAAATCTGTTTTATCTATTCCATACCTCATAAATGTGTGCGGAGCTTTGGTGCCAAAAATAAAATCGCAGACTGTATTTTTTAATTTATTTTACAAAAGTTTGTACATAAATGTGATTCGTTCTTTGTGAACTGAGATTTATCTTCAGTTCCTGTTTATTTTTGTATTTGTATATAAATTCGAACACTACAACTTAATTCTTTATCGATGATTTCCAATGACGTCCATTTTGTAGTGTAGTTTTTCATTTCGCTAAAACGATTCATGCGACATCTAAATAGCATGTGATTGTCCTCATTGAAGATTTTCGTGATTATCGTTTTAGCGGAATCTTATACAATAAATTGTTTAAATTTAGCATTTCAAGGAAAACTAGTATTATATCAATAAAGAATCGTTTTATCTTTATTTATTTCCGTCGGCTTAGAAACATCTAAGATTACAACGGTATCAAAATCTGTTATAAAAAATAAAATTTTCCTTATGTCAATGAAAAGTATTAGAAAAACTATAGTAAAATATCTCCTTATTTTTCATGCTAAATCTATAGTAATATTGTGAAAAGTAAAGTTTGTTTTTTTGTAGGGATAATCTCGGGAACTACTGAACCGATTTGAAAATTCTTTCACTAATAGGAAGCTAGTCCTGAGTGCTATAGGCTACTATTATCGGCAAGAAAATTTTTATCCCAAAAAAACTTTTACACACAACTTGCTGTTTTAGTATACAATACCTTGCGATGCTGAATCTAAACAATTAATCTTCTAGATTTCTCGTCACTTGTTGAAAACTCGCAATGTACGGCAGTGTGTAGGTAGCTGTGAATGTTAGTTATATGTTACCAACACTCGGTCATGTGGTAATGCAATACTTGCTTATTAGAACTACTGTTGTTAGAGATCATGAAATAATGTAAAAGATAAAATCGATACATAAAAAATAATGTTATCGATTTAAATTACAGGTATTGTATTACCATATCGTTTTAAGTGTCGATATCTTCTTATATGTTAGGGTTAATAACTTGTGCCTGTATTTTATTAAGGTGCATTAATATATTGCTTGGAATTTCGCACACGTAACGCAACACGATGGAAATATCGATAATGCGATCGCGCTGTGTCTCGTCCTTTTTATCGTTACTGCTCTATTTTATATTTCAATGTACAAGTCGCTCATGTACCGCGAGATTCGAATAACAAATCAATCTTTACATACCGTATTATAATTTATAGTTTATTACTTATATGCGGTTTTGTGTTGATGTTGAAGATCTCAAAACTAAAATTTATTATTTTTTATTAACTTACTATCTGCACTGTTGAAGTCGTGGTATATGAGGGACATAGTCACATACTGTGTGTAACACAAGAGAGATATCACATTTTTGTCTAATATTCTAAACTGTGTTAATTTAGCTATATGTTACTAAATATTTTTATTTTCATCATCGACATTTACTGAAAATATCTGAACACGTGAAAAGCAATGATAAACACCCCTCTCTTTTCGTCGGGGGTAAAAGTGCCGATTATTTATTTTTAGCGTTCGTAGTATTGGTTAGATGATAATACAAATTCGACGAAGTGTTTTACGGTATATTCAGTAGATTGTCTTTGATAACCGTGCTATGACTTCGTACATTCGAACCATGTATCATATTGTTGTTGCTATTTGTTTAGTTACGGAGGAATTGTTAAAATTAAATTCAATATTCTATAATTGTTTGTTTTTATTCGCAATTCAACAACCTTCGTTTATGTTACAAGATGGAATAAATATTTTATGTATTTGCAGTGTCAATTTTATATTAATGTTTGATCGTAATTGGCTACGGATTATGTTGAGCAGCTCTAAAGTACCTCTAGTCTAAATTCTATGCACATATATCTACGGTGTCCTTATATCCAAATGTCTTAAATAATCCATTACATAACAAAAAGGAGAGCTAGCCATGAGCATTTTATATGTACAATCGGACAAGTTGGTGCTAGTACACTTCCAAACACATTTTGCTTGACCGGTCTAATGTCCCGAGATATTTAGACACGCCCCTGTCTCATATTTCACCAATTACGACAGTTTTGGAGATGTGCGAAAGGAACAGCAGATAACTATCATTGTTTACTTTAGTTGTATTTTACTGATTGACGACGCGCACGCAACTATTGAGTACCAGTAGTATTTTGCTCACAATTATTTTTCGTTTACGGACACCGATATCTTGCCACTACGTAGACTTATGTTCGTTTACTGGACTCTTAATTACTTAGTCGCCGACCCGTCATGTGACTACTGCACCATGGATTATATATTCCGGGAATTAAATATTACAGTAAGTAAATCAGTCATACTATACTATATAATATTTTAATATTAATTTTAACTAGTGGATGTTAATATGCGTGGGAAAAATATCGTCAGGGCAGAGAACTAATAATTAAAATTTTGCAGTTTTGAGAAAATCGCGGTTTATGGCTTTTTTTTAATTATTGGTCATCATAATTAATTATATTTAAAGCCAACATAGACCACCTTTTTAAGCTCTTTTAAATATAATTATAATATTATTGAGTTTTGATGAATACTTATTCCTTTAATTGTGTAAAACAGACTTCAATATGCTACTTATTATATTTTATATTAATCCTTAAGTTATCCTATCTATCGTAGGGTCAAATATCATTAGTCATTGTGTGTTTTTGCCAAAAATTAACATAGTGCTATTGATCATACTTGTAGTAATCTATGTAGTATGTTATTTAAGTTGCTTTACGAATAATCAAATGTCAAAATATTGAAAAGAAATATAATTGGAAAACTTAAAAGTACTCAATGCAAAAATAAACTACTTCGACGGGTATACTCACTATACTTATAAGTGTTACCTATCTTTTCTTGATCTCAGTTAAAAATTCAGAGTTTTCGATATTGAAACAGCAGTAGCATTAAGCGTAACTTTTACCGTCAACTTTTAATAATAAACTCTAATTTAATGTTGGGAATATATTAAGTCAGGCCGGTAATCCTTTTAGTCCAGTCAATAAGCTCAAAATGGTGTCAATTTATGTATTATAAAGATCCAAAAATATGAGTGATAGCTCATTCGATTTGGATAACATGACGTCTAGAAAAATAATCTTTAGTGTTCATTGGCACTTAAAAAATACAATTGTTATTAAGAGGATAAAGAGGTTCTTCGATAACTTAAAAAATAAGAAATAAGGAGGAAATTTCCAATTTAAATCCTCCTTATTTAAGAAATAAGGAGGAAATTTCCAATTTAAAGAAGAAGACGCCCGAAATTCTATCTCCTTTATTAATAATTTTTATTTAATGCCAAAAATATAGACGAGTATAAATAATTTATGGATAGGCGATAATTTGTTTTTATTACAGTAATATTGCATAGCCAACATTTTTATTGCTGCACATGTGCAGTTTAGAAAGTGTAAAGATTTCACATAAAAAAGGGTCTTTTGTTAGAGGGACGACATTTTTTTTATGTTTTTGTTAACCCCGGTTCCATGTCGACGCCTTTATCGGAAAGCGGCGTCCATTGTTTATATGAATTTAGACAAGTTTAAAGATTTTAAGTAGTGGTAATATGATTTCTTACTAGAGTAATTAACTATGTCGGCGCGTTTGTAAGATCCGCTTATAGACGTTTAAGTCCCACCCAGTTTAACCCAGAGGTTTCTGTTATTATTGTTTCTTTTACAACTACATAATATGTAGCACTGAATTAAAGTAGAATTACAATCCGATTTAATGCAAATTTGGGATTTTTATCTCAATAAAATGTGTGCAATTATGGAAAACAGAGCTGATTTTTTACTTAATTTGGATTATTTCGTACTTGACCCACGTATTTTGTGTCGACCGCACTGGCGTTCTGCTCCCATATAAATTTTATTATTTTGGCACTGTAGTCATTACGTTAAAATATTATTAGAATAATAGATTTTAGTAATTAATATATAATTTAATTGTATTACAGAGAACCACTGTCCCTCGATGTATACACTAGGATGCGGATGAGAGCTTCATCGCCAACCGATCCAGAGCGCACACTCTACTCAACCTGCCTTTTTTTTTTTTTTTGGTTTCGCGGAGAAAGTGCCTTATTACTACCGCCCAGCCTTCGTGGGGGGCGACTGAGCGGTTATGCTGGGGTAACCGTGCCTTACGGCCCGGTATTGAGCCGCCCGGATTTGATGGTGACCTTCGGGCGACCGCCGGGCCGAGTCCCTAGCCCTATATACAACTTAACCTATGCACGGCCTACCAGCTAAAACTCCGCGGTGGCCCTCTTCGGCGCATTAGGGACGGCTGCGGGCTTCCTCTGACGTTGAAGTGTCTAGCCTGCGACCGCAGCCGCCCCTGCGCGGTGCCGCCTTGCGGCCCGTCTCCTATGGGGGGGGCTCAGAAGCCCCGCGCACCGAAGGACGCCCTCGGCGTCTACGGCAGCGTGAGGCCAACTACACACTGCCGTCCATCCCGGGGTCAACCGAAAAATGTGCAAAGGATGCACAGAAATGCACTAGGGCGGACAGCCCCCTGCTGCCCGCCGACGACCCCCTTCGTGGCCCCTATTAGTCGCCTCTTACGACAGGCAGGGGATACCGTGGTGGAATTCTCCAAACGCCCCCATTCCACAGGGCGGATACTCAACCTGCCTGCTGAGCGTATCAAACTTGTAATGAATACAATTAAATCATATCACTGAAGTAACAAAAAAAATGTGTTTTATTTACATAGACTTTCTACGAAATTTCATTTTACATGTGTATCTCATTATTTATTGGTGTTGCAAATATATTATCTACTATATTCGATTTTAACTTTTGATAATTAATTATATATCGTAGCGATATGTGCGTGAGCCTCATCGACTGTTTCACAAAACGAGCCTATTGAAATAAATCATTTTATTTGAAAGATTTGATTGTGAGATTTAAAAAAAATTATTTACTTTAAATATTACACTTAAAATGAACTCTGCAAATATAAACGTTATTACATTTGGAAGGCATCCCGAAAAAAGTTAAGTAATCAAAAATCTTGTTTAGTTATCTCTGAAAATAATTACTTACTGCAAATATTTTTTTCAAATTTTCTTATTTTTAAAATTTTTCCCTTTATATCCGTAAATGATAATAATAACACTTACTTATGTAAAAAAAAAAACAGGTAGTTATATCTTTTGACGAATCGTGAAATTATTTGTATGAATTACTCAGCCATGACTTTTCTTTCTTATTTTTCTTATCAATGAAGGGTCTAAAATTATTATTTAATGACTCCAAGTTACTAATTTTTGGCACATTATTATTCAATAAGTTTGAGGTTGGTTGGAATTTATTCGAAACATAAAACCAGCGCCCATACAAAAAACGGACATGTCCTTTAAAAGTAAATAAAATGTTCAAAAAAGCATAAAAACAATTGAGAAAAAATATAATAATTTCTAATAATGAAACGAATAACAATAATTTATGATTATGTGAATGATTTAACGAATTAAATAAACTGTTAAAGTAATTTATATAATTCAAAATTCAATCATAATATGCAGCTATTAAATCGGTAAAAAATCAATAACTGTAAGTTGATTATAGACTTTGGGTTTTAACTCAGCGAAAACTAAATAATTGGCTAAAGAAAGTAACTAAAATTTACAAACTGGACATGTGCAGCAATAAAATGTTAGCCTTGCAAATACTACTGTAATAAGAATTCAAATCTACGCCTACACTTATAATCTTTAAATGCCTCTAAATTCAATAGCATAACAATCGACTCAGTTTAACGATAAATGCGTCCACGTAAGACCGGTGTCAATACAAACATTGATAAAAAATGCGCTCTTTAACAAACCATTTTTATGTGATATATTTATTCTTTTCAAACAACATCTTTTTAATACAACATAAAGTTTGGTTTGTTAAAAGTTAAAAAGAAGGTAATCAGGCATATAATATGATGATATAAAATAATTAACATAATGTCGTTTCTTATTTATTAAAAAATAATGCCAAAAATTTTAACAATATAAACACTGTAAATCGCGATTGTCTCCAAACTATAAAACTTTTGTTATTACGTTCCTTACGCCGACGATATGCATCTTACAAGTATAGGAATTATCGTCATAGCATAGACGTGCGCGCATCAATTTTAATTTCGTTTTCTATTATACACTCAGCAGCGGTTCGGTAGTGTTACGTAACGTCATTGCAGGTAGCCAACAGACTTACGACTGATATCGATCTATGCAATCGATCCCAAACCCCGCCTCCCAAACGTAGTAAAACAAATTTGCCAAGTTATTTTGACCCTTAGGGTGGTCGACCGCCAACTTTGCTGATTGTACGTATATTATGTGCGCTTATGCTTTTCTTTCTGGATCAAGGTGTGCAAGGCGTTATGCCTCAATGCCTTCAATCAAAACATATTAAAAATACACTATTACCATCCTTAAAGATGGAGGAATTACTTATAAAATTCTTAAAAACTTCATCTTAATAGGCTCTATGAGATAACCAATCTGCCTTTTTGAAATTTCTTCTTTATATACTCTTATGTATATTCGGTACCTGCTTCCAATGGAGGTCTTATTTTTATAATATTTTCATCACTCCCAATGAATTATTCTATAATGGACTAATTAAATTTAGACGAAACATCTAATAATGGAATGGAAATATCTGGAGACGATAATCGTAGCATCTCTCCATTAAAAACGCGTTGATCGACCATTGTTGAGACAGGCAATATCATTATCCAATAAAGCTTGAAAAT
Source organism: Manduca sexta (assembly GCF_014839805.1). Lineage (NCBI taxonomy): Eukaryota > Metazoa > Arthropoda > Insecta > Lepidoptera > Sphingidae > Manduca > Manduca sexta. The sequence continues at coordinate 6,801,611 of NC_051121.1, read as the reverse complement.
CTGAGAATCCTTACTCTCCATTTTTGTAAAACCAACAGAAACGATGACCGTTCAAATTCCCAAGGATCAGTATTTTATGACTCACAAGAGTAAACAAAGAATGCCAATCATTTGAAGCATAAGGACACTAAACGTAAATAATATTCTCTAGGTGGGAGCAGTTATAAACGCACATGAACAGATTTAATTTCACATTAAAACTGGACGAAATACACATCTGTGCCTGAATAAATGTATGGGTAAGAACAAATTGTAAGGATAATTGGTTTCCAATCAGAACAAATTTCAATTTTATATTTACTGACCAAAGTAAATATTTTTTTTAATAATAAAAATTCCAATACTTTCTTCCGCACTAAAGATATATATCAATCCGTAATTACTTCAAATGCTGCTTTGAATTTATCTTCTATACTATAACATTTTGCAAAATATATTTTTACCGCTGCAAATAAATCTTCAGAAAATTGTATTTTCTCTCCACATCCTTCATTAATTTGATCACCTTGTACTTAACTACCATAAAAAAATATAAACTAAAATGGTAGATTTATGAAGTATCCTACATAAACTTTATAATACTATAAAAAAATAACGCTGTGTAATAACGTGTAGGGTACTAGAAACTGGACGCCAAAGTTAGACACTAGCAGATATTCAAAGCACGACTGGCCAAAATGAAAAAAAAAATACACTTTGACAATTGAACTACAATGTTACTACAAAAGTAAAAATAACTTGATTCAGAGTTAAAAATATCCAAACAAAAAAAAATAAATGAATATAAACGGATAATTATGAAGGCAAATTGTTACCCCTATTATCTTTGCAGAGGTAAATATTTCACTACATCAGATAAAATGTACTCACGATTTATCACACCAACGATACCCCAAAAGATAATTTGAAAAAGCGATTTTCAAAGGGTATACTATATCTTTCCTATTCGAACTGTACTATATTTTAGTCAATATGGACATCTTACCAATGCATCGTTCATACTTTAAATGTTTACAAATCCTATCAATATATTCAAAACGAGATAAACAAAAGCAAAGGTATTAAATAAAACTACCTATACCAATCGCGATGATAAAAATTGAAAGAGTCTGTGATTGGTCAAATTTTATACGGTAGTAATTCCCCATTGATTATAAATACACAATTTTAAAATTATAATTTATTTGTATTCAAGCATTTTTTAATAATATATTGGCAACATTAACACACGTGAGGTAAGAAGTGGGAAATAACGTGACTTTCATACTATGGCAACATTTTCAGTGATGGCCGATGTTTCGAGTTGAATGGTTTTATGACGACCGTTGCCGAATTTTTGTGTTGAAATAAACCAAGTTTCTCATAATTCGGTGTTATAAAGTGTTTCTATCGTATTTCGTAACACTACTGTGTGAATTTGTGTAACCAATTGCGACTAAATTGTCAGTGTTGTTCGGTAAAGAATGTTTGTTGTGTCATTGTAATTAGATCAGTGGAAATTAAATATATATTGGATTACTGCTTAGCTGTTTATTTAATTGTTGTGGACTTAAGGTAAGTTTTGTTGCCCCAGTGTCATATAATTTTTGAGTTCTATACGGGGAAGTGATGCCACGAACGCTTGAAGCGTGATGGTGACCGAGCGACCGGGAGATAACGGCAGCTCACACTTGATTGTACAGATTTCTGATAAGATTCTGTACCTAAGGAAATTGTGCAACATCAAATTCATACGTTGAACTTCCATATTGTACGAATATAACAATGATAAAGTCGAAATTTTGATATAAAATGGCAAGTGTAGAATCGGAATGTTTCATGCTCTATTTCCTTTTGAAAACTTTGTTATAAATTGAGAAATCGCAGTGAGAGGTGTTTATGTACTCATTACACATTACTCGCAACGCACACCATTTCGTGCGACAGTATAAATCTTACGATATCATGCTAATCATTTGAAACTGGCACCTATGTTATACAGTAAACAATTTATGTCTATATTATGAGTGCATTACATCTAAATATTATAGTAGAGCATTGTCACAACCATGTCAATTCTGTTCCTCATGAAGCATAGGTTTTTGCTTTGGACTATGTTATTACAATGAATTACGTTTACCTTATATTGTCATCATATGTATAATAAATTTTGGTATATAAATACATAAGTTAAATACAAATATGTATAAATTACAGAGGAATTAATTAGTTTATAAAATTTAAATCTAAAAAAATTTGTAGGTATATATGATGCATGTATTAATTTACTTTTTATTGGATAGTTGCAAAATGACATTAAATTTCTATTCCATACACATGGTAAGAAATACTCAAATATTAACAAATATATATCCACTTTGAAATGTCTTATAATACTTATAAATAATTCAAATACCTTTACAAACTTATTTTTTTTATCAATGCCTCATTTTTTACTATAAATTTTCTCATACCTTGAATATTGTTACTCTAAATCTGTAAATTGTACACATATTAGGTCATATAGTGTAACATGTATAATAATTTCAAATGTATGTGAAGTCTGGGAACCCGCACTAGCCCAGCGTAGTGGACTAAGATCTTAAAACTCTCAGTAGTAGAGGAAACCCACACTCAGCAGTGAGACAGTATCTTAACACAAGATGAACATTATTATATAGCAAATATTACAATAATTACACAGTTGATATAAAAAAACACATATATCAATACTGTTATATAATCTAACTTTTGTAAAACTATATAAACTTAAACAAAGTTAACATACTAGTGTACAAAACCCTCAGACTAATTAGAATTATGTACAGAGAGTCGCCTCCTACCTAGGATTTAGTTTTATTTGAGGGTATGTGGTTTATTAACAATATAATATACACAACTTATTATAATCCACTTTACATAATTAATATGGAATATATTATGCTTTATGACACTTATCTCTGTGAAAACCCAGTTAAGGTTTATGAGGCATTACTTTTTAAAATATCCTTACATATTATAAAACGTTACATATTATATAAATATTAAGACCATTGCCACATCTGTCATGTTTGCTTCAATGCAATAAATTCCAAACTACTCAATGGATTTTAATGAAATTTGGTATGGAAATAATTTAGGATCCTGGGAAGGACATAGGCTACTTTCCACAGTAGTAAAATATGTAGCAGTACCATTACCCTGAAAAACTTTATTCCAGAAAAACATTTTCACACAGGCAGAGCTGTGAGCAAAAGCTAGTTTTAACATATACTTTATTACCAATCGCCCATCCCTAGGAATAACCAAAATTTGTTTAAAGCTAACTTTAATATAAACATCAACGTGTATGTTACTATATGAAAACCTATAATTAAAAAGAATGTGTGATGTTATATTTGAAAATTTTCATGATAAGCCTAAAAGTTAATTGTAATAAGTATAATTAATTTTCTATTTTAACTACATTGACAAGATAATTAATTGGGTTTAATGTAAATCATATCCAGCCTAAATAAATGGTAATATATTATCACTTTTGATATATTTTGATTTTAACTGTTTCTTTTTGTTATCTGTAATTGGACGTCAATTGACTTTCTCATTAAAAAACCATAAAGTAGATAAAAGAAACTGTGTTACCCAATTACTGTTACACATAATTACTGCTGTTTAAAAGTGACACTAAATTAATAATCAACAGTTCATTGACCTATTTTTGACCCTATTTATATAGAAAAGGTTAAAACAATTATTCTCGAGACATAAGGAAAAGTTTGAATAATAATAACAAACCTATCATTATGAAAAACCAACCCACAAGAAGATAACAAATATTCAAATCACTATGTGGATAAATACCACACAGTTATATATCACACTCTTAATAAAATAATGACCCATTTTAAAATTTTGAAATAGGTCATTATTATATTTAGAGTGCGATATGTAGTATTGTAGTCTCTTTACATTTCAATTATTAGGGCGCATTCAAATTAACCGCGCAGCAGCAGCGCTGCACTCGCGTGCCAAGGTAAATCCATATAAAAAATACATGCGCGACTGCCGCGCTGCAGCCGCACGGCACTTGAACGCAAATTGAATGCCCTGTTAGGTCTTTCACTTGTTCTGTTTGGGTTGTGGCAATTCTTATGCATTTAGCACTAATGTGACGTTTTAGCCGCGCGGTTAATTTTATGGCGCCCTTGCACGTAAAGGAAATCATTATAATGTTAAATGTACTCAAGATAACTCTTAAAATTATGTATATAAGTGTTTTATTCAAATTAATGACAAAAATGGTTATAAGTTTGGCATAAAATTCAACATGGGAGCTTATAACCAATGCATAGTAACTGCGTTTCTTTCTAACCCTTACGAGACAAAGGCGAAAACATATTTTATTTTATGTTTAATAAAAGTGTACAAATTCTAAAAAGTTTCACAATCAAATGAAATAAACATAAAACATTGTCAGCAAAGGAAATCACAATTTCCAAGTACCACATAAATAACACCGCGTCTCGTAGTTTTTACGAGATTAGCATTATAAACAGTAGTGTGTTATCCAATTGTCAGTTGTTTTGTCACAGCGGTATGTGGGTGATTGTAATTGCGATTTATTTACGACGTTCCTTGTTGTGTCATGTCGTTCCGATTCTTTCTTATGTCTTCACCATTAGACTCTAAAGCAATAAAATAAGATGTTACAATACCTTGTTACTTACTTCAACCTAACCATAAGAAATTGAGAGCTAAAGTCCATACAATGATTCTTTTTATTATTGACAAGAAGTATTTATTTGTATTACCTTATAAAGCCGTATACGTCTAAAGAGCCTGTTACGTATTTCATTTTATCCAGTAAAAGGAAAATGCCTAAATAATCTGAAAGCAAAGGGCCATTCAAAATAAAACGTGTCCAACTTCGCATCGTAAGTTTGATAGTCGGATACGCGTCATATGAAAAGATCACGTTTTGCGGTTATAATATTAAGTTTCTGGTAAAAGCAAACGCAACATGCAATTTCTACGGAGGTTTTGGCTTTTATGGCACGTCGTCGCTTTAATATCATCATACTGGGACTGCAAAGGTAATGCGAAAAACCATTATTACTAATTTATTGTGCTCAATACAGAAATCGTACTCAGACCCTCACGTCTCACGCCTATAAGTTTAATACATGGCTTTATTTTTGTTTACTGTTCGTAACACATATTGCCCATGTTTCCATTTGTTTACCGTCTCATGTAAGTGCGATATAATTATAATTATCCGTGTGCAAGTAATGTAAGTCACAGTAACGTCTTCATGGCATGTAACAAGTGTGCGTTCATCGTGACATCATTTACTTGCGACTCGCAAGGTCGCGTCTCATCTTGTATTTACATCTGTTTAACTTCCTTATTTTTATGTTTAACTACGTTTTATTATCTACCCGCCGAATAAATTAATATAAGGTATTGTGGGAGATATAACAGACATGCCCGTTTCTAGCCGCGCCATTCTAGCCCCGATCCACAAAACCAGAGTGGTATTTTGACCTTATTTGATGTTGCGTCGTTGCAATCTTATGATGTATGAACGGTATATGAAATTAGGGATCCCTCTTACGAATCAGTGCTCAAATATATTGTTTCTAATATTCAATTTACGTTGTTAAAAATTCGCTATAATCTTTTTGTTTTAATCTAAAAACCACATGTTACCTTTTGCAGTTATTCGCTGCGTCTGCCTCACATATTTAAATCATTTACGCATATTCTACTCCTTCCTGTTATCCTGAATTATTAATTATAAATTTATATTGGATATAATATAAGTCAAGCGATTATTACCCCTAAATCCTACTGCCGCGGTTTCCAATATCCAACTATAAGTTTACCATTCATAAGGCAAATTTGCCCATCTCATAGCCACCTACTTGGCGCCCGGCCATGTTTATGATAATCATTTTACAACTCCAAAAGTTTTTATCTTTTCCTCTATAACCCAGTTGCGAGGTAGAGTGCTCATTATTATTTATGGGTGAATAAAAAATTTACCTACTTTGAGGAACATTTCACAATGTTCGTACTTTAAGCTGGCGGAAGTGTGTTATTGCCTCGTTTCGGCCAATTTGGGACTAAACAGTTTTTAAACTTTAATGCGAGTTTACTTTCTCGCATAATACGGATACTACACGTATAACCTTTTGTTGGTTTGTAAAAGAATCTGTATGAATAAAACAAGTTGCAAATCTCGTAAAAATGTTAGTTGCCTAATGTTTAATTCATTTAAATGAATTCCGATAAAATAATTTTACGATCAAATCTGCGTATAGAGCTAAGCTTTCGTAATCACTAGCTTAACATTGCGGCGTCGTCTGTGTGAAAATTATTAATTGAAATTAAATTCCGATAGTAATTCTTCAGGGAGTAACCTATATTTTTTTCATTCACTACCTACTTTCTCTGTCTGTGTGACAAATTTTGATGTATATCCATTTATGCATTTAAACTCTAAATATCTATCCAAACATCTGGACAAACTTCGCATTCATAATATTAATGGAATTTTAATTTGGTAACAATTCAGATCATCAACTCAACAGACATTAGTAATCTGAAGTCATGTCCTTATGCTACTGGTGTTAGAGGCGTTTGTCAAGTGTTAATGGTTTTTTTTTAATATCAATCATGGTCTATTTATATTCAATGTCCCTCTGTGGCCTTGTGTTTATTATTTGAATTGATAATTTAATTAACTGTAATAAAATTTATAGGTTTTTGGTACAATTATTATTACATGTATATATATATAGCTATTTCGGTGTGGAAAGGCGAATAACCAGTAGACAAACAAAGGTATTCTTTCAAATCTCGCATAATTGCGCGCCATTCACAAATAATTTTAGAGTGAAGTTTAAAGTTGTGGATTATTAGCAGACAATACAATGAGTTGCGAATCTCTTATTTTAAATTAATTAAAGACCAGTAACATTGAGGAATTATATTTATATAGATAAATTACAATAACATCATACATTTATAATATTTAAATGCTAAAAATACACTCATAATAAACAATATTGACATCATCGTGTGATACTTATTATTCATACATACGACATTTTAGATGCAATTACATACCGTCTTCAATTGGTTAGAGCAAACGCAACCAAGAAATAATTTGCCTACCAAACAAATGAATCACCGGTACACGTATTGGAGCAAGGTGAATTAGTAATTTGCGGTCCCGTTACACCAGGCCACGGCACATGTCAGTCATTTTATAATTGCTTTAATTGTAATCAGCGTGCGATGTTGTATGAGGGACGAAGGAATTTTTGATCCTTTTTTTTCCTCATGGGAAAAATCTATGAACAATACGGCAAGACACTGACGCCTTGTTTAGGTGCTCCCTCAGCTAAACAGCGCGCTAGCTGTATTTTTAGAAACTTCGAAATTTATAAAATATATAGATAAAAAATTAAACATCGTATGTCTATAATATGTTATCTTTGGTGGTTTAAATTTTCTTATAATGTGGATATGGGGTCATTAATTTCACAATACAAATGATACTAAAATTGTTGATTCCGTGCAACTCCTAAAATACACATATATTTAAATAGCAACCCACACTATTAAATAGCCAATTTAATAAGGAATATTTTAGTAGACTAAAATGTTCAATGTGACCAAATATGGATAATTTAAGTAAATTATTCGCAAATCTCTATATTCCCGCTATAACTCGTGCGCCGAAAACGTATGGAACGGATGCTCAAGGCCGTCTGCCCGGGCGAGGGTCTTAAATTTCGGACATAATAGGAAATACCTTTTGGTATGACAATTTTTTTGGGTTGTTGTTTGGGTCATTCAGAAAATGTCTGGCTTACAGAAAACTAGTCAAAGTTAGTGTCAGACGCATCATGTTATGATTGGACGTTTAAGAGACCTTAAATCTATCAGCAAACTAATTATGTCACAAAGTTTTATTGGTACTGGTGATCACTTAACAATAGGATTTTTTACTCCTTTGCTCCTCTACCATAAAGCAAGTTTAAAATACGAGTAATTTCACCAACAGCCATAGCACAGAGCTGGTTAGCATTATGAAACGTGCGCTGTTTGTTATTAACACCAGAACAGTTACAAGGTTATCGGTTTCGTGATGTTTGCTGATATTGCAATATTTCTATAATAATGTTTAAATATTCAGAATACCTCGGCAAATAACTCCGGTGGCGATATTAATAAGCATCTAATTACGATGTGCTAATTAATGCGCTGATGGTGATGCGAATTTTAGATTTAACATTTAAGTATCTACGTCATTGATGAGCGTATGATATTCCATTACGATAGATAAATAGATAGCCAAGCTTCTTGGTCATCTGTCCTCAAAAGGCGTCAACGTTTACTATCTTTTTGGTATTGTATATTAAAAATTAGGTCGATACAGATAATTTGTTGATTAGATTTCTTTTTATAAATCTTTTAATCCATATAAATATTTGTACCCAATTCACCAGTTGTACTATTGAGAGTTAAATCCACATAGAATCGTTGTTAATTATAATTCTATCATGTATGCGTGGTATTATTGAATATTCCACACATTTGTATCCTGCGGTCGCAAATATTACCCTGAATTCGAAATACCGGAGTTCAAATTAACTAGAGCAGAACATGTTTAATTAAATTCGTACTCATGTCACACAAATATTAAATACCTATACAGGATTGGTATCGATCGTTCAGTATTTACTTGTGCGTGAACCGAAATAATTCTTTGCCTGAAACTGTTTTCATGTTGAAATAATTCATAATTGTTGTATTGTAATTTGAAGCACTTGTTGGCTTTACCTGATTGATGAAAATTCTCAACTTTTGAGCGGTTTATGAGTCCGATAATAAACGCGAGTATTATTATACATTTGCAATACCTCGTATAGTCATCACTCGGCATCAAGAAGGAGATATCGAAAGGGTATTAGTCAGTATGCCATTGCAGGAATTTGGCGAGTGATCCCCATTACCAGCTCAGCTTCACGGATCGGCACGGGATCTTTTCCTGCAAAAAACGTAGATTCCTACTCTCTGATATGATTCTATATTGTTCATGGTTTAATAAGACTAAACTGTGAGGATTTTGTCGTTATTAAACAACATTTCAGCTGTACGTTGCTTGCTTGTTAGGATTCAGTGGTCTTACTTACTATTCTAAGTTTGAGTAAGTTCGTTGGGAGATATGGTTATGTTGTCCATTCTAAAACGTTCAGTGTATGTACTAGTTCCTATTCACGTTACTAACTTCGACGTGCGACTTGCGAACTATCAAAAGGATATCCATAATCATATATTTCCTATATTATAGTATTTTGCGATACGAATTTATAGTATTCATCAAACAATTTCGATGGTTCAGAAATAGCGTTGCAAGATGTCCCGTATTTTAGGCACATTTTGAAATGTCCAGACGGGATAGACTGTCCCGTAAATCAATCGATCTAAGATTGACAAGAACTCATGCAAGTAACGTTCGCATTTTCGCATACATATCAATACGACTCTGTTTTACTGACTCGATATTCGAAAAAATATAATAAAAAAATTTAATGTCACAAAATAATTTTGTGACATTTTAAAATACTTAAAATTTACATATATTTCATAATTTTATATATTTGTCCCGGGTAAAAAACTGAAGCCCCGTATTTTTTACCCATTTAGGCATTTGTATGCCCTTATAGGCTGAAAAAAAATCTGGCAACCCTATTCAGAAACTAGAATGAATACAATTTAAATGCTAATGTAACCAAACAGGCAGAGTTCACGATTCACCGCATTGTCAATTACGAGCTACTCGCCCCGCAACCCTTTCCCGTCCAATTGGTCCACCACATAATCCAGCCGATTAAACCGAAGCTCCCGGGACCTCCGCAGCGTCATTAATCTCTCGCTGATTAATGTATTGTACATTTGTTTGTGTAACACTTGCACTCGGCATAGCGACACTTGGTTAATAAGCCACTATGACTCACTGGTATAGGATTTTTTTATCAATAATTATTGTTACAGTGGTTGTTTTGTTGATAGATTATAGCGTACTAGTACAATTACCCGTTTTTAATTTTTACGTGAAAATAGCAAAGCTAAAGATATGTTGGGATTTTAGCAGTATAAAAATTTCATCTGTTCTCTTCTCACTTCTTATAAGTTTCTTTAACTTATGGCAAAATCGCAGTAGGAGCGTCATGAACGTCACCATGTTCATTCCAGATAAGAAAATTTCTTTTTTCAATGATTTCATATCTTTTATCTTTGTATATACACTGATTAAAAGGAACACATTAACGGAATCTGTAAATTGTATAACGTTTAGATTTGCGAGCGGCCCGGTGCGCCGACAAGGTCGCCGATGCCTGTCACTTGTCGGGCTGCTGAGCTTGGCGCGCGGCACCCGCACTGAGATTGTGAATTGTGATGTGTAGGTTGAAAGGTGCTGGGGAATTTTATAGTATATAGCAAGAAAAATTGCTGATTGTAGGATTGTGTGCCAAACTTTATCCAAATCCGTTTATCTCTTTCTTCGTTTTACTAAATTTTTAACAACTATCCAAACACCTAAAGATCCAAACATTTGCACAAATTTGCATGCTGTTATAATATACGTAAGATAATATATTCATATTTTTGAGAGGTGGTTAAAATTTTATTTAATGAAAACGTCAATAAAATAAGCTTTTTTTTTCATACGATGCTTTAGGCCTTCAAAGCTTAACAGCAAAGAAAAAGCGACCAACTGGTTTGTATTGTAAATAACACTAGTAAAAACTTAATAGCAGTGAAATAAATATATAGGGCCCATTCTGAGTTCGTATAATGATGTTGTAAAACCCGTTTTATATGAATAGTTGCTGCCCATTGGTATGAAACAAACGTATGTTTATTTAGCTGTAATGGCATTCCGGAAATATATTTCGCTATGTTTTATTAACTTTATTATAGTCATCTCGTGTTTATCACACGATTGTTTTTTTCTGCCGTCTAGTAATGCATTATTATGTTCTGTTTTGAAAGATATTACAGTTTCACCAGTACTGCTGGGGATTATGATAGTAATATTTAATGTCTTACGATGAGGGATGCCGTTCAATCCACAAAATTGTATTTCAAAGTTCTGGGTGTTGTTTAAGAGTGGCCTGTTCTTACCCACAGACGCATTACATTCTGGTCGCGACATTTAGTTTCATAAAATACAAACAGTAATAAAGTTTATCATCTTTAGATTTATATTTGAATTTAGCGTGATAATAAAATATCAGTCCGTTACCTAATGTTTAAATTTTATCTTATAACCTAGGTTCTTAATATTCTCACGTTCGAAACATTTAGGCGAAGACTAAAATCTTCAAGATAAGTATTCGTGCAAACCTAGAACGTGGTTACCTTTGTCCTACGTTACAAGTGTTTATCCGTGATGTGCAGACTAAATTCTCCGACAAGTGCTTCATGTCGCAGAGTGCTAGTAAACGATGCACGCTTTGTTATATTGCACTACCGCTATTAGTGAAGTGCCCTTAGTCTTGTACTTCGAAACTAGAGTATAGTAAATCAATTTACATAGTGTTATAAAGTAAAAAGCAAGAATTTTTTAATGGGTCTTGGGCAGACACTCCGTTTAAGTTTATTAAAATTTACAATACGTTCAAAGTTACTAGATTCAGATGTTTTGCGTTGGTGGCTTCTGATCAGCAAATCCATTAATCGTCTTATGGACTTACTATTTCAATACAACCGTTAGTGATTGAATCTATGGGTCACAAAGAGATACTCATTTTATAATTCTGGCTACTCCTTATCTGAAATTTTAGTACAGATTAACTACGTCAACAATTACTAAGCCCATGTTCTATAATTTGCGGTATTCGACAGCGTCTATTGACTTGCTTATAATTATGTACATCTATACAGTCGATTTAATTGAGTTGAAACCACTTACTGTATTAAAAGGGGTTACTGTTCGTGTAACCTCGACACTGACCACGAAATTATGGATACCAAGCGGTTTCCTGTCATATTATGTAAAACATTTTAATGGGAAAAAATATATGACTTTTATGCTATATTATTTATAATTTACAAATTGATTCTTGCTAGTGGTAATTAGGCACTCCAAAAACATTTAAAATATGGTGTTTATTGCACGTTGTTGGTAAAATCTGATGATGATCTCGTAGCAAGAAAAACGAAGATAAAAGGCCTTCTGTGTTTAATAAACAGATTTACTTCTAGCATTGCTTGTATTAGTTATAATCTTTGTTTAAATATTATTCTACCCTAATTTCCATATTCTAGTACCTTTAATATAACTTTTATTTCAGTTAACATTCCCGTCACAGTAATTCTTGGAATCACACTACGCTAGTTTATCATTCGATTGTAAAGTCTAATATTGTGTTTGAATTTCTCTGGTATCGGTAATATCTGTCAGGTGACTTGCAAAAAGTGGTAACGGCACAAACCGGTGTGTATTTTACAACGATTACGCCCACGCGGCTTATTATCGTGCACCATTGTAAAAGTGGACTGGGGCTTACCCACAGCGCGGCGGTGGGTAATGGTTTGTGGAAAGCAGTAGAATTCGTCCAAGGAAAATCTTGTCTGAAATATTAGAATGTACATGCGGTTCGGGATAAATGGAATTCAAAACTATTGTAATTAATTATAATAATAGAATTGTGCTGTGTGTTTATTAAATTTATTAAACAATAAAATCACAAAACCCATTTCTTGATATACAATTCCAAAACTTAGAAGGATTGCAAACGTATACAGACGTACCAAATCGTGAAATTAAGCAACGTCGCAAAAGTGAACCGGCTTCGCGTCGGGCGATCGGTCGCGATTTTATTATCATTACAAAGTGGATATTAAAAAGCTAATGATTCACGCAAGGACACCGAACGCGCCGCCTGACACAGTTTTTAACATCGCATTATGTCGATTCATTTGAGTTTTGATAACTATTGTATCTTATTAGCCCGTTTACGTATTGTTCTAATCATTGCCAGTCTATTGTCTTCGTGTGTGCCATTTATCACTTTTTCTTTACCAAGTGTATTGTGGTCTGTGTTATATTATATTATATTATATTGTGTTACCTATTTCTATAGGAAACAATTGGATACAAGTGTCAGTGTGTTTTAAATATTATGTTCCTTGATAGTTTAAACATACCATTGGCCCTCTGCGGCACAATTCGTGAAAATAATTAGGTCATTTTTTATATTATAATCATCATCCATCTCATAAAGCCTCTCCCTGCCGGCCCTTTGCAAACTCCTAAACACGGACCAGCATTTGCCATTCCTATTACCATTGATATCAAACTTGAAAATCGTTACTCGCCATCCAAATTGCAGGAATCCATTAGTTCGCCCCGTTTTATGGCACCACTTCGGTATGAACACGTAATGGCGAAGTATCACGATGAATCCGGGAGAAGTTATTAATTCTTTATGCTCATTCATCATAATGTCGGACGCATGTCGACGAATATCCCCGGCTGGAAGTTGCTTGACAAATGTACAGTTTCCGTTATTTTTCTGTGGACCCAGTTTTTAGGTTATCATTCTTTAATGTCCTCGTTACTCGTATACATTTTTTTTATTAAACAAATTTAAAAGAATTACTGAAATTTGTACAATCACGGAAGGAAAGACTGAAATGTAAGTAAATAACCTTTAAATTAATGCATTTATTTGTAAAGAAATCTTAGTTAAACCAATAACTGATATATATATTTATTGACGCCTACGTTTTTTCCTATCTGAATACAGGTTAAATGTATTACTATTGAATTTTGTATGTTGATACAAAAAATGTGACAGTAGCCCGTTGTCCTTACACGACCTTTATGCGTCACTCGTCGAGCCACCTTAGCAGTTCGGTCCGCTCTGACCAAAATAAATATTTATGGTCTTAATATCAAACTTGTAGTGGAGAATATCGTGCTTTACCTTCCAGTTTGTATGTCGTTTATTGAAAATAAATTTTGGTTCATAAAGGATATAATGTATGAGTTTCATAAAATTACCGTGTTCTATACCCTATTGACAATTTTAGATAGTTTAGGAAAGAAATTTTAGCTTAAACGAAAATTAATCACGTCAGTCAGTGATACCATCGTTCATTGGTCGAAATTTGAATCGTAATATGGATAGTGGAAAATTTGAATGAATATATTTTTATGTATGACAGATAATCATAATTTTGGATTGAATTTTAACCGTAATTTTTGTAGTACAATAATCAAACCCTAAATTCTGTAACATAAAGTACCAAACCAACTCTGACGAAGCGTGTCTCCTAATTACCGTCATGTCTGCATCTTCAGTCGCACAACAATGCCGGCACACAAAAAACAACATGATTCATGCTCGATGGAACAGGTTGCCGATGAATTAGGTTCGGGAAATTCCGCCAGAGATCGTCCGTCGTACCTGACTTCGTTCGGTACATTAGCGCGCGTAATTAGGGTTTTGCGAATGTTCGTGTTTAATACTTGTAATGTTTTTATGTTGCTATTTAACTAGATTAGATGAGCAGTGATGACAAATACGATTGTCTAAAAATTGTGGTAAACTACTAGAACCATTTGAACCTACTGTGCAGCTCTCGTCATCAAGTTTGCGAGTTTCCGATAATAGCACTCTTCATTCACTTTACAATATATTGTAATGTATATAAGGAATATATTCCTTCTTATCTAACAACTATTATACCCATGCAACGATGGGAAGCATATTTGCGTGACATTGCGGCAGTCCTTTGCAGCAGTTCATCTTCTTCGGCTTCTGTGAAATCAGAGTATTGAGTGATATCCCATCCCATATAATTGTTGAAATACAACTAGCCAACATAAGACGGTCGGAGTAATTGAATTCTCCCAGCCCTTTCTGGCTCCAGCGCGGCGGGCAGCGAATCTTTGTGGCTTACCAGAGTTGCCGGCTTAATCACATTGTTCCTGTTTCCCCGCTTTGTTGGAAACAAGATCAACTGTTTTCCCGCTTCTTAAATTGTTTCAGCTGATCTAGTTAAGTTGAATGGCTTGATTGTATAACGCCGGTTTAGTTTCGTTGTTTTAGAGTTTGTGTTGTTTCTACCCTGCTTGTGGAAAATCGTTAATAATTTGTTAAGTACTAGTGAGGGTTTTATTTGTATTAAGGCTTATATGTTTATGAATATAAAAAAAATTACATACAAGTAAACCAATTTATGGATCCTACTGTAGTTTGTACTGTGTACAACGTATCATGGACTATTAAAGATAAAGATAATAATTTCAATATATAAATGCTAAGTACCCATTCCCAGGGCTGTATTACGATAGCCGTCTCACATAATAATAATTTCACGTGGAGCATTCGACTTATCACGCGAACCGGCGCTTAGTACGTGTTGCCGTACGTAACACGAGCCTCGCTCGAATCGGTGCTATTTCGCAATATTGTTGAGTGCGGCCCATGCAAATGTCCGTGGAAGCGCGCTCCACCGCACGCGCTTGCAACACATATCCCGGAATGTGCGGAAACGTTTGGAAATTGAACCGCTCCGGATCGACCGGCCGCGGCTCGTCCGGCGGTTTCGGCAACGAACCTTGCCATGTCCGGGTGAGCACGCGATTTCGCCTCCGACATGTCCGGATTCGTTAATTAGTGACGTGAACAGTTTCGATTTTCTAATTATGATAATCGCGGACGGTTGGTTAATCTGGGAATTTTTGGCATTTGTTTTTCGTTGTGCATTGATAGAGCACGGGGTTGACAACTGTTTGGCCAGAAGTTTCTAGTACATATAAGAGTGGTTATTTTTGTTTTATGTACCGTGACTGCTGTATGTACTGTGTTTCCATTAAACAATTTGATTAATTATTGTATTGTTTGAAAGGAGTGTAAATATGTCATGATTAATTATATATTTTAGTGCAACGGGGAAATCCAATTATGTAAGTTTATGAACATAAATTATAAGTATTACACCTCGTATTAAATGCCAATTACAATTTACTACCTAACACCAATAGTTTATATTATGGACAATAGAACACCTTTGGGGTCGATGCATAATTTTATTTGTATTTGCTGAACGTAGCACGAAATTGTTTTAGTATCTTCTGTATGTAGTCTATAAATACAATTGTTTAGCACTATTCGGTTCAAAACGAATTATCCAACGTCAATCCATGCCAAAACCACTCGAACTCTCAAACTTCAAGCTAGTGAATTTTCCCAAACCATTTCTCGTCAATACAAACAAGTCTCCGCAAAATATAACTAAAACTAATGCAACTTTTGATTTGTCGTCGGAATACGTCAAGTTAAACTGACTTGGTTTAGAATTCATTACCAGGATTAGTTATCGACCGAGTGATATTTTTGTGCATCACTGGACCTCACAAATTCTATAGTGGCCTGTCGCCAGTGGGTTATAACTTGAGTATAATATTTTGTACATTGACTTGGATATTCTTTGAATAATCGCTCAGACAATCGACAGTCAAAAAGAAAAGTTATGTTGCCTAAATGACTAACCACTATTTTCAATAAACGATCCCAATATCGTTGTCCGATCGCTCTGAAAAATTTACCAATCAGAACAGTTTTTTTGACGTGCTTATAAATGACTCGGTTTTTATTGGTTCATTCTCGGAATCGGATTGAAGATTGAGATTGGGATCATTCATTAAAAACGACTGTCAATCAATATTTTTCCAGAATCAAAATAATATCAAACCATTAAAATAACTTCTAGATCTTATCATAATGGACTTTAATGAATGAAAAATACGCGAGATCGTCGAAACAAATAAAAATGAAGTACTATAGAGTTAAGTATAAATTTCCAGACATTATTTACGTATAATATCAGTTCTGTATTATATATTGTGCCACTGCTGGGCCTCAGTCTCCTCTTCTACTGAGAGAGAATACGCGAAATCCTCGAGAGAAATAAAAATGAAGTACCATAAAGTTGAGTATATATTTCCAGACATTACCGAGTTAATGCCGCTCTAAAATTCGCGATTAGGTTTGCCTGTTAACCGTTAACAGTAAATCTGAATAACGGTGCAAATTGTTACAACGGATAGTAGAGTTTAGCAGGGTTTAGCAAACGACCAGTGCCATTAGTATTGTACTGTAACTCCAAATAAGTAAGTAACTAGGGTTAATTGTGTATCTTGTTATAAATTTACTGTTCGCCATTTAAGAGACATTATTAAGTTGTTATGTCGGTGTAATAACGATATTTGTTTAAGGTATCTGATTGATGTCGTAGGTTAGGCTGCATTTGATTAGATATTTTATTTAATAGGAATAAATAAGTTGAATGCAATTATTTATCTTATATTTTTATAAATATCGGAATTATTTAAATCGCCATATTGAAGTTATCCTAAATTGCTTGCCTTTTAACGTTAGCTTTAACGAGCAAACGCCTCATGGAAAACTTCATTTATCCATGTTATTTATGTTTGAAAGTAACTAACCATCACACGACATCATGGGATAACATCTCCGCTTAATCTCCTACAATCGTGTGCTAGAATTATCCGAAAGCATCAAGCCGTCTCCATTACACCTCATATTAAACATGTACACATGAGAATATTGCCGTTAAATGCTCACTACGCGATATATTTATGCAAATGAACGGACATTATCAACTCTGGCAACACATAAAATACTGGTCTCGACTGGTGACTTTCATTAAGGATGTCAACCAAGGCCTTTCGTACTATCAAAACAACTTGCGTCTAATAGTTCTTGCAACGTTACCTGTTAATATCTGTTATGGTCTGACCGTGGACCTGTTCCATGGGATGTCAACGTCCCAAAATGGACCTACACGTTTGACAATAACCTTCAGATTCGCTCGCCGTCGTGATCGCGGTGCGTGGGCCCGTGGTATTTTAATGGGATTACGGCGGGTGTACATGTGTCGTGAGTTTTTCTCGTGATGCGAGATTGCCGGGGATAGATTAAAAATGTATTAACGTGCGATTCGTTGCGATAAATTGCACGACGATGGTCAAGGTCGAGTTTTTCTCGGAACAATGAGTTGTTCGGGGGTATTGTGCAGCGGTTTCGGGACGACAGATGATTTTTTGTAAAATAGGTCATTCAAGTAGATAATATCAGTGGTATTGTAGGAATAAAGCTGTCAAGTGTCCTTGGAATCAACGTCGATCTTTTGATTTTTACAAAATTATTAAATGTGATTGTTGATTCTTCAATAAACGGTTTATAATTACATCGGACTTGGTATTAGCATTTATATAACCAGCATGTTTAAGCCATGCCGCTCTGAATTAATCCCAGTTTATGAAAAACTGCTGAACATATTAGACATATATTTTAGCTACATCCTTATTTAAGAAGCTTTGTCGTAGGCTCGAAAGCCTTTAAATTCCTCAAATTCAAAACAAGCACATTCATAAATCATAATATTGCCAAGAGGCAATAACAAGAAACCATTCGCTCTAAGCAACGTGTAATATGAGAAAGCTCGTGTCGACATCGGTAATCTCCGTCTAATTCCCGACTTACCGCTTGTATTCTTGAACCATAAAGTGCTTTGTTCTTAAAATTTGAAGTGTCTTACGTTACGTTTAATGACCTTTATGGTCTGGTACAAGTAATGTTAACGGACTAAGTTACAATAAGGCGCTTCGATTCCTGGAACGGGGCGGATACTATATATTGATATTACAAATCCACCTGATGTTACAATTTACTATGTGTATGTATTAATAGGTTAGATTACTGTGAACATTTTCACCTTATTGATCTTGGACAAGCTTGAAATAAGAGTGCACATTGCATAATTTGTCATAGAGATTACAGTTCGAGATTTATCAGGCACAAAGGTGTGTTCAACGGCTTTGCCCTCCTATCTAAAATCTCCAAATACATACCTGCTGTTGGTAGGATATTTGTATCTATACTAATGAAGACACAAGATGTGAAACCCCTCATAGTCGTGCACGTATGTAAGTCAGTTGACTGGTGAAGGGTTATCACTCCTCGTCAGTCGACACTCATCAGTTTACTTCATTTAGCATCGGGTGTAGTATGGCCATTCTACCACCTTCGTATAAACATTCTTAACACCTCAATGATACAGTGTCCGCAACAGAAATGTATCATGGTTTACTCACAGGCGAATCATAAAGCATGCCCGCTATTTATAGTGGCGGGGCATCGAGCCCATAAACTGTGGTGTCGGGACTCGAGGGAGCGCCGAGCGGCAGTGCGTGGGCTTCAGGATCTTTCAATTAAAATACTTGCAAGTTCGGCTTTGTCTTTTGAAATTTCATGTTTTGAGTTTGGGTGGAATTTCGGAAAGAATTTCGGTTGGTAGAATTTGTGTGTAGTGTTGTAAAAAGTTAATTTACTTATTTGTGGCTTAGATGTATACTGTATACTAGCTTTTCACGCGATTTTGCCCGCGTGAAAGAATTTCCGGGATAGAAAATAACGTCCGCTTCCCCAAATGCTTAATGCTCAAAAGAAGCTACTTCAATAGTAAATGTAGTACCTCAATTGCCAATTTTCAATTATGCTCAAATTCCGCACAGCCATAACACAATAAAAATGTATAACAGAAGCGAACATTAGCCCATATTACAAACGTTTATTGCGCGCGTAACGAATCGCATCCATTGTTACTTCCTAACGATTATCTAATGGACGGTGTGTCCGGCACGGCATATTACATCGCCGGCACGTAACGATGACCTGCATGCGGTCACTATAGCCCGCACGCGATGGAACTGTGGGAAGTAAATTTTTGGGTTATTGGGTTGATCGTGATGCGTAAGTTTTTTTCGGAAATTGCTACTTGCCTAAGGATTTGAATTAACTCTTTGTAAGCCGTCTAAATTTGTTAGCTATTAATTTTTAGCATTGCAGTAACATCCATTATTAAATTTGAAATCTCTGTACTTAATAAGCTAATTGTCTTCTTATAAATCAGTTTTCTTATTTCTTTATTGCAATGTGTAAGTTAAAAATCAAAACACTACTTATAAGTTTAGCAATAATTTATAATATCTGTAGTTCATAATCAACCTCAATTAATGAGTTTAGACTTTATCTGCACTTATAACAGAATGAACATATCATAGTTCAATTGCCTTACATGTAAATAATAACAGAGAGTTAATTATGTACACGCAATAATATCCCCGTAGCGCGAACTTTCAGCTCTGTCTGTATAGTAAGCCTAGTGAAGTCGTTAACCGCTTATCGGTTAACCTCGGCTTCACCTCAACAACCCTACTACGCGTGACACCGGTTCGAATCCAGTGTACGCGAGTTATCAATAATGGTGTGTTGTGTGTGGATTAGACCACATAAAATACATTTTTACATTTATTGCACGTGTTTTACTTACTATTAATTATTTGATACGTTATAATGCCTCTTATAAAAAGTAATAAAGTCAGTTTATCGGATATCGTACTCCATGCGTTTAATGATAGCAATTGGTGACAAAATAGATAATTATTCATCGATGGTAGTAGTGTGTGATAATTAAAATTCTTTTGATCGGATCTATATTTTTACTTTGTCCATGATTAATCGCAATTGTAATGCCGGCGTGGAACGTTTAAAACCGTGAAAACATCACTTGACACTTGACTACAACCTCGGACGTGTAAGGACGTCGTGGCACGCTCGGGTATTCCTAATTCAATTTAGCGTATTGCGGCCGAGCGCGGATTACCGCAGCCCGGACGGTTGGCACTACCGTTAACTTATTTTTATGGTCGCTTGTCAGAATTGCTACCAATCTGGTAGCAGGTTGGTTGCAGTTCAAAAATGATTGACGCGTATGACAGGTGACAGAATTATCAATATTTTTTTTTATCTTGCGGCATCTATTATAGGTGTGTTGTTTTCACTTGTCACCATTTTATTGATGTCTCGATAGATTCAATAGGTCTATCTGGCCGATTCTGATTCATACGTATATTATCCTGCGCCACGATTTCTATCTTATGATTGTAATAACGTTGTTATCAATAATAATTATAAAGAAACAATCGAATAAATTTCGTTTTCATTTGTTTCTTTGGCTCGATTAAATTTTGATAGCGAGCCTATATTCAGCGAAATGCACATAAATCATCAATATAATTATTATTATAAGCAAAAAATGAAACAATTTTCTTTATCATTCGTTTCTTTGGCTAGAAGAAATTTTGATAGCGAACGTTTGATAGCGTATTCAGCGCAATACACGTAAATCAAACCTCCTTAATTGTTAATTGCAATCGCTCAGCAGTCTGTAAAATATAATCTGTAGAGAGTGACCACTACGGTCGGCTTGATAAACGAATCTAATTCTAAGTTCCAACGAACAACACACTAATTCCTTTCAAATTTCTATGCATTCCGCAAAGTTTGGTATGCATTCGCGTACGGTCAGTTATAACTCCCGCAGGTTAATTAAGTGATGACCGTCGACGCAACGCGAGAGCTTAATTAACGAAGTGGCGAGTTTCACTGTGCCCGTGCGCATTCGCAAATATCACTTTTAATTAGTCGCTTGATATGTGAACAACTACTGGTTTGGTATCTAAATAATGTTTATGAATAACTTGATTTTGCACGCGACGCTGTTTGCAGGCAATGTTGTGAAATCTACGGTATATAGTTTTTTTGATGCTATTAGATGATAGTAACTTAATAGGCCACACCAGTTATTAAGTTCGAAAGTTTAAATTTTGCCAAAATTGTTATTGTATGCTGTTGTATTCATGAGCGCAGAGTTATTTTCACGGCGGCCTTGTGCCCTAGACTAAATTTGGTTTTGTTAAAATATTTATAGTACCTAGTAGTAGGTTCCCACATAATGTTGTGGGTAGGCACCGAGCAATTCTGGGGCGGCTATAGACTACTCAGTCCACCCTTTGTATATGCCTATGGTTATTTTTATAAATAAGTGAAGATATTATACATCATATATTTACCTAGAGTTCATTCGCCTGGTCCCCTTCATAAAGTCGTATTGTTCAACATAAAACATAAGCTCTAACTATATCACAGCAATAACAGAGACTAATTCTGACGACGAAGCACCCATTCTGTTCTCCCCTAATCATTAATCCACTCGCCACCGCTACAGAAAATGATAAATACTAACATAGTACTTAGCTAATATACACTTTCACATTGTAATATAGAGTTGAATTTTGGTCGTGCCGTACTGCTGCCCTATAATCTGGACACAATGCATATAAAAACAAACTTTATGTGAAACTATTATGGTTTATTTTTCTCGCCGTTGGATTTGGTCGTCATGAATGGATGCTCCGGAGAGGGCTGGCCAAGGCCGTTCATTCTGAACATCTAGCCGGGTTCAGATGATGTACGCAGGCTTTGTGTTGTTCCGTTAGGGTTGACGCGCGTGTCATAAAAGTGCTGATATAGGGTTGTCTCTTCAGAATTTTATGCATACGGTGTTTGTGTTTAATAGAACAACAATGTTTGATGTTGAAATAAGTTCTACTCGATTTTACTTCACGTGGGTAGACTTGCGAACTAAATCTAATATTTAAACATATCTTGTAATATAGGATTTGATCAGATCTGCGAGTAATTTTACTTAAAGCATGAAAATAACGTGTGGTACACTAACCCACACACAAGTTAGGTAAATAATGTGCAGTTAAAAATTCATAGTTCGCGTTCCAAATGCTAATGTCGGTTTTATAACGTTGCGCTAACATTCGCAAATATAAATGCAAATATACGAAACGTACTCCAAATGCACTGTAATTAGATCAAGACTATAACTCTGTTGAATTATTTTTGAGTAGCACAGATATTATTGCGGTGCGTTAGTATGTGAGCAGAAAAATGAAAGTGCAAAGATCATTTCATCATCGGAAGATGACAACTATCATTTTGAAAGTAGTCGCGTGCAGCGCCGCTGTTGCACGACTGACGTGCTGCAATACAAATCTATACAATAAAGCTTCGCGCAGTCTCACTGCAAACTTACTGCTAACACACAGCACTCGGCGACTAATTTGTGCATGTTGGTTGCAAATCTTTTCTTAATGTACCTACCTACATACTAAATCATTATTTTATTGTAGTTTCATTACTATTAATGAATTTGTTAGTATTTTGTATGTGGAATGATAATTCGTCATGTCACATGGATACCTAGTAATTTGTAATGGATTGCGGATGTGTGATAATGCGTAACTATGAATAAAAGGGATTTATTGGCCACATAATACAAATTATTACAGATATGGGCAATAATTGTAGGTGATTTAACTAGATTTATAGTTCTTATTGATTATTTTAGTTATATGGTTTGATCCAATTGGCAACCACAGTAACTATAAGTACAGTCAGCCCCATAAGCAGCTTAGTTTGAATTAAGTTAACATAAAACATTTTTTTGTGAAGTAAAATCAAAGCGATAGACTAATATAAGTAAGAAGACAAAAGTGTATCGATTTAAAGTCTTCAATTTGTTTAGTTACTTATGTGTCTGACATTAAATTAATACTGTGTGTTCGATTTTGCCATAACCGTTGTCATATTGCATTGACATTATTTCCCAATAACCACCCCCCAAACGCAAAAGATTTTTTAGTCTCTCTAAAATTTATACATTGTTCGTGCGTGTTAGATTCTCAAACTAATCGCAGCAAACACGTTTCGTAATACTCAATTAGCTTCTCTATGTTTTAAACATTACAGTAAACAATTTGTAATCACTGTAATGACAAAACAATCCTTAATAAATCCGCAAGACAGCGCACGTAATCATCGTCTCAT
Source organism: Manduca sexta (assembly GCF_014839805.1). NCBI lineage: Eukaryota > Metazoa > Arthropoda > Insecta > Lepidoptera > Sphingidae > Manduca > Manduca sexta. The sequence continues at coordinate 6,777,771 of NC_051121.1, read as the reverse complement.
TATTCACACGCGTCCCACGCAAAAACCTGCGCGCATCAATTAAGTAATTTGCGACGCGATCCAAAGGACAAACGCCGTCAAACTGTTTGCGGTTAACGATACACGCACTCAACTCTGACATTCACTTTTACTCTTAAATACAGTATATGGAATTATTGTTGTTGACTGTCTTGGTGGCGAAGTTGTACTGCATGCGTGGTACGGCAGCGCTCCGAGGTCCTGGGTTCGAATACCGGGTCGGGCAGTGATATTTGGGTTTTTCTGCACAGTATCAGCCAGGAGTCTGGAATTTGTGCTCGATATGGCGATAGACTCGCCCCCTATCACATGGGACGAAATACACTTAGCGAAAAGTGGGTGCCCTTGTTGCACCTGTAGTGTGTGTACTTAGTATATAACCTATGTAATGTATTGTAATAAGTTAGTATAATGAGAGCAGTCTAATAAAGAACCTGAAACTAACAACACGTCTCAACATATATATCCATCCTTCCATTACACACCTCTGCAAACCCCTTCGAGGATAAATGCGTGATGTTGTCTGTGTAAATTATTGTACGGTAAATATTTGCAAGGTTTCATTAAATAACTATGAAAATTATTCAGGCTATTTTAGAAATATTGAATTGTTGTTGATCACGGACGTTGTGAAAATTCGGATGGTTCATTCGACCAATTTAACAGCCTCTTCAACACAAATACTCGTACTGCCATCAGTTTTACAAAACTCATAGTTGTATGCGTCGGAACAAATGGTTTTAAACTGGGAAAGTGATTTTAATAATTAATTATTTCGTTCAAACTATGACCAGATGAGGGAAATAATGTATCACGCTATCTCGTTGAATATTTAACCAGAAAGGTAGGTAGAAGCGCAACTACATGAATCCCATAGGGGCCTGCCCAATTCCAATCCCAGGGAGTAAACTTTAATCAACACCATACAACACAGGAGTATAAAAGTACGTTTTTCTTATCTAAAAACTGATCCAGGTTTTAGTCTAATTCCTATAGAACTCGAAACCTGGTTCATTAAGTCCGTTAGCATTACACCAATTTAGCAGTGTAGTAATATCACAATTAATAATACGTATTAAAATGTTTTCGTCTACCGTCATACGATATTTAAGATATTTTGTGCCAATACGTTTTAAAATTCCAACTGAAAATGTCATAGTGATATTTGCGGTAGTTAGGTTTTATGCTGACTGCAAACCGCTATAGCCTTCTATTACGCAGTTAGTAATTCTTCGGTTTGTTAAGTAATAGGTTTTTAAGTATCGTAACTGATTCCACTGTATATGATTGATGATAAAGGTGTGGAGGCAAAATTTTAAACGTTAGAGGTGATCAGAGGTCAGTTCTTTGTTGGTGCCGATGTTTCACAAAGAATAGACAGATTGCTATCAAATAAACTGTCTTCCCTTTCCAACTATTTAAAAAACAAATGAATTTTGTTTTTTTTTTTTTCAAATGCCTCCTCTACAGAGGCTGGTAACGCATCTAAGTCTCCTCCAGGTTTGTTCACTTCCGACTGGCTCATCCTGCTAAAAGTAAGAGTAGCCATCTCGGATTCTTAGTGAAACCAAAAGCGCCGTCACCAATTTGAAGCTCAGCTCCAATATAAAGTCTGTGCTAAACCATTCATTCAAACGTGTTGCAGAAATGATTTAGTACTTACGAGGAACCGGCAGGCTGTCTGACGTCAATGCTCTGGGGGATTCAGTACCAGGTAAATCAGGCTAGAAAAACCCACATAGTTATCGTTATATTCGAGGTAAAGGTTACCGTAATAATTCTCTTAAAAAGTGTCTTGGCATTTGTACTCCGAGGCCAGCACCGCCATTCATAATTGATTGTTACTGCGGTGTCGGCCCTTTGAATAATTAACCAAGTATCTTCACTCTTTGTGCAATTGACTACTTGACGGCTTTTTATAAAAGTTTTTTCAAAACTTTCGCGACGTGCTTTGTTAGTGGTTAAAGTTTATTTTCTTTTATAAAGAGCGCGCTAGCCGAGCGAAGTGGGTAAAGTTTTGACGCCTCTTTTGTGCGTTATGCTGGCGTGTGATAAATTATTTTTTCTTACAATATACTGTAGTCTAATATAAAATAGTTGCTATAAATCTATAAACTTGAGTAAAGCTTAGCAATTATCACCTGTAATGACTATGCGTGATGTGTACATGTTACTTTGCTGTAAATTAAGCTGTGGAACATGTCACCGGTATTCGTCTTAAACCTTCCTGAAGTATGCTATCGTTCTTATTATATTGGCGTACTTATTGACCATCGATAGGTTGGTCTCTTAGTGATCATGAATTTAATTGCCTTACACTACATTTAGATATAGTATAGTTGCTATCATACCTCGGAAAAAAAACTAACATCTAATCAGACATAAACTGTGTCAACTAAAGTAATTGCAAGCGAAGTAATTGAATGTAGCGGTCCACATAAACGACTTACCATACGGCAGTTGCACTACATAAACAGTGTTAATTATGATTTATGTGCCTCATAACTTTTGGTACCAAAAATATCAGGCAATAACACACGCATTCAAATGCTAATTCAATATTCGCCAATGTTTACATCAAATTAAATCACAATATTACATTGGGTCGCGCCGAAATACATCTCCCAGACAACTTTCATTCGTCTCGCCTTGACCGAATTACATAGATCCAGTTCGGAGTTATCATACGGTTTGTTTGTTCGCAGATCTCATGATACAGGGTGCATCGATGAAACTACGATAAACGCACGTGACGTGGGAGTCGTCACACTGTACGCTTTACTAACTTGTGAGTATACTTGATTTTATAAGGAAAATTAATGTTTTAGGAACGTCCTGTAGATAAGCGTAATATGGATGGAAAAACCTTAGTTGCGAATAAAAGTCCCATCGAAATAAGTTAAGTCGTTTAAGATTGGTCCTACTGCAAGGAGTATAAATTAAAGCGCGTGTTTGGTAACGTAGTGGGTTATTAAGCACGCCTCCAGAGCAAGTTATTAGAAGTATAGGGTTTGAATATTATTTTCACGAACAATATCATAAGGAAATATCCTATTCAGATTTTATTTAAATAGGCCTTATTCCCATCTTTCACAATGGACTACACAACGGATTTTAAACTAAGTGAATGTGTTAAAAACGTTAAAAAATAATAACGCCGTCGGTTCTTGCCCATACGACACAGGCTAAGTACTTAAATACGCGGAATGGTCTTCGCGCTCGGTGGTAACGCGGATTTCCATTCCACGGGGAAATTTCTGGCTTTTGCGAACTAATATTATGCAAATAAACTCGGTATTCATTGCAACTATTGCCGTGTTTATATTTCGAGTCGTTTCTGTTAATATAACGATGTATTGTTATCGTTAAAGTTGGAGCTAAGGAATATAACATTAAATGCTATATAACTAACCCGTTTTCTGCCGTTTGAAAGCGTATATTTTTAACTTGTTCGAGAGCATATGGTATCGGACCAGATGTTCGTATATTATAACTTAACATAATATTAATTTAGATACCTTTTCCTACGATAACACAAACTAATCCAGCCAAATAGATCTGGAACGACCGACACACTTCAGGTCTGAGCTCTAACGTCCTTTGTCTCCGCACCTTCGGATGATACGTCCAATTCATGCCGGTCAGTGCGGCAATCATTCAATAAAAACGGTCATTGGCCCGGCGCCGCCCGCGACCACTGGGCTCGGCCGACACGCGTCTCGGATGGACGGACGCGCATTCAGATCCGTCTGTGGAGCGTGGCTTGTAAGGCAATAGTTGTTGAAGAATGGTGATATTGATATGTTTTTTTTAGGTTTTTTAGATGAATGGTATGAAGGTATATGAGGGTTGAATATAGTTAATTTTTTAATATAGTTAATGCTTTATATTATGTCAGTACGAGAGATTTGTATCGGGTTTTTGCGCCCGGGAATTTCTAGATTCTTGGGTATTCAGTGTCTCGGGAAATCTAGGAAAACCTGCACCTAGTAGAAAATTTAAAATCCACCAGCTACGCTGTATCTTAATGATTCCTTTAAAATTATGAATATTCAAATTATCAGTGCGTAACAGTATTAAAAAATCGAAATACATAGTTGTAATTGGTTGTTTTATTTACAAATGGCCGAAACTCGAAAAGTATTTTCCATAATTGATACAAGAATTCTCCGTGCATATCTTCACGTACAAAATATATTCTTGGTGTAGTCTAAGGGCCTGTCAGACTGCACATGTAATATGGCGGAATTTATGCAAATTGCACGTGTTTTATGGTCGTTCAAACGTGCAGGGAGCGCTCCCGATGTGAGGGACGTGTCTAGCTGTATGTATAAGCGAATTCCTACCTTATTACTCAAGTTATAAGACATTTAAATTTCATATTTCGATATCATTAGCAATATCGTTGGATTGTGTCATTGCAATAACGTATATGGGATGCAAGAAATAATAACATTTTAGCTCGAATTAGTCGACATTTCGAATATTGATGTATTTACCGTGATATATTCAATAATCATCGACCTTGCATTTGTATTAGTTCTAGGTTTATATTATAGAACGCATATATTAATGGAATAGCGTTCAAATTGGTTTGTCGGACATCATGACTTAATGGTCGTGTTTCTTATTTATGAGCGAGTTTATAGTCACATTAATTCTGACCTTATTAATGACGAAATAAGATCGATTTATAGATCATGAATAACTTTTACGAATTGTCTTGGGCAGGAATAGCGTACGTTTATTAGTACGTAACATTATTTTAAAACCAATGATAATGTGATGTATCGTAGAATTGTAAGCCGCCCTTAGCTATTTAGTACTCTGTTTCCAGTGGCATTTTTTGGTCCTAACCAAATTTGGATTAGCAGAGAATGTGTCTCAATTATTCATCATCATCATGAACAGCCGCAGAATGTCCACTGCTGAACATGGCCCAGACTACTGGCCTCCCTAAGAGATTTCCAATTTGACCTCTTAGCAGCGGCCCGCATCCAGCAACTTCCTTCGACTTTTATTAGGTCATCTATTTTTATTGAATTATTAGTGGCATCCATGGAATCAAAATTCCATAACACACAGTTCCCGCACGCTATCAACTAAACAAACGATGCGACCAATCGCTAATTGCGCTACCTGCTAACCTAACAAGTACGACACCTACAATGTTACACATACAAAGTGTTTACACGTATGTGCAATTATGCGATTTGTTTAATTAAACCAGCGCGGTCGATGTTGCACAACTGACAACTGATTATACTGTGGTATTTTTGCGCGTTTACTTTTTTTTAATTAATCATTATTATTGGTAATTGCTTTGGATCAAATGATGGATCGTGGCGTTGTAGTTTAAGATAAATAATTGTTTGTATTAGTTACATTTATATGAAACAATATTATTATTTCAATGCCATATTTAGGTTCGTAAAAAAATTCGAACCTGCAGGCCCTTTACCAACGGTACAGTAGGATAAACCTTCATAAAATTAAAATAAGGTCCCATCAATGCTTCACTGTTTTTTAATATATTAATTTCGTTTGTGTTAATATTTAATCATCAAATATGTAAATGTTTGGTTTAGAGTCGAATATATTTTCCACGTCACGTTTTTCATTGGCCATAAATGATTTTTATAACGATATTATTTAAAATTTAGTGTAAACATCTATCGTAAATTAAGAATTTCGTTAACATCTTGTATGAAAAAACTGTTAAATGTCCAGAATGTTATTAAGAATTTAAAAAATACCAACCGGTTCCTTTAATCGCTCAATATAGATTTGTTGATATTTTAAGAAAAACTTAGGCATCGAATTAAAGACCTCCTCCTTTTCTTTAAAGTCGGTTAAAATCTGCTATGTATTAACAACGGGAAAGTAACTTCATTCGATTTTTCATTTATTCCGTATCGTAGTCATATTGTTCTTACGATATAATTGGGTATCAGGTGATTAAAAAGAAAAAATATATTTCAGGCCATGAGTCATTGGTTCATTTTTGATAAGACTTATCGATTTGATAATAATTATTTATTATATCGTATAACTGCATACTAGGAATATTACGTAATTGCATGCGTCACAATTATTATCGGTGTATGTAATGTGTTAACTATTTGATTTTATAATATTATAAGTTTAACAACCACGATACACGTACGTTATCTTTATTTTTATCAAAACCGCATTGAAGTAATAAAATAAAAGTGATATAAATAAAAGTGATACGGTAAAATACAAATATACGTATCATCCTTTTCTTGAAGTTGGTCAAAAATTCATATTAGTAGTGTCAAGTGAAGAAAATGTGTTCGTTTCCACTTGAGTTATGTTTTGTTTTTATTGTATAAAGGTTTCTGTCATTTCTGGATGCAATACATAATATAGATTTAAACATTTCTTTACTGGGCCCTTATTCTGTATGATAGTGTAAACGCGTAACGCGGCCGTGTCATGTTATCTTCGAGAAATGTGCGTGGAATGGTATTCTGTAAGCCAAATTTCTATAGTCCTAAACATGATGCGTTGTGTTACGTGCTTGTTACGCACTGTCAAAATAACGTACGGGGTAGAGAATAAGGCCCCTGGTTAAATTTGTTTGACTGTTGTTTGTTTGCTATTACTTAATATTACGAGAATTATTAATTGTCTCTGCCATAGTACGTAGTTAATAAAGTATGCTAGATTTTTCTTATCAAATCTGCGATAGTGCAAACCTTATCAACCAAATTCGATACGCATTTGCACACAATAACTATCGAAATCTAATAAATGGGTACGGCTTTGTTCCGAGAAAGTTTTAATGCCATTTTATCTTAAGATTACGAAAAATATATGTTACCACCGCCACTAACCGATTATGTCACATTTAGAGACATAATTAGCTAGAAGACTTCATACGATATTATTTATTGGGATTTGATTTTTATGATAATAACTTAGCGCAGGGCCCTCCAGCACACGCTCAACTAAAACCAGATTAAAAATATTACATTGTAGGCTTGATAGCAGAACTTGGTCAAGTCTTGTCTAGCCAGGGCACAATTCTCAGGAACAATATTAGTAATAAATAAAAGTACACGATTAGGAAAACTTTGTATTTAGTGTAAACTATTTGTTAACCACAATAACCTTCTATGTGGGCATCATAACAATTGCGACATAACTACATAGACGTAGTACGTCCTTCTGCCTCACAGATTAAGCTTTGGAACTCTACCCCAGTTTATTCCCATCACTGGAATATTTAATACGGTACTAAAATACCTAAAGGAAATAAGGAAAACCCCCTACAATAATACAAAAACACTCGAATGCTATCTCCGTGTCACAGTTCCAACACGCAGACTGCGACGCACTCGATTCAACGCAAAAACGGAGCAATTGTACACCACAGAAATGACAAATTCCACTGCACAAATAAAATGAGAAAAACATGAATCGTGACGCAGGGAGATCACTGCTCGCGAGACCAGCTATGTTAAAGCTAATACACCTACTGGCACATCGTTCTTTATTTATTTAATCAATAGTTACACCATCGGTTTACCAGTATAACCTTACAACTAATACAATGAATTTTCTTATACTAGGTGATAAACCTTTACAGGTGTATACAACATTATTTGTAAAACTTTACAATCGCTAACTTAACTTTCGCTGTTATGATCTATGTTCGTAGATAAGACAGACAAATATAACCGAATAAAAAAAATTGTAATAACATTTAGTTATTTCGCACTCACGGTTTGATTAATCGTTCAATGTTATCGGCAACTAGATTAACGATCGGCAGGCACGTGTATAATCGCCTTTAGATATAAACAGATCACCGGAATTTAACGAATGGTAACAAAAGATGTTTACTTATTTATCCAATTATTGAATTTCGCGGATGTTACGATTCGCCGGTGAATTTTAGCGCAGTTTTGACGATAAAATATCGAGTTTTGATAGTGATTCAGTTTTGTAAAAAAAGTTATTTCTTGTAGAGCGTTTCTTATTGTTAGTGTTAACAAAATGAAGGAATGTATTTTTAAAGAATCTTCAGAATCTGGGAATTTATTGCTTGTTAAATTGTAACGATGATTAGATTTATTGCATTTAAACAAAGGAGCTGTGCTCAAATAACTAACTATGTAAAAATCATGCTATTAAAATGAAAATAGGAATCAAAGAAATCATTTCAATATTTCTTACACCGATAATGTAAAACGAGGCAGTGTTTTACGATCAAATCAACGCCTATAAAGGCTCACATAAACACAGCATAACACTTAATCAATAAGCGTTATGTTGTTGAAATAGATAACACATTTAACAGTCATGCGGCTACTTCTCTATGAATTATTATAGATCATTTCATCCACGAAGACGCGTCCCACTACTTTGCTTAATCACTTATATATTGCGTGAGCAGCATGTGTCACACGCAAACTACGATATACTGTAAAACTCCGCGGTGGCCGTCTTCGGCGCATTAGGGACGACTGTGGGCTTCCTCTGACTGAAATGTTTAAGTTTTCGTCCGCAGTCGTCCCTGCGCGGTGCCGCCTGTTGCGGCCCGTCTCCTATGGGGGGGCTCAGAAGCTCCCGCGTAACCGAAGGACGCTCTCAGCGTCAACGGCAGCATGAGGCCTACCTTCCACGCTGCCGTCCATCTCGGGGGTCATCACAATGTGCGGGATGTGCGCAACGTACACTAAGGGCGGACGGCCCCCAGCCGCCCGCCGACGATCCCCCGATGGCCCCTATTAGTCGCCTTTTACGATAGGCAGGGGATACCGCGGTGGAATTCTCCAAACGCCCTCATTCCACAGGGCTGAAACTACGATATACTGCGTTGGGGAAAGTACTTGGATAAGTCTCTTTACCCCGCGACACCCTCGCTCATAAGGTAGTGGGGCGCGTCTTCGTGGATGATATGACGTATACGATGTAGTATTGTCTTTCCATTCATGCGGAACAATATATGATCTACCGCGATGTGTATCACTTATATAGACTAGGTGTTGTTCGCGGCTTCGCCTGCGTGAAATGGTATCGAGCCTAGCAAAGCCCCTATTGGGTAACTCATTTTTTGTTTCTATTTTCTCATTTTTTTCTATTTTATTTGTTTGTTTATAGTTGGCGCATAATAATTTATAGTACCGGCTTGATTACATACCATAGAAGACATTTATTATTATAGGATTTCATTAATCTTTAAACGGCGCCTACGAATGACATTTCGCGCCATCTGTGGAAATTAATTTATATTCAATACAATAGAGTTTATAAGGATGGATTTTATTGCTTTTATAAATTAACAGCTATAACTTATATTCAATCGAGGCGTATGTTTTTGCATATTCTCTTGATATTACTCGTCGAATGTTCAGATCTTCATTGTCCGCTCGATTGTGTAAACGCGATATAATGTACAGAGCAGTCGATTATCGATTATTTACTCATATTTATTAACTACACCTAGTTAATTATCGTTAAAGAAGCGGCGTGAGGTAATCCTCGGCGGCCATGACTTTTCGTCTTACACCATTGAGTAATACTTTGTTCTCAATAGGTTAATGTGAATCTGTCGTTCTGAATATTGATTGAATTAATACATCGATAAGTATAATGGTTTTAGTATAAATGTTTTACGAAGTTTTAAGATAAAGTATGGATATATTTAAATACAATTTAAAATTGGATATCATGTTTGATTGAACTTGAAAATGAAAAAAATCAGCCGGCCGTTTATAGAAGGCATATTACACCTGTTATCTAGTCTTAACTTCAAATATAGTTGTGCAGGTCATTTTTTGGTGTCGTTCATAAATCATTACGAGACATAGAATTTTTAAATTTCGAACGTCATCAATATCCCATAAAAATAAATCTAAAAACACGATGACTACACAAACTCTTCCATTACAAAAGGCGCTGTAGTCGATCGTCTCCTCGAGGAGTGGCTACGCTCTTGATGTAAACAAGCACCCTTCAAACATTGGCCCCGCATCCCTCCGCAACCGCGTACACCCCCTCGTTCGTCCTTACACAAATGTAAATAACATTGGCGGGGCGATTTTTGCATGTTATTGTATTCCAACTCTGGTAACTTCAAAAGAAACTAAATTACGGCGGGAAAAACATTTTTTGATGTGACGGGCGTTGTATTGGAGTGTGAATTTACGTTGTTTTGGTGGAATATTGACTGATAGATAATGATTTTGTAGTAAGTAGGTACGAGCTTTGATTCTCAAGTTCGGGTTACTGTCTGGTAATTTCTCATTTTATTTATACAAGACTTTTGAAGGTCTGACAACGTTTCCAAACGAGCCGCTTCTTATATACATATGTTTAGAAGTATTTGGTAAATAAAACATATACAATATTTGTAAATCATTAGTCGACGTTCCATGCGTTTTCGAAATATTACATTCTTGTCTTGCAAAATGATTTATATTCAACATTAATAATTTAAATATATTATATCAAATTATTGGCAAACTACATTATTTATGTTGTAATTTAGTCTAAAGGCTAATTTACATTCGTTGGATATACGCACATTAGCCGTTTCAATAATTACTAGTGAAGAAATTACAAAGATATGCAGAGAGCTTAAAGAAATAGCCATCCAATGAACTTACCTAAATAACGGTTTCTTGTTTAGAACTTGTCAAAAAAACCTTATAAGAGATTCTCAATCTCATTTTTACATACAAAACTATCAAACTATATTTGTCTGCTTTAAGTTTCTACTTATATACCTAAATAATATTAGTAACAAATATTATTATTTTTGCCGCTGTACTAATATATAAATTTGCATGCTGTGGTCTCCTATAATTGAAGAGGCACGTCACATTGTTAATTGTACCAATATTAAGACATTGTATTTATTATATGCCATGTATCCTTTGTTGGAGGTCCTTAAATAAATAAATAATATTGCGATTATCTCGAAATAAGGTTTCCCTGACATACCGTTTTTGCACTTAGCACGGCAGTATAGTAGTGTATCACCATTCGTAGGATACTTGTGACACATTCTCATTAAAATACATCAGGTAACCTTCTACCAGAAGAATTTGATTACACAACACTTTTCAATTATATTCTATAGATTGTCATTATGGTGCCTTACCACTTGTTAATCAGTTGATGTCGTGCCGATCGCCATTGTTGCCGTCACGGGTGATTGCACCGTCAAGGGCGGCCATCTTTTTCAACCATAAAAGTTTTGTATTGGAAAACCTATGTCATTGTTTTCTAATGTTTGCGTTTTTATTGGACGGTTATTTGTGTTGCGCCTTATTAATGTTGATGCAAGTCTGTTTTAATAATGACTAATACTCCTTTTGTGTTGATCTTGGAAAGGTACCAACAGTTGTGAAATTGTTTCAGTGAAAGTTAATTGATGTTCTTCTAATACAAATTATTTACAATTTTAACTTATTATTAAAGCTTTGATAATGTATAAGTAGAATTTGTACATGTAATGCGGAACAAACACACAATAAAATTAATTGCGACTCAGATCGAACTCGCTCTTCAACAATAAAACCTCTCAAGCACGAAGCTAGCAGCATACTGACAGAGAATTAGAGTGTTTCAAAACTAACGCAATTCGGGGTGAACGGAAAAATTTACATGCGGATGTAATTGTGCGAAGTACTATTGTCAGTCTGTGTGTTACGATGATGATTAATGTAACAAGTGTAATAGGATTTTTAAGAGTCTAAACCATTTTTTTATATTGTTAGAAGAAAAGCGCGACCGCATGACAAAAGGGATGCTGACGGCTGATTTTTAACCGATTTCAATAAAGTAGGAAGGTTCTCAATTCGACTGCAATTTTTTTTTGTTTTAACAAAATGCTAAGAAATATTCATCTGAATCGGTTAACACTTAGAAAGCGACTGTGTATTTCTAAGAAAATTATTTAAAACGAAAGTGGACGTGCTTCGGTGAATCATTCGAACATTTGACTAAATATACACATTTCTTTACGGTAAGTTCGAAGAAGAATCCCAATTACTTCGATCTTATTCATTGTGTTTCGTATAAAAGCGATAACGGTCGAATTTTTTTATCGAGGCCGCCTCGTGCCCAAGGTCCCAGCTGTGGACGACAGATGTGTAAACGAAACTGTGGTGTACATTACAAAATATTAGAATCGATTAATTTAACTCAATATGCCACGTGGAGATACTCGAACAGATCTATTGAAACTCTTTCATCTATATTAGGAATTTGAATGCAATAATTCCACGAAGGCACTTTATTGATGACACAGAATGCTAAAATTATTGACTTACGTAATTGATGATAAATATCTTTTTCATTTTCTTATGTGTCCTCAATAAGCAAGTTTCAATGAATTTCGATATACCCATTGACGTATATTCTATAGACACGAACGTCCATATAAACTATTTGTTCAAAGTCTGAACTAAATTGGCAACCAAAACGTCACTGTTATAACCTATTTAGTCACTTGAACAACAAATAATTTTACTTATTTGACTAATACTTTTTATTGAAATCCAGGTTTACACTTAGACTCGAGTTCTTATATTATGAGCGCCACTCCGTACTCAACCACAAGCTGTCAATATTGATCATAATAAAGTCATTTTCAATGGATTGCAGTTCAAATCAGTTGAACACAGTGAATTTTCGGAACGCCAAATCTAGTACGTTGTATATATATATCGATGAGGATATATCTATCTGTATTTGGCTGTTACATATGGCTTTATATATATTCTACAATAGAAAATATATCACGGATATAAATAAAAATGTCTTATTTTAAATGTTATGCAAAAAAACCCGATGGTGTGTTTAGTCACCGTTGGCAGTGTTTTGCCTTGATCGTCTGCACGTACATGATTCATACACGTAAGTTTATTGATGTAAAGAATGTGTAGTTATGCAAGCGTGTTACGCAGCTGTTACTGATCGTAAGGCACGTGCAGTTTTACTGTGATGGCGGTTGATAAGTGGGTAAGAAATTAGATTTTAAGACCAACTTTGTTCCAAGTAGTTAATATAGTTTATTAATAGTTAAAGTAGAACGTACTTTAAATCCTTGGGGTATTAATTCTAGGTCTCCGTCTGTGTGTTTTGAAGGACTTCGACCTTAATGCGCATCAAGACAGCGTGTGAGACAAATGGCTTAACATCTTTTAGTACAGAAGTCTGTGTCCATTTCACAATTAGATGGATGTATTTTATTTTTTAAATAAATCGTTCCATCCCTAAATTAACCTACCAAACTATACTTACAAGTATAGTGTTTAGTTTGATATATAATATAAAGCTAAAGAGTATGAGTGTTAGTTTATTTGAACTCGCTAGTCTCGGAAACTGTTGAATCCATTTTGATTTTTTTTTCCATTAATAGCTACATTACTCTTCAGTGTTATAGACTATAGAAATTATTGGTAATGGAAAAGGCTAAAGGAAGTTTCCTTCCTCTACACCTAGATGCGATCCGACACGACGTAAATATCTTAATCTTAATTATTTTATTTCTATGAATTGAAAACATGGCATACGCCAAGACCTGTTTTTTAATAATACGAAAACGATTATAATAGCTCCCATCAAATCGGTTGGAAAAACAACTTTTTGTAAAACCGTTCATTCATAAATTCCACGTGTCTGCACCAATCAGTCGTAACATTTTTACACAAAAAAAGATTGTTTTTTGTTCAGAATGAAGGATGCTTAATGATTAAGCGAAAGCTGTTACTTTTATATTAAAAGAACATAACAGATGTTTTATCATTCCGCCATCTGTCTTTTGGGTGGACTGATCAACTTAAAATTTGGTTCGATATCAAGGAAGTTAATAATTGTGATTGTTAGTTCATTTTATTATTTTTAGAAACGTCAACATTACCTGATGTGTTACGTAGATAACTCTATGCAATAAGGTAAATTACTTCAGGTCGTACACCATTTGTTTGGAATACGTGATTCCCCATTAAATATTTTCCGACTCAGAAACCCTCATCGCGGTTCGCTTTATGTCTAACAATACCAATAATCGTTTAGTAGGTCAAATCTATCATGTAAGCGCTTCAAAGCGCTAAAATCGCTATTCCCCGCTAGCCGATCCCACGGGAGGCCTTGGGGAAAGCTGGTAATCTCGTTAGGCCGAAGGTAATTCTTTTAGCGCGCCGGCCGATATCACCTCGGCCCTTGTTAACTTTTGCCTTGGCGCAATGCTGTGTTGACCAGCGGATTTTATATGTATACATGTGTGTAAGATAAGCGGAGTTTATAAACAATCTGCCATACTTATGGAGGTCAAATAAGTAGATATTCACCGAGACATAATTGACAATAGGTTTCTATTATTATAATCGAACGCGGAACCCCTTTGCAACACAATCTAAAATTAGGATGGATGTACCACGTAAATTGCATAGCCTAGAAAGTTAGGTCATCGCTGTCGTTGCTTACTTAAGGCGATACCTCAAGGTCCATTTTCATACATTTTGTTTTACCTTTAATCTGGGTAATTTCAACTGCGAGAACTAATCACTAACTAGACGTGAATTTAAATTCTTTACTTGCCAATACTTGTTTAGTTACCCAGATTAAAGGTGAAACAAAATGTATGAAAATGAACCTTGAGGTATCGCCTTAAGCTTATATTTACAAGCGCGTCGTGGATGTTCGCACGCGCACGCCACAATGCACCGTCCGCACCACGGTTGTAATGTGTTGACACTTGTGACTATTTCACGGCTGTCGTGCTATTCGTGTGTTCCGCTTATTGTTATTGACAACGTTCTTTGAATACATTGTCCGATGTTTAAGGAAGTTTCCTATGTTGATATTACTGTTTTAATGGTTATGAGGTAATAAATCTAGCCTACAAGGTTTGACGACGTAGCCTTCATTGTTATCGTTATATAGGAGCCTAAAATCAAGTTAGGTTCTAGGAATATATAAATCTAGACCAGGAGAATTAATTGCAAATGTATTAGCAGAAGTTGGATAAAACCCAAAGTGATGCTTAGGTATTGTATTTTTGCAAAAACAAAACGGGGTTGGTTAAATACTATTTCAAAACATAAGAATAAATACTTGAAATAAAACTGTTATGCGGAGTTTATTGCGATTTTTATATTATAATTTTCATCGGACGATTCAGCCTGCCTTTTCATGGTCACGGGGCGGACTAGTAGCGGAGTTTTATTTCAATATCTAACATTCGCGTAAACATAAGATAAATAAAACAATCAAATGACGATACCAAACAACTTTCGTTTTCCACCATACTTTGCGCAATGAATGATACACGATGTCAAACGGTTAATATGTTTCCGTAAAACGCACGCGATCAAAGACCACCAGTGTCCAGTGTAATGCGCGTTAACATTTCTCAAAACCGGTTACAGAGGCTAAGCTCACGTTACAAGTAAATCGTAGAAAGTACGAGTCGCATTTATTCAATTTAAAATTATCACCGTATGCCGTTTACTGATGATTATTTTACTATAAAGTCGGTTAAAAGATAGGGTTCGTGTCACTGTAATTAAATACTGGGTTTTATTTGAAGATCAAAAATGAGAGTTTATGGATCGATTAAAGTCTGAACTGGCTCGTCAGATTGGCCAGGGATTTGGAAGTGTAAAGGTAAAGAAGAAAATATGTTGTTTTAGTGTTTCAAAGCAATTGAAATAATTTACCAAATGTCTGTTTTTAAAGTCGCTTTCATCCGAAAATCGGATCCACGTAAATCTACTGTAATATTATACCAATAAAAAATGTGTTTTTTTTTTCAAATTCTCCGAAACCGTATAAAGTTACGGCTATCGATGGTACGGGTTATAAAGGCGGAGGTCAGAGGTCCGTTCCCGACGCGGACAATTACTTACGACTATCATATATTTGTCTCGGGCACGCTCGTTGGGAAATCACATTCTTCGTGTCGTGTTTATGGTTTTTTACCATCTATGGTCAAGGAACTTAGGAATGAGGCAAGTTGTGGAGATATGTCGATATCGTTGTAGGCACAACGAGTTTTGCTTAGAAAGTGACGGGAAATGTAATATGTAAAACATGAAAAAAATATCTCAAGTCAGAACGAGTTTTTGACAATATTACAGTAATATAGAAATATCTAAAATAATTGAGCTGTTCTTAAATGCATAAGTACTCGACTGAACGACAATCACCAAAAATAATTTGAACTTGACACACTTTCCACAAACAAGGTTCAAAAAATTTCCTCGCACGTACAAAAAAAATCGAACCACCGCAAAACAGACTTGTATTGTTACCGAAAAAGCGTCAAGGAAACAATACGACACGACGCAATAAATTAAACCGTAGTCGACGGTGGCTCGTAAATCGACCGGACTCCTTGAGGCAGGTCGGTGCCGCATTCCGTGCCCGGGACAGTAATTGATTAACGTGCCGAGAGTGACTTTACGACTTTATTCTGTTAAGGGTCCACGGAATCGGACGGCATTTCTTGTAAAACGCGGTAAACAATGCCACTCCCACGTTGCTAGGTGGAAATGGGTGAAGTGGATTTCTTTTACTATAAATAGCTGATGTGTTAGAGATTGCGAGAGCACTATAGAAAATACTGAAAATATGGTAATGTTTAGGATTTGATAGAAAAGTAAAGACCTTATTAAACTCGTCAAAGGCTCATTATAATTATTATTAGATTTGGAATCAAAGCGCCGGGAGTCCTGACATGTAATAAAATTTAAAACATGGTATTAAATTCGCGTTATACAATATATCGGGTAAATCCGCTACTTATTCATCGATATTTCCTTATACTTATGATATTTTCGTATAGATGTTTGATGGCTGATGTCACAGCTCTTGGGCAACCAGTTATATTTTTATAGGCACATTTCGTATTAAGACCGATCAAGAATGTAACGAATTACTCACATTCATCAGGAAATCCGGTCCTCTCGCGTTGACCAATTTGCGTAAACGAATTTGTAGCTAAAATGAATTCTGTCATTGATTATTCAAACTCGAAAGGCGCAAACAGCTGTATAATATATACATAGCTATCTACGTAATGTGTTTATAATATTCCGTAAAAAACTCGTGCTTAAGTTTTGTATGTGATAGAAATCTACGTCAAAAGTTAAGGCTCTATGATTTTTTACAGTCTTAATTCGTATATCTTTTGCACTCAGATAATAATTTCTTCGTATCAAGCCGAAAAATTATAAATTTAATTATCGTTATAATAGCAATTATTATAAGTAGTTAATTGCACGTCAAAGCTAATTGAATTGATCATAGGATGCGCTAGGCTCGACCCACGCGGAATATTACCAGAGAGCGAGGCGATAATTATAATTGCGTTCCGTTCCACCGAGTTGTGTTTGCGTTTGCCGTGCGAAATGGAACGTGATTCTCTTCTAACTTTAATGGATTGAATTATAGATATTTGTTTAAATATATGGTAGTGTCAAATAATAAATAAGACTTGATCAACGACTGGCATTAATGGCAATAGACTGCTCTCTATTACATGGGCATGATATTATTACGTAGCTAGCGAAATGTGCTTATAAATACATCTTTGGTTAACCCTGAAGATGGATAGAGGCGTGATCCTATGCTTAGTCATCTACAAACTTGTATAATAACAGCAAATTGCATTTACTTGGCAAAAGAATCCCTATATACAAGCATTAATTGGACCAGTAACAATATAGATTCCTATAACTTCTAGACATCTCGGCTTAATTGGAAGAAGCCGTAACATGACAACACTTGCGAACTATGAATCTGTGCTAGATTCCGAAATAATGCCCGAATGGTATTTTGTTACTAAAGCTAAATATTTTTAATAAGCAATGTTGGATTAAGAATTATCCACCGGAATAAATTTACATTTTGACTTGAAAATAACATTTATATCCGGATATTAATATTTGCATGTTTGGCGGAATTCAGTTAAACGACTTTCTCGAAATATCTACAACGTATGGAGATTTTCGTGTCGTAACTAAGTACTTCAAACATTTGAATAACTATAAATATATTACTTCAAATTTATTCCGTGATGCATTTTAATACGATAGCATTTTATATATTACTGCAGTCAGGTAGCTAAATGGAAGCACTATTTTGTCTAAAGAACATTAAAGCTAGTATAGATCACGTTTAAGGTATTAAAATGAGGAACTAGTTAATTGCCGTGCAAAAGATTGCAACCCAAAGTTTTGTATGGTAAAGTATTTGTTTATGGGCAATTGAACTCACTATCAGAGAAACGTACTCGTCTCGCCGTTCACTTACATGAAAAAAAAAAATAATCTTATTTAAAGTGGGTGTTTAATTTTATTAGTCCATTATTGGAAGCGCGGACAGATTTGGCCAAATCAATTTACACATAGCACAACACACATAAATATATATTATGTATTCGAACATAAACTCTTTGCGGTGGGGGTACAAAGGAACTGTCAATATACATATTATTAAAAATGTAGACAACAGACCGACACTATTGAAAAAAAAATTATCGGAATCGGAACAAAAAGGGCTCCCGGGAGCAAATGTCTTAAGGGAAAAAGAAATTGGGGCGAGTTGAAAATCATTACATAACAGTGGGACATTAGTGTTACCGATCAATATTTGGGTTAACAACTTTGTCTGCAAATTGAGCTATTTGAGTAGTAACTCAAATAACTAAATTTCAAAGCTTAAATCTTCGAACCTTATGAAGGGATGCGTGAAGAAGGCGCGCTACCATTTAAACTTTATGCGCCGTCTGGTTATACGATATGAAATTCATACAATTTGTGAATCGTGACTTGTAATGACATTTTAACTATTGTTTACATTATGCTCCGCGAGATTTATTGATTGTTTGCAGTGTCATGTACAAACTGTACTACATTCTCCTTGTGAAAAAACTAAATGCCAGTATCTATTTTTATTTATCTGCTCAGGTCCAACTAGTAAAGTGTAAACACACACAAAGTGGTAAACCCACATAACATAATCGTGTATAAACTTATTACTCTTTTGTCATTCTGTTCCTCCCGTTAAATAATAAATTGAGAGTTAGAGACAATAACCGATAAGGAAATAACCTCACTTGCTCATCATTGAGTAAGTAAACGTAGTTAATGGTGAAAATCCTTAATGTCCTTTAATGTTATTTGAAATTCTGTAATGAGACTTCTTATTATGTCGGTAAACAGGCAAATTTTATTAAAATGCGCAAAATTTATACTTGTATTGATCATTTTATGAAGTACTTTCTTTCAATCCATTTCTCTAACATCCAAAGTCCATCTTAGATCAAATACCTTTTAGTTTTTACAACATGATTGAGCATCAAATACCGAAATTCTCGTAATCATAAGATGGATTGCCGTGATGCTCCTTTATAAGTGTTGTTATATATTCGACGCCTGGTTTACACGCATACTGTATGCTTGGAATTTTTACCTCTGCATAAAAGATATCAATCAGCTTCGATGGATGCAGTCTTTACAGCTATGTTCCCCAAACTCCTAAGGTTTGAACCACCAGTCACCATCCATTAACTATTATATATTACAAGATAATCAATACCAGACCAAATACGACGTTTATTCTCTTTCCTTTCCAAATACATGATGGTTAACAATAAACAATACGTGTTGTGCAGCTAGTGCTCTGGATGTAGTTAGGCAAGGGAAATTGAGTTAGCGCGCTCGCACGCCCGTGACCGCTACGATCTCTAGTTTCATAATTGAATCGCAAGTTTGGCGATAAGTCGCTAGTTTAAACGTCTTGTGCGTTTACACCTTGACGACATGGTTTTATGACCGTTAGAAATGAGGTTTAGTATGGATATCGGCTTATATTTTATATTATAGAAATAAGATAGGCCGGGATTTTGGCACCCACCGAGGCATTCAACGTCCCACGATAGTCTACAAGGTAGACTAAATTATATAATATTTGCGCTGCAGTGTAATAGTATCACGGACAATAAGCCATTTCGCAGTGATAGCATAAAGAAGTGTGTAAATATTATGCGAAAAAGTAAATTTACCCATATATTACGACATAGTGGCAGGTCTGAACGAGTTATTTGTGCTAATAAGCAGATATTACCACGTTTTGATGATGAATGATTAGCAGAAGTCTCATACAATTACATCACATTTTTACTTTTGAAATCACTTACATAAACCGTAGTCTCAAACTTTACAAAACTTGATAAAAAGCAGGAACATGTCATGAAATCTTTCACCATGAACTTCCGAGGAGTCATGCGGGCGTAACCGCAAACTGTTGACACCAACAAGACAATGTTGCAACTTGTTTATCGTTTCGTGGTACTTACTGCCAAGAGCCTGAATTTAAGTTATATACCAAATTTAGAACGTGATTTTTATGTTATAATCAGAGAGGAAGTATGGGATATAAGACGAATATACAGACATGGTTATGAGTATGGCGTTTGAAATTAAACGTAAGTTTCATCAAATACCAATTATATAATTACAGACTACTTATTCGCTTGATAGTCCCTCGTAATTTTTTGACCCCCCCACCCCGCACCCAGCGCCCTACTCCGCCCATCAAATAGTAAGAATATCGTTATTTTACCGTAAGAAATAAGTACATTTATCTTTTATTGAACAGTGAATTAATTACAAATTAGAATGGTAAATGTTGAATAATGTATCGCTTTTGGTTAGGATAACAATACATCAGTTAAATAAGATGGTTTAGAAAAAACAAATAAAACAAATCGATAAGCCACGCCGCGTTGAGTCTACATTATTTGAACAACATTTTTTACCACAAGTAAATCAAGTGATGTAAAAAATTATCGATAAGTTGAAACGGCAAGGCGTGCAAATCAGGCGAGTTGTGTAATTGGCGACAATGAATTAGGTTCATTGTACCGCGTTTTCAGATATCAGCAACATATTTGTACGCGTTTTTGATAAATTGTCGCAGTAATGGTGCTTCATTGTAAAGTAAAAAGTTGTGCAACACTAATATATTTTTCTAAGTTTTATATTTCGCGGATAGCAGTGAACACGCATATGATGTTTCGATGGTGACCATAGACGCCAATGTACTTTTATAATGTCACAATAGTGGTGTTTCCAGTCCATTCGTAATATCGATTTAATTAATTAGATTTGAAATAAGACTGTTAACAGGAACTTTAATGGCAACGATAACATTCTAATTCCATCACGTTTCGTTCATAAACTGTTAACCGAACAGACAACAAAACGTACAGTTTAAAATCGCTGACAAAGATCTCTGTCCCCCCTCCAGGGATCTGCAGCTGACGCAAACGTCAACAGAGGGTCGCTTGACCGTTATCTCGCTTGGACAGACGCTGGCTTGGCCTCTCGCCCCTTATCGTGGACGTCTAGCCGTCTGTCCTGCGCCGATATCTTGCGGCTGGAACGGGTTCCATACTCGGACCTTGCATATTGAGTTTGGCATGAAAGGGTTGAGTTGAAATAGTATAAAGTACAAGTGTAGTGCTTGTGAAGGGTTAAAAGTTGCGTTGGTATTCTTAGAGAAAATTTTAATATGTGAACACTAGAGAAATTTAATAATCGTATAAATAATTACATAGTAAAAACATTTAATAAGACTAAAATGTAGACTATTATTTATTTTTCCCTTTTCATACTAAAACAAAATATAAAGAAAAAATAATTATAATGATTTCTTATGTTTACGCAAATGTAAAATATTAAAACCGCGATAAAATCCGTAAAAATAATTATAATATTATAATGATTTATTACGTATTATAGTCGGCAAACATGATTCCAAGCTTTAGTATTGGGACCCGTTGTGTGTATTCGGTATTATCAGTTGTTTGTCCCATGATTAATAAATAAATTCAAATTAAATTAAATCAGTGACCGAAAATGTGTAACAATTTATAAGCATAATAAGAAATATTTTATTAATAATTATTAAATCATTTCCACGCATATTTGTTTAATATCAAGTATTATTTATTTATTATTATTAATAATAGATACAGCATAGTTTGCTTCCTCATTTAATTATGCGATAATTATACATATGGGGCTATGAAACACTCAAACACTAACAACTACTCAATACAGATCATATTGATTCAGTTACTTCTTCAAAATTATACTTCGGCTAGATAAACACCACCAAGCCCAAGGTAATCAACAAATATGTTCAAAATGTAGTACATAGTTTGCCGAATAGTCCGCATATCTAATACCGCGACTATTAACTATTCGACCCGATACCGATTGCTATTCCAGTGATCCGACGTGTTACATTAATTCCACCGGTTCCATTACAACAGACTGACATAAACAACGTGCTTTCTTACATAAATCCCACTTGCATAGCAGGCGACAAATCTCTGCATTATGGTTGTCGCGTTTAATAGTGCGAATCGGTTTCTTGTTATAATTATTTTGCCAAACTGGTAGTAAATCCTATCGTGGCTTTTTTATGATTTGTGAACTTGATTTGTTACTAATAATAATAATACACACAGTCTTAGGAGGTTAGGATTTTCTATAATTTTTTTTTTCTGATACGGCAAAATTACTGCATATTATAATAATATCTGACGTCCTTCAGAATTGTAAGTCGTCAGAATTATGCCGGTCCGTTCCTGGACTTCACCGGCTGAATCCAAAACGTCACTTACTGCATAAACCACTATGATAGTCTTCATTATGTGTGTACCGATAGTAACTATCCAGTCGGGTACAATTTCGGAACTACTCATTATTTTATTTCGATTACGTGGCAACCCTATTCTACACCCATCCATTCCTTTCGCTCTTATTTGATTGATGTGCGCGCGAAAGAGATAGCAATCTCACTTCAAGACTGGTTTCGTTCAACTCTTCTCATGGGAAATTGCTTTTTATGGTTCCAACACATGGCAGCCTGTTTATAGTTTTAACTGACATACCAGCTGAATAAATTTCGTCATATACATTTAATGTGCTTATTTGTTTCATAGTTTCAGCGATGTTCTACAAAATGAATCTTATGCTTATATGATAAGACACTATAATTGTTTTAGTTTTAATTTTTTAGTCATACAAACTATACAGATGACTTAAGTATGGAACGATTAGTTAAGAAAAATCTGTTTTGTTTTCCCATGTTTGTCCTGATAATGTTGACATCAATAAGAACATAATTAAATAAATGACTGACGTACCTGATAGGGCGCCTTGCTCAGTTAACCTTTGGATAATCAATCTTTTTAACAGTTATGTATGGTTGTCATCAATGGCGCTGAAATTATCATGTTTTATTAAGTTACCAGGTCCTTTAATACTTGGGGCCTACCTACATACATATACGGGCTATTTCGTACTTCCCTAAATCTTTAAAGCTATATGCCTATGTCTATATAACTTCCGAAATATTAAGATTGATTTTATGTGTACACATTACAGTACCAGTAGACTAATGAGGAGTGATAAGGAACATTACAAGCTGATGATTTACATAATTAGGACTATAGCACGTGAGTCAGGCGCTTACTTGACCGTACATATCTATAGTCATGCACGTAGCCAAGTTTCATCGCGCAACATCGCGGGGGATCAAAAAAAAACAACAAAAAATGTGCATTGAATGAAATTCATATTTATTTGAAAAAATAACAGAAGTCTTAAAAAGTTTAGAACCAATCAATAGTTAGTCAAACAAACTTTAATAATGTTAATGTACACCTTGGCTATGTCCATGTCTATAGTAATTATTACACTCATCTTCAGTAAATATACAATAGCTTAAAGCCAAGTATGACAAACACGCTAAATAAATTCCAGCCTTTGTAATGAACACACCTAACATTTATCACAGATTTCATGCGATTGTGTTCTCTTACGTTTTCTCAATTAGGCAACACAATGCCGCTGTGGGTAAAATAGCGCTAGTGTTGGAATTTTTTAATTCGAGTACTGCGTTTTTAAGTACATTGTACCATAATCTAGATTGTGTAGCGGCGTATCGATTTTATTTGTAAGATCTTAAATTTAATCTTGTTTGTACAGTGTTCTTTCATGTCATTATCTAATATCATTTTGGAATGATCGTGCGCATTATTGAATCATAAATTATTCTTAATCGAATAAGGTGATATTTTTAATTAAATTTAATAATACCATAGACTTCAGATTACATTAAATTAAATCTAAAGACGACGAACAAAAAGTCGATTAAACTAAATCGATCGACTAAAAACATAATCGATTCGTACCACAGCACTATAAAAGTTACGCGACTCCATCGACCAAGGTCGTCAACAAAACGCCGCACCGCGCCGGCAAGGAAACGTTACGTTTCCACTAATTCTCGCGTGTGCTGCTCGAAATTGTTGCAAATCGAACCGAGTACATACAAAATAGTAATAGCCTGCAGTGCGGGCCGTGTCGGTCAGTACTAGTTCACGTGTCAAATGTGCCTTTGACGTGGGTGTTTTTACCGACTTCTGTCCTTTGCGCGTTCGGTGACATTGTCAAAGGATTGGTTTTTGCGTGTTTGGTTGTTTTGTGATGTCGATTGTGTCAAATAGTAGTGATTATCAAGCTGAATCGGTCCGTGATCGGTAAACGTGTGGTGTGTAACGGTTAAGTCTTAAAATAGATTTGAATGTTAGTGTCTAAATGCGGTAAAAGTTACGGTATGATATTGTCGAATGTGGTTTTAAACATATGCTAAGTTATGTTTTATAACGATCATTACAATATTAAATGTCAACAATGATGACATTATGCAAATTATGGATATTCTTTCACGCGTTAAAAGTATCAAACGAGAAACGTCTGTTATCTTATCAAGTTTTATAATTCGTGGCCAGTTCCTTGACACCTTTACGGTTAGTTCTGTAGTGGCAAGATTAATTTGACACTTGCTGATGACTTTGTATGACATCATTCTAAAGACACTTCCTTACGACGTAAGCCTATTAATGCGGGTAAACAGAGGGAACGGGCAAGTTCGTAATCTGTAATTATTGTACGAAAGCTCAGGGATTTTGAGGGTCCACCCTAGTTTATTTCTTCAGTTCCGCAATGTACTTTGGTAGAAGTCGTTAAAGTTTGTGTAACAAATAATTTTAACAAAAAAGAGTAATCTTTCTCAATACATTAATATTTATTTGTAAATGTATTATTAATATACGAAATGGTGAAGTCATATAATTAATATTCAAAAACTAAAAGAATTTTACACACCAACAAGGACACTCGTAAGACAGACTTGGTTTATATTAAAAAAGCAATGTTTGTCAACGACAAGCTAAGTTTTGGTCACTAATGGATTTCGTACGAGTCGTTGCGCCATCGCGCCAGTTGTTAATCATTGCTGTTTGACATGACATTAGCACTGCAACCAAAACTGCCAATATCGTGCCTTCCGCATTTTACACGTTATTTTCATGCAATACGTGTTTCATATCTTTACACCTGCATTCGGTGGTGGATGTCTAAGAGTTAGGTCTAGGTTTTTTATTATCCTAATGCTAGGATGACGAACTCAGTGCAGTTATCTGGACTCTATCTAGAGTTGTAGCTCTGCCAGTACGCTCGACTCGCCGTTTAGGTAGAGCTAAAGATACCTGGCATCTGCAATTATAATAATTAATAATATGAGCCCTGTATTATATACTGTCCTACTGTTGGGCACGGGCCTCCTCTACTACGGAGAGCGATTAGGCCTTAGTCCACCACGTTGGCCTAGTGCGGATTTGTAGACTTCACACACCCTTAATATTCCTATAAAGAATTTCTCAGGTCTGCAGGTTTCCTCACGATGTTTCCTTCATCGTTATTTCACCGCAAGCGATAATTCATAAAGAATACACACATAATTATTTAGAAAAATCAGAGGAGGTGTATCCCTTGGGATTTGAACCAGCGGACATTCGTCTCGGCATTCCGTTCCACACCTAACTAGGCTATCACAATTATAATGAATCTACAATATTTTCAAATTCAAACAGCAATTTGGTATCCATAAGTTCCACATACAAACACGACTCATTTGCATAAATCGGTGACAAAATCATTCCTGTCGGAGTTTTATACGATTACATAAGATAGTCGTAGTCGCCCCTTATGAATATTCCGATGGGGATCGTCCAGAGACCAGCTGCCCTTAGTGTTAGGGTACTTGTGTCCACCTGGAAGGCGCCACTTTACATCCGGTGGGGTTATTTTGTAACATGTTTAGCACGAAATATAAATAATTTAATTTACCTCTATGACTATACTGACAATAGATTGCTACAGAAGTTATAAAACAACAGAACAATGGCGTTTAAATAATCGTTTAGTTAAGTTTTCTGCATCGAACACAAACAACATTCCATTTTATGTAATGTTTAACATGAAAAGGTTTTTAGTCGACATCACAAAACGACCACGAGAGCGCAATTTAATTACGATTTAATGATACATACAATTATCGTCGCGGTGGCCAGGTGTTGCGGGGATTTTTTCGGACAAAAGTTGTTTAAGGAAGAAAGTGATGAAACCGGGATTATTTAAAAAAAACTGATAAAAAATGTTTGTCATAAAAGGCATTGTGGGAATAAGAGAATATTAAAATTATTAATATTAATGATGACTCGATAGATTCTATAACAAGAAGCGAAGGGAAAATCTATAGTTTCCCTGGAATTATTACATTGTATATAATTATCCAATAGTTTCGTCCATATTGGAACTGTCTTGAAATATTTCCGATTGGTAAAGTCCCGTCTAGCCACCAAAACCTGGCCACCCTGCCGATCTTTGATCTAATAAAAACGCTCAATAGAATCGCGAGCGCGCGCCACACCGTGAATAGTGTTGTTTGTATACAAATCGTTATCGCTCGCGAGTCGCGTAGTCCAGACGAGCGTGGGAGGAACACCGTGGACCAGTGATTCATGCGTCGCGAGAGTGACTGCTCTCCTGCTCAACACTGTTGAACATGACCAGAGCAAAGTGCAGACGGTGTCGTGGCAAAGTGCACCATGTGCTGCAGTATTTTAGGTGAGATTTTTTAAAAAATATTTTTCGTGAGAATATCTCTTATTATGGTGATTTTTGGTCATGCTGGTGTAGCGTAAAAGTAGTTATATACTTTTGATGTCCTATCCAATAATTGTAAGAATTGTTATAATATTTGATGTCTCAATAATGTTTGAAAATATGTAATAACATTGAGAAGTTTGCGCCAACCTTGCTATTGTGAAGATGACGGTTTGATTACAATTCATTATGTCGCCGTGATACAATGATGTATGTATTATTTTTTGTATGTATTATCGCTTATCATCCTTCGGGCGAGCGGCATGCTCGTCTCGTCATTCACTTGCAATAAAAATATAAATAAAATTAAAAGACAATTTCTATATCAATGAACCCAATAACGCCGATGATTCCTCTAGTATTTTTGAACATTTATAGGCGACGGCAATCACACGCGCCCAATTGCCTGTTCTATAAAAAAAAAAAAATGCGCAGTCGCATCTTGTAGATATTTAAAACACGTATACAGAACGAGTGATGCATTTTTGTGCGGGCACGTTATTATGAATGCTAAGTAAATGCTAATGTCAAGGTCACGACATACACTGAGCTTGGCATTCGGCGAGATCCGCTGTCTGGGTGACATTTGTGTTGACCAATGCGGACGCCATGCTTTGGTCATGTTCATTGTAACATGTAACAGCTGCTTTTGCTTTACTGAGCACTGTTGGTACTCTATACATTTTACTATATATTTACACATACATCTTCTGTTAGTTTTATATATGTTTGTGCACGCGTCATCGCCTACAGAGTTATCTAGTTATTATATATGTACAATATACGACGAGGCGACCTAGTGGCTTGCCTAGTGCACTCTTCGACTCCTCAAAAAATAATACCGCCATTCAGAAATTACGAAGTGCCACTGAATTTCAGTTGTCACTCCGAGATATTGTGTCTCGCAATTACCTTTTGCATTTATGCTGTCAGTCATTTATTAACTCATAGCTGAACATTATGTATAATTATTATAGTCATTCCTAATGTCAAGATCAAAGGAAACACAATGATGGCATAATATGTGACCTGTGTGTCAGAGTGACAAACTTGTTTCATAACATTTGATATGCATCATCTGTAATATTATAAACATACAAGATCACGATTTTGAATGGTGGTGATAATTTCCAGAACAAGTAATTCGATTTTGATAATTCGTTTACCTATAGAAACCAACATTATTTGTTAGTTTTATAAGCTACTTTTTATCCCGGGAATGAATCATTGTTCGGGCAGAACCGACGCCAAAAGCTATCCATAAATTTGCATCATCCAATATTTAATACTTTCGACATTTTACGAATGTTAAGGTTAAAATTGCAGCGTTGGTATTCAACACGTCCAGCTTTATGATACGGTGTTGTTTCGTACTGTTCACGGCTTTATTGAGTTCTGGGTAAACTACGACCTTTGTGATCAAAATTCAAAGAATGCTAGCAGGTTACACAGAGCTGTATATTGCATATACCTGGGATCCATGGATGTGTGAAAAATTACCCACCAAAAATAATTAGGGTCAGAGTAAGTTTGCATACTCGGAAATTTTCATATATTAGTTTTTCTCTATGTAAGCAAGGAAATATGAGCTTCATGTTATTAATAAAATGTATAAATAAATAAATTATGCATGCATGCATTAAATTTGTGCATCTAGGTTTTGTTTTCATGCTTTTTCGATTAAAGATATTTATATGTGCTAATGTTTTCAGACTGCTTGTAATCGATAAACTATCCATACGAAGCATTGTTTAACTAAATTTATTATCAGTATGTTAAATCATTCAATATCAGCATTATAATAAGTAGAATAAATAAATATAAATTGAAGATTATTCTTTGAAGACCCTGTTTATTACGCGACCTACCTAGTTTTATACTTGCTTAGATGAGGTGGTCAGTTTTGAACAGTTCGTAGTATCAGGTTTGATTTTCGAAATAATCTATCTATTTATCATGAATTTAGAGAAGCATTTTATTTAGGTAGGTACATATTGAAATAACCAAGTATTAATCTACGGGTATCATATGAGAGATAATAAAATTAAGAGACTTTAGTCGTAATTCCATAAGTTATATTGCGTAATTTGCGAATAACGTACACGTCTGTGTCGACATCTTTAATGAGTTAATTTATTAAGACAGTACATAAAGTTTTAATGGTAGAGATTTTATATAAAGCATAATAAACGTTATACTACAATAAATTGTGTTATATTACGTTCACTATACACAGTAGGATGACGGAATATGTATTGTGACATAAGGCTTCTTCCAATTAACCTCTAATTGTAGTTTCAAAGCCATTATATATTATGATACTGTTTATGGTTTTACAGTTATCACCGTCAGTCTCCTAAAGATAGTTTTTAAACTCTCTCCTTGGTCCTAGTCATTTAACTGTTCTTAGACTCAATTGAACTTCTGCAAACCGCAGTTGCTTATTAATCTTCTATTTTAAGCCTTATAATTCGTATTTGACAAGGTCTTACAAAGATGACTTATAAAAGGACCTGGTGGCAACCCCGATTCAGTCAATGATCTGTTTAAAACTACGGACGCTATAATAAAATTGTGATTTCCAAAAAGAATTATCTCCATGCCATAGACACGCCTTGGGATTACTATTAACTATAAATATTACACACTATAAAGTTAATTTCAATAACTCGAGATTATTGTGGAATTCAAAGAATTATGATTTAACTATAATAACTGTATTTAACGTTTTCCAAGACTCATAAATTGAAGATTATTCTTTGAAGACCCTGTTTATTACGCGACCTACCTAGTTTTATACTTGCTTAGATGAAATGGTCAGTATTGAAACAGTTCGTAGTATCAGGTTTGATTTTCGAAACAATCTATCTATTTTACGGATTTTATCGCGGTTTTAATATTTTACTTTTCTCCCGACGTTTCGAAGACTTTGCAGCCTTCATGGTCACGGGGGCGGGACTAAATAATCTATCTATTAAACAATGATGGACAATTGCTCCTTACAGAAAGAGAAAATTACTCCATAGAGCACTTCATATTTTATTCTTGTTTAGATGTCGTCAAAGGGAACTAAGCATTGGTATCGACGATACATAATTTTGCACTTATTGATTTCGTATGGAATCACTTCGACATATCAGTAGATAACGAGAAACTTGTGTTGATTCTGAATAAGATTACTTGTGTAGATTCTCAGCGTGATTACTTTTAACGTCTCCATTTACTAAATGTCCTTTAATCATCTTGCAACACAAAGCTAACTAAACAAGACGTAGGAGAACGGATTACGGCATTACAATAATAATCCACGATAATATCTTCCCGCAACACACCATACATCCATAATGATAACACCAGGTATTTTAATTACAAATGTGAATTTTTATCGTATGACAACATTGTGTATTTCTGTCGGTGACGCCATCGTGCGAGGCGTGATGTTATCGGTACCACTGACATTCTTGGATAGATTTACGTTATAATCAGTTTATGGTGTGCGTGACTCCTTATCGTGTACTACATCGTTCATATTAGTGCTGGTGTTAATGAAAATG
Organism: Manduca sexta; assembly: GCF_014839805.1. Taxonomy (NCBI): domain Eukaryota; kingdom Metazoa; phylum Arthropoda; class Insecta; order Lepidoptera; family Sphingidae; genus Manduca; species Manduca sexta. The sequence continues at coordinate 6,747,122 of NC_051121.1, read as the reverse complement.
CAGTAATGGTTTGCTCAATGATGTAAGATGATGCTAATTATAACTATGTACTTGTTGTTATATTATCATAACATTGAAGTTGAGTATTCAATAGTGTGTAAGTATGTATCTCTGAAGTGTTAGTGTAATCTTGCCTTAAAAAAAAGAATTAGAGTAAATTTTTAGCGCAGTACAGCACTTTACAAATTAAAATTTTAGGAGATGCTACTTTGATGCGTTATCGTGGTTTATAGTAACCTTTAGGAAAAGTAATTCGCTTCTTACTTTGCAGTAAAACAATAAAACGCTATTCATCAATGTATTTAAGGTGTTTAACTTTCCAATAAAATTATTTATCCTATACCTTGAGAGTTTAGAATATGTTTCCAATTTAATCTAAATATGCAGATTCAACTGACCCACATAACCTCAAGATTCAACATTAGAATGCGCATGAACTAAATGCATTGAAGGTAGGTATGCATGATCGCCGTCCGCAAACGAAAACAATGAGCAATTAGCACGCGTGACGGCATTCGTGAGGCCGCGAACGATTTGCAACTGATCACCATCGCAAACGTCGTGAAGGACGATGCGTCCGCGTTCGGTGGTAAATCAACGCGTCGCCATCTTTGATGATGATTGCATACAAATACATAAATATTACCAGCATCCGATAAAGGTATTGGAGATTAGATTGGCATATTGTGAGATTTTGATACAACTCTTCCTTTGGATGTTTAGATGTTTGTTTGTTAGAAGTAAACAAGAAAAAGCTGATTGGATTTGGCTCAAAATAGGCATACGGATAGACAATGCCTGGATTAAAACGTAGGCTAATTTTTATACTGGTGATTTGCTCCCATGGGTAATAATGCAATTTTATGATCTGATTCTTTAAATAGGTAACGATCGTACAAGTGATATGAATCGCTACAGGAATTTGGAGACTTTTGTAGCTGGAAAGGGTTTGCACGCGGGTAGAGCCGTGAGTAACGCCTTCTATAACACTTATAATGTAAATGCAGAGAATAGTACCACTATAGTGCCATTCACAGAAGTACCGTAGATACGACTAGTGCTTCCGATGCAGCAACAGTAGTGAAAGAAGTTGTTATACCACGATAAGATAACGGCTGCATTTACTTGGTACACAACGTTCTTTCTATTTACGTCGGCGATTGTTTGAAGGATGTGTCATAAGTAACACATTGTGTTCCGATAGGAACTTGACATAAACCCCTTGCCAACAAACTGTAGAAATCGGTGTTGTTTTGTTACTTTCTTACGTCAAGTGGCTGATAAGGAGATGAAACGCACAATCAAAATATTTATGATTTATTATTACTCTTTTATGTCTTTTAGAATCTCATCTGTAAGTTCTAGGTAGGTCTAAGTTTAAATCAATGATATTAATTTGTTAAATCACTTTGCCGGTCTGCGGACTAATTCGTTTATAATCTAAAACATAGCTTGTTTGTAAACTTTTCTTAGCAAAAGACAGATTTGTGATAAACTAAACGCTAAGCTTGCCTCATAATACTAGATTTACAACTCGGTCCAGTTTTCACTGTCTCCGCTCGATTTGCATACAATGCGAGTTGATAAAACGCTGAATGATAACAATCGTGTATTAATTTACTGTGAAACTGTTCATAATCCAGCGTAAAATTATGTCCCTTTTTGATTAGCCATTAAAGGTTTTGACCTTTTATACAATGTCATACCTGGCCAAGATTTATTTAGTCGTTGATTACAATTTAAGTATAAGTTCGTGTTGCGATTTTTTTTTAAACTATATGTTTTTACTGTTCCAAATATAGCGAAAATAAAAATGGGTTTTATTTTTATTATTTTCAATTTGCATGGTCATTGTATTCTGTAAAATACAATTTTGCATTATTTTGCATCAGAATTTACAAATACTTTAAAAGGCCCTGAGGATTGTATACAAAAACATTTTATTCAATTGTGATGTATTCGATTCCCACGTTTCGGTATATTTCTCGGTCACGTGGCCCTGGCCTCTGCCAAGGATCTGTTTGGAACTTCTTTCATTTGTTTATGTCTATTGTGGTAATTTTCCTTTAGTACCTATTGTATGACTAACTAGTGAGGACATATTGCCTCAAATTGTTGGCAATATTTGATGTCGATCGTGGCTATAGTTTGGGTATTTTGTTTTTTTTTTCATGTAAATGCTGAGCTTACCAATGTATGAGCTGCTACTAAATATTTTAAACCATGTATCTATACTTTTAATCTGACAATATAAAAACGAAATATTGTAAAGATTTTTCAGTGTTTGTAATAAGTAAACGCAGGGGCTTCTTATCCAATTCGGATGGTATTTGGCACTAAAATATATATTTAAATTTATCCACACGACCTGGATAAGCAATTATACTTTTTATCCAGAAGTACACAGTAAGCGTTTAATGTCAGAGCTCTTAAATATAAATATATAATTATTGTTGCAGAGGGGCGGTGTGTGAGTGTCGCACCGCCATGTCGCACCACAGCGACGAGCAGGCGTTGCTCACCACCACGTCGGACTCGTTCTGGGAGCCCGGCAACTACAAGCGGACCACAAAGCGGGTGGATGACGGGCACCGGCTGTGCGGGGAGTTACAGGCTCTCGTGCAAGAGCGGGCCGACATAGAGAAGGCGTACGCGAAGAGTCTGCGAGGATGGGCGAAGAAGTGGAACGATTTGATTGAAAAAGGTAAGATTTTGGTGATTTTGAAATTGGTATTAGGGGTGAATTTTGGAATTGAAAAGACCCATTTGCAGGACATGTAAAAGACGTCCAATATTGCAGGTTTTTTTTTTTTTAAATTGATGCAATAAATTAATCGTTAAGTGTTGTGAATTGTAGTCAATTCATAATGAATACACTCATACTAATAAACCTTAAAATACCAGTGTAAAATAGATGTAGTGTGGATTAATTGATCTCTAACAAAGTATTGTATAAAATGCAGATGGTAGGTAATAATTATGAGGTATGCGCGGTTGATCTTTAAAGATGGTGTTTACGTTCAGAACTAAACCTTGACATATATTTAACCGTTTAGCAATAAATCTATCTATCTGTTAATAAATAAATAATTGTGTTTATAAGAATTCCATAAACATTAAAATTCCCACAAACGTCATAGACTTTCTTTTTCAACGCACTCGTTTACAAATTGATGTTACAACATCAGAGTATTCTAAAGTAATAAACCTACATTTTTAAATAACTAGTACGAATGTTATAGTACTCGGGGTTCCGTAGAGTGAAACGTTAACTATACAACTGTCAGTTACTTGGTTCTTTCTTAGAAGTTACTGTGCATTTTATTTTGGTATAGTTGCAGAACTCGCTGTTCCAATTTAAAGAATACGCCATCCAATTAAAGATTAGTGTTTAAAATTTAATAACATTACATTAATAATACATCATATTCGCTTTATGTTTCTTTGAACACCGTTTGCATTTACTTTAGTTATCAATCAACAAAATTTGTCTGGATATAATTTGAATATAACGATGTGCGTTACTATTTGTGAAATTAGCTTGTATTGTACCTGAGTTAATACATATTGTTTAACTGTTTGTTGTCCAAAAATTCATTAGTTAATGAATGATCTCCCAAAATAAATTTATAAATCAATATCTATATTTTGTTTAATCTCTCACTAATACGGAACCTTCAGCGTACCACAAACACTTGCGTATTTTTTCCATTCAGAAACTAAACATGATTGTTGCAGCCCGAGCTCAGTACATCTGAATCGTCAACTCACAATCACGCTTACGTGTGTTATTTGCATCATTGTCGTGTGGGAAAACGAATTCTCTCATAAACAAGATAAAAATCTAGATATTTCAAGTGCAATCACTGTATAGTGAATTTCTAGAATACGCCGTAGTAGTTGTATTTTTCAAATTATAAACAGTATTCCTGTTTTATGTGATGAAAAACGCGTTATACAAAACCGTTGGATGCGACAATGTGTTTATGTTTATCACGTTTTCTGACTTGCATAGTGGATTTGTCGACTATCCTAAATGTTTATGTTTATCACGTTTTCTGACTTGCATAGTGGATTTGTCGACTATCCTAAAAATAGTGTTTAGCAAAATATTGCAAATATTTCTCCGAATAACCTGGACAGAAAGAAGACAAAACTAATTGTTATTTATAAACATTGAATAAATTAAAATCCGCAAGTTCCCTGGTTGTTAGTACATTATAAAGAAACAGCCGTAATAACTATTATAAACAGTTCATCGTTACATTACACGATATTATTTATCATTGTAATAAGATCGGGAAGTAGGGTCATAAAATAAATCGTGTCATGAGATCGTGACTTCTTGCGTGCGAAACCCCGAGGAAAGCTAGTAGTGAGCAATGAAATAAAAGAAATTCTATGGAACATTTCACTAATTGAGGTGACATTTCCTACTCTACTTGTGTTGTTTTTGAATACAATATTCCACTATTCTGTTAATATTTTACCCCTGTGCATGAAACATTACACACTTCCAAGGTTTAGAAAGTATGCTTGCCGAAATCTGTGTTTTATGACAAGTGTAATTGGTTCTCAAGTTACGAGTATAGTATAGTCAATTCTTTATTGTAACGCTAATGGTTAATTAAGCGAAGTAGAGGCCATTGTAGCATATTTAAATGTTTGTTTTAATGTGTGATACCCTATCGCTTACAGGCTGATCATGTGGCCAATCGAAAACACTGCTAAATCTTCAAGATGTGCAATTAAGTGTATCGTCTTCTTCACATTGGATGGAATAAGAATAAGTAGAAGAACTTAGTATCTTAGAATAAACTTATCTTAAAACCATCTCACGATCCCTTTAAAAAACTTAGGTACGTACCATCTCAAAATCGGCGACCCGTCCACTATCCATCCCCCTCGTTATTCATACGATTTAAATGGAATATCAAGACGCGACGCAATTCTAGTACGTTTGATGCGTTAACACCGGAAGCCCATTCACTCATTCATTCTGTTAATCCTAAAGGCACGGTCGTTTGTGATCGCTGGAGATGAATGCGGGCATCCGTCAAAGCGTGCAAGTTTGTATGTCTCTTTTGATATGTCACTCATGTTTAATGCCGTGTCTTGCCAATACATTATAGTTAAAAAGATTTTCAAAATCTATATATATACATATAAAAGAAAGTTTTGTTAGTTACACTGTTTATAACTCAAGAACAGCTGAACGGATTTGGCTGAAAATTCGTAGGAAGGTAGCTTAGAACCAGGAGACGGACATTGGATACTTTTTATCCCGTTCCCACGGGAACGGCACGTGACATAAAACTTGGTATAACAAAACGAAATTTAGTATGGAGATATTTTAAGACCCTGGGAAGGTTATAAGAAGAAGAAGAAGGTCTACTATTCCGGGAAAATATATAGTGGGACTTTTACCCCGGAAAACTCCTTTATGCAGACGAAGCCGCGAGCAAAAGCTAGTAGGCCATAAATTAATGCATAGCTTGGACACAGATACTGATTTGTCATTTGTCCTTTCTACAAAAAATCAGGTATCTTCCATCCACAACTTTGAACATAGCAAGTTGGATTCTAATTTTAAACCGGCCATCAACATGCGGTGTTTATAGTCGATGTCTTCCGATACCAGTTCGATACCAGGAAGCGGTGTGTTTGCCGCGTACAGTACTATTTACTATACATGTAGAGTCGGGTAGGGACGCCGCGAACTGGACTGACCGCATGCCTGGACCGCCGGCGAGTACTATCCGACTTGTTGGCTCATAGATGAGAGTAAAATGGGGGAATGAGGACCGTTTTGTTTTTAGAAGTGTTTAGTCATTTCTGGTGTTGATGTGCGGTGTTTTTTGGTTTACAAATCACTATTGAATAGTCATGATGTGAATAAAATATCGTACTTTCCAATCGAACTGTTAGTAAAGGCGTATTTTAGTATCCTAGTACATAATCAGTTGTCCTAGGTCTTTTGAATAATAAAAATAGAACCGTTTTTGAACACAAAACTTAATAAATCATATCAATACAACTTTAAATTCCTTATACCAAAAATAACATAATACATGATTGTAACAATGAACCAGTTCCGCTTTTGACTCATCAAGCTATTAAATTAACTCTATATGCAGTAAATTATTGCTAACAAAAATGGTATGACCTTGTGTATTTGGGTTACCGGATTACGAATTACAATCGGTTGTCGTTCGATATTATCGATTGCCACTCGAGTTTAATCGTGTTGCTGATAAATCATCGCAACCATTCGTCAATTAGAAAATCACTGATAACAATTACCAGTTATATTGTTAACGACAATACAGTATCGGTTTTATTAGCTTTATAAATTACGTAATTTTATGTTTTTTTTTGGCTGAAGTGCTACTAAACTGAATGTGATGGTCGAACCTACTCTAAATGTTAAGAAAAACCCGTGTAAAATTATATAACAAAATTGTTAAATACGTGTGATTTTTATACATAAAAGAGAAATAAATGGTCCAAATGATTTAAAATTTATAGAATCCTAAAATAATAATATCTGTTCTAACATCATAAACATCATACGCTACTATGGTACAGTTACATAATAGGTACATTCCTACTACCTTTTTTGGTCGCCATCTTTAGACCTTTCCTATCTCAGTCATTCGCTAACTGCCAAAAATAATCGCAGGCAGCATTTGGCATTATAAAATATTGACTTCCATAACATCACTCAATGTTCAGAAATACCATTCTCCTCAGCACAACACCTCCCTATCTCTTAAGTCATAGCATAATTATATTTTAATATCCTTGGACCATAAAATCGATAGTAATCATACAATTTATTATTTTCCAAATCAATCTGTTAATTAACACGTTTACTATTGGGCAATTAAAGGAGCAATTGCATCTACATTCGTCCGCACGAAAGTTTGTATTGTGTAACTCTAACGCGATCGGAATAATATTCGACGAAATGGAAAGTTAATTGTGAATTCGGAGGATTCGCGGCGAACGTATTAATCGGCGAGTGTGTATGCGAGCCACGTGCAAACGTTTTGTGAGTCGAATCGGGATCGATTTGATGACAAAATAAGAAAGTGCCGGTGAATTTTGCGTTCAAGTAACTGCACTCGATGCAAATCCATTGTGGTATAGTGTTGTAATAGACTTTTAAGTAAGCTACAGTCCAAATCAGAGGTTTTGTGTTGTTAAAGATAATAATAATAATATAAGCCTTTATTCAGACACACAATTTTAGATTCATTTAACAGCTTAAACGAGCGATGCCGACGAGTCGGTGACACCGACAACTTGGTCTGTTTGCCTAACTTTGGCAAAGGCCTCCTCCATTTCTTTCTACTTCGTTCTATTCAGCGCTTTTTTAGTCCTTGTATGTCGTAACTATTATCTATTAATTAGCATCTGTCATTGTTTGTTTTACGTGAAAAGTATTCCAAAAGAGTAACACTGACAAATTTGAATACCAAGGAGAATTAAATTTAAAAAAGGCTGAGGTAAAAGAGTATTATTTATTTTAATGAGTGAATGAAAAGTTTCATCATCATTAAGACGGCGGTATGACGCAGGTATTCACCACTTATTATTGACCGCAGCCGCTCGACTCGAAAATTCTTTACAAATTCCACAAACGAATGGCCAAAAACGCAAAAAAAATTTAGTACTCCGTCTGCATTGAATGTTTCTTATTGTTGAAGCTAAATGAGTTGTGTAAAATACAATCGAATTATTGGTATTGGCAAATTGTTAACGTAACGCGTTACAAGTTACAACCGATTGGCATTTGTTTGTTACGATGTATCTGTCATTATTAATGTCTGCTCGAAGTCTCGTATTTTGAATTCGCTTACATCTTCGCAAAGAGGTTTTATTGCGTGTGAACTAATTGGTACATAATTTTATTTATTTTTAAGTTTTAACTGTCACAATTAATGTTGAATTCGGTCTATAAATTCCACTTATCGGGCTTCATGAAGCTTTTAGTATTTAATGTAATAGTCTCGAGTGAATTCCACGATGTCGTTTCTGCAATATGACATTTAATTCTTCAAAAGTAGTTTAAAGAAAGTATTCCCCGGGCCGGGTTGTTTTGGTATAAATCTGGCAAAACTGATCAGCATCGCTTACAATAATCACACCCTCACATCAGGTGAATGGTAATTCGTCTAACATCAAAGGCATTTGAAAGCAAGTCCTTAGCCATTCTATAATCAATTTATATCTATAAGTGTATTAAAACTCTCATTAATTATTCGAAATTACCTTACATTGCCCTTAATAAAAAGACAATGATGCCACAATAGAAGACAGCCCATCAAGTTAGTGGCAACTTACGTCACACGATTAACTACCAGTAATATGTTATGAAACTGGGCACTTGCGAAAATAACCGGGCTGCCTTCGCGGCGCGGATGGCGACCGGTCAACATTGGCACCGCAGCTTTTTGTAATGCCACTTGTTTGAGGAACTTTCTCATGCTCGTTGACCATATATATGAAAATTACGACTGGTTACCGACCTCGTGCGCTTTACGATGATGAGAGATGAATCGCGATGCAGTTAATACCTTGGTGATGATGTTCTGGATGCTTTTGTAAGATTAAATTGCATGTTTCTTCCTTAAAGGTACCAAACAAGACATGCTTTTTGCATGACGTGACACGGTTTACACAAGTTTATTAAAGAAAGAGATTTTTTATATAACATTTTTTGAATTCAAGGGACTGCGTTTCTTCAACACTGTATTTCCAAGTTCAGAATTGCTTGTTCACTATAATTTGTAAAATAAACTCACAATGAAGACAATTCGCGTATAACAGTAGGTTACAACTGAGATTCAAGGCAAGAAAAGAATGCAGGACTCTATTCCACTGTAGGAATAACCTTATTACTTGAAAAAAAAAGAACAAATTATACTTCGAGCTATATAATGGAATAGGCAACTCAGCGACAGAACATCAAATAAGAAGTAAAGATAACCATAATTAACATGATCAACGGCTAAAGCCAATGTGTGATTTGTTCTATCTTCTCTATAGCTCAATGTATACTTACTGATGATTACTCAATATAACCTGCTTAATTGAGGAGCCTGATTCGCCCACTATACACCATCACCACTTAAACTTTGATTGCATGGCAAAGGTGTGCGCGTACTGCGTGTATTCCAGAGGATTCCTCATTAAACGTAATGTTCCGATGACGACCACTAATAGGCGGTTGTTATGACACTGATACTTGTCATCATTGCCTATTTGCTTAGATAGTAGGTTTTCGTATCTTATGTTATTTGGAAATATTTGTGACTAACTTTTGCTCACGGCTTCGCCTCCATCAGTTGTTCCCGGAGTATAAAGTATATAAAACTCAGCGTAATTCAACTTCTTATATGGATTTAAAAATGCTGCAGTAGGGCTTGATAATAAAATTAGAAGACATCTTTTAGACGTAAATTTAAAACTTTTCTATATTAAAACGTCCTACAAAAAATATCTCAAGTATTCGTATACGGATTTCTACATTCACTATACATGTTGCCACTAGACCAACAAGCCAATTACCCAGTAACTATCTTGCACACGCATAATTGTCCAAAATTATTGTTATTGCGGGTGCGGTGGCGGGCCAACAAACCGAGCGGTTGCATAACGGTTGCTATCAAGTGAGAAGCAATGTTGCTTTAATGTTGTATTAGGATTCCGTTTTCAAGAGTGCCACGGAACCTTTTTTTAGGTCTAAGGTTTTTGCCTGTACGAGTAATAAAAAGGATCATAACTTTTGAGTGTGCAGCGGAATCTTATTACTAAGCCTATGTTGCCTGTCTCCTATTTGTAAAGGCTTCTATGGTTTGAGCCATGATTGGTAGCTGGCTAAAGTTTTACACAGGGGATTGTAATAAATATTATTAATGACATAAAATAATCGACGGAACTCTAGATGCGCGAGTCCGACTCGCACTTGGCCACCTTTTTATTTTTGCGCCGTTTCATAATTTCATGGAAAATTGTTTCGCGAATACCGTACCGGACAAGTTAATGCAGTACGATGTTGCTAGTTATGTTTTCCATGTAATGTATTTAGATTGTACAAAAAGTAAGGTGTTGTGTATGTTTATTTTGTTCTTATTAAAGCTACCAGACAAAAATTTATGTGTTAAATTTATTAATTTTAATTGTAAAAATAATCTTAATGTGAGATCAGGATGGTAATTTTCTATGAAACAAGGAATCGTCTGTATTTCGCTGTGGATTATGGGAATAGATGTTAATTCAATATCACTGTGTAGATCTTTGTTACGATGTCTGATAACCTTTTACATTATGGTTGGTTTTGTATGGAATTTGAGACATAGTGAACATAGTCCCAGCTTGTAAATATCTGGTATATTTCGAATAACCGAATACTAAGTCACGAGAAAATAACAGCATATCAGTGTCTCGCCGTTTAAAAGCTTGATTACAGGCATTTAAATCACTCTTGCTCTTGTCATCTGCCAGTTTAAATTACACCTTAAAGTTGGCTAGTAAAATTCTAAAAAGCGCTCGGCAGCGCGGTTAGCGTTGAGGAGTAATTAAACGGGCGGCAAATAACCAGCGTCCGACGAACTGGCAATTTGCTTGAACGTTCTAAACGCTTTATAATATCGACCTTAAATATAAGTGAAATAATTTTTATTTTAGCATAATTTTTATGGGGTCAAAATCTTCATTGAATCCTCATTTTGAATGATGAAGGCTGTAAATCTTCGAAACGTTGAGAAAAAAATAAAATACAATAAAACCCGAAAACTAGTTCTATTTTAATGTCTAACATTCGCGTAAACATAAGAAATTAATGAATAATCTATTTACCTTTTACCAATAAATATCGTAATAACAAAATTTTTGACTTCTAAATGCAGCAATTTACAAAGTTCGGAACCTATAAAAAGTTCATTATTTAGGTTCATCAAAATCCTTACTGTATCATCTAGTAGTAAAAACAAGTTCCTCCGTACGAGAATGTTCATATATTCTCTTGTATATACATACAAGACTGGTTTATATTATATTATTATGTGATAATGACATTAACTCTAATTCATGTGGTACCTACAGTTCATTTCAAAGCTAGCTGTTGTTAGCTAGCAGCTTTCAAGTGAGCTGAATATTTGTGATAAAGTTTAAACTAAGTTCTCTGAACTTGGCATAGTATATTTCAGCTTGATTTCATGGGCCTTTTTGTATACCGTAACGTAAGCTTAGTTAGAAGTAAAATACGTTCGATGAAACTGTTAGAAACCAGAAGACGGATGACTTCTAGAGAGCGTTACATATTTTGGGAATGTTACCGTTTTAAACAATTAATGTAGTAATTTTTTTTTATATTCTGTTCCATGTTTTATTTTGTTCTGATGTGGAAATAAATTTTATTTACTTATAACGTACATATGTACTATTGAGTGTACTAAAAATATTTTTTAAGTCTAAAGTAAATGAAAAGCCTAGAACATACAAATTCCTATCAACTTTCTGACGTTAATTTGATCGATAGTACTAACTTTTATCTTCATCCCCAGGACCTGAATACGGCACGATGGAGGCGGCGTGGAAGGGCGGCATGGTCGAGGCCGAGAGGCTGTCGGACCTTCACCTCGGAGTCAGGGACCGGCTCGTCAACGACGTCATGGCACAGATCAAGAACTGGCAGAAAGACACCTATCACAAGGTGAGTTACTGGCAATGGAGGGTCGACGAAGACTGGTTCGCCTTCAGTTGGTGAAGGTTTTCAGGCAATGATGTTGGAAGAGTACAGACGTAAAATTCTTTTTAGGTTTTTTAAGATTGAGCCTTATTCTCTAAACATTGTAAATTCGTACACAGCCATGTTAAAGGTTATCTTCGCGTAATTAATGTGGAATGGTATATTCTGTTTGTCAATTTCAATTGCCATACGCGATGAGGTACGTAAAGTGCTTATTATAAACTGTCAGAATAATGTATGACAGAGGAAATCAGGGCACAGGCAAAAATTCAATAAACATAGGCATATTTTGTTTAAACAGTCAGTCATCAAATAATGGCAAACATTTCATTTGATACTTGTATTTGTTATGCAGTCATGACCTTTGACTGTCTAATTATCGTGCGAAATTATAGCCTCGTATAGTATTACCTTCAAACCGTCATGTTACCACCGGTTATGCGATACCGGCGCTGGATCGGTGCCAGCAATGCCAGACGCTGATTACGAATTGACGCTGTTATGGTATCGAATTTATAAAACAATATTAGTAGAGTAGTAGAAACGTCTTATAAAATGGAGTTCTTTAAGCTGAGCGTGAAGAAGCTATTAGTAGACCTGGACAATTGTGCCCATCTTTAGGGAAATTTTCATCTTTTGTGGCTTGAAATATTTTTTGGGTTTTGTTTGACTTAACACTAGGTGCAGTGAAGTCAGTTCGTCAAGCCCTCGATAAAAATTAAAACATAGACCTGACCTTTAAATAAACAGTAGCAACAGAATCCAGCCTTCCAAATTACAAGACCTTCAATAATGTTGGGCTCGTCATCCTTTGATACTAGATTTGAAGCCTCTTAATACCTGAAAATTTTACGTATTCCTTCAAATAAAGTTTCGTGATCTGATCTCCAATTGTATTGAATTCGTTAATGCTTATAAGGAATTTGTATAGATTATAGCTTCGATGTAGTTTCAAAATTTTACGACAGATTCCTCCATTTGTCATCAGCCTAGTTGTCATTATTCATTTTTAGATATCAGATTGAATTCATTGGTACTGCAAAACCAGGTAGTGCTTGCGGCGCGGCGTCTCACGTGTGAAAACCTTATTCCACTACAGAAGTGCCTAAGACACTGTAGTAAGGTAAAATAAATAAAAAGAAAATATATTAAATTGCCTTTTTCTTTTACGTCAAGTTCATACGTTAAGCATATCTGTGCCAAATTTCATCCAAATTCGTTTAGCCGTTTATGCGTTCACTTCTAAGAAACATCCAAACTTTTGCACAACCTTCTGCTTTTATAATATTAGTAAAATAATGTAGTTGCTGCCGTAGTTCTTTTCACCTTGCTAGTTCCTAACGTTAATGTAAACGAAACAAGGACTATTTCACCATAATCAGCAAAATTAAAACCTTCAAGTTATACGATAGCTATCCTGCTATACGACATCCAGCATAAATCGCAAGTTTGAGCCATTCGAGCCGTAAGTGGCGCTTCAAGTGTTTTGGACTGGAGCCAACGTTGCCACGCGGCGCGACTAGCAATTAACGAACGACCGTCTCGGCGACACATCAGGTGCGCCAACATAGCCTTCACGCGGGGAAAATAAACCATTTCCATTATATAAAACCTTTATGATACATGTTTTAAACGCCTGCGTCTTTGGCGCTGTCTTTTTATGATGTCCTGGTAGTTGTATAATTCTATTTCTTTTATATAAAACCTTTATGATACATGATTTAAACGCCTGGTCCTTTGGTGCTGTCTTTTTATGCTGTCCTGGTAGTTGTATAATTCTATTTCCATTATATAAAACCTTTATGATATATGCTTTAAACACCTGGGTCCTTTGGTGCTGACTTTTTATGATGTCCTGGTAGTTGTATAATTCTATATTCCATTATATAAAAACCTTTATGATATATGCTTTAAACACCTGGGTCCTTTGGTGCTGTCTTTTTATGGTATCCTGGTAGTTGTAAAATTATTTCGTAAGATTATTTTTATAAGTAGGTAGATTTGTACGTGTATTTATTTAATTCGCCATCAGGATTTCATTTAATTTACAAATTGAAACAACGTCTGCCATTTCGCAACTCGAAAGTCCGAAGGATCGTTCTGCAAAATGCATTATGCAAACAATTTACACAGTCGGGTCGCGATCGCATGCAAACTTTGCAGTGAAAATTCCCCCTTTCTAAAACGTTAGTTTTAAATTGTTAATCTGTGCTAATGCTACCCATTTTAATCCACGTACAAAGTTCTGACTAACGAATGCATTTGCAGGAACGTTTCTTTGACTATTCACCGTATGGCGACGAAAATGTTAGTTGCCTTTGTGATTTAGATGGTTTAGAATTGTCTGAGTCAATTGAGAAGGTCATTGATAGTTTAGTTATTTATCTTCTTTAGTGTTCAATTAAGTAATCATCGAGTTTTGTCCAAACAGATTTGCCTATCAGTCTATAAAAAATACTATATCCTCAAAATGTTATTAGGTACCTATAAATATTGTAACTAGCAATGATAATAAATCTTCAATTCGATTTGATTGATCCAATTAATTAACTGTAATTGGTTAGGGAAATTGATTTTTTTAAACATGCTCGATTTCCTATGGATCATCAATTAACTCATACATAAAAGTTCGGTAAATGAGAAATTAATCGTCCACCTTACTGCCCGAAATAGTATTTTATTATATTATGTTGTATGTTATAATTTATCGTCCTATTTCGGTGTAAAATTGCTCTTGGCGTTACTCGAACAAGTGCTTGTTCGTTGCGTGCGTTGTTCTGAAAGTATTGCAAATCTGTGGAGACGTTTAGCATAAAAAATATAAACGTTCTATCTACTTGACACAAATATATTTGTACTAGGTCTAAATGTTGTAGAATCGAAATTCTTTTGCACTCCTCGCCTTTTTTATATTAGTACAAGCTTTTGCTCGCGGTTTCGCCCGCGTGAAGAAGTTTTCCGGGATATTTTTGTTTTCCGACTTACTTGATATGTGTCGTTATATTACGACCAAATTACACAAAATCATTATAAATTGTAGCCTATGTGTTATTCTGATGTATAACCAATATTACTGTAAAGTTTCATCCAAATCCGTTGAGTAGTTTTTTCGTGAAAGAGGAACAAACATACATCCATACATCAATCCTCGCAAACTTTCGCATTTATAATATTAGTAGGATAGATTGTTACGACTGAGATATTGATAAGTATTGCTAAAAATTATACTTTCTTATTTTATTCCTAAACGCATACATCCTCAATCATTTAAGTGAGATCGCACGAACAACTACAAAAGGCGAAATTAAGTTCGCGTACACGAACCCGCGCGGAATGTCAGCACGTGCGTCGAATTCCGCGGCGACACGGCCGTTCATGAATAATACACGACGAGTGTACTCACTCGTCGGTGCTGGCTCGTCGAAGGCAGTACAGTCGCGTCCGTGACACACGGACGGAAACGTAAGCGTCTGTTTATGTAAGTTGTGCGTAATGCTATTGTGCTTTGAATACGGCGACTACAGTGAAATACCTGGTTGAATATATTTCGAAGTTGTTATGGCGAAAGGTATTTAGTAATTTGGAAAACATATTTCGGGCTTCCTATTACAAGGTTCTGGGTTGTATTTTTTTGCACAAATTGAATTTTATAATTCGTTATTCTGCGTATTTTTCAGTAACCTAATAATTCCGATAGGATTAAGCGCAAAACCATGAGTTATTGTCTTTTTTAATATTTACCCAAACGAAAATTTTAAATCTCATTTTTCCAATATCAATAAAAGTTACATAGGACCTTATAACAGTCAGCCAGGGATATAAATAAATAAAAAAAAGATAATAAATAAATATATTTAGTCTTCTTACTTCACTTACTCATACTACCTTCTAATAAACTTGAATTAGAAATCCATTTTTATTAATTTACGAGCAAGGCAAAGTGACCCCATGCATCTGAAGATAAACAGAATGTGATCCAGTTACACTGTAGATCGACGAGAGATTATTTTAATGATACCTCAACATTACTCACTCATTCGTTTATGAATAAAATTACGGCGTGCATTCGTCAGGGTAGGCAGCGATTGTCACGTTTGCATAAATAATTACTCACGTATTAGTTACAATGTCGCAATGACGCAGGTGTACAAAGTACAGACGTTTTTTTCCGTCAATCTGAACGCTCAATTGCACCTTTGACACAGATGTCATTAAGAACAGAATTCGATCTGTATGCATGTATAAATTGCTTGCGGTCTCTCGCGAAAACATCCGTTTCCGAGAAAATATGTATACTGGAATAACGACCTTTTAAGGAATTCTAGGATACGCTCTATTGAAATAAAAATTTCTTGCCGAAGTTTCGAAGACTTTGCAAGCTTCATGGTCACGGGGCGGATAAAGGTGTTGGTCATCCATAAAAGTTATACGCAAAAGTTATATTGCATTCGCGTAAACATAAGAAATCATTATACGCACTATTCCTATTCCCGTCAAAATCGATCAAGACTTTTCAAGAATATAGTCTGACGAGGAAAAATACTTCGCCATGTTGTAATATGAAACTAATTCTTGTATTGACAAGGATAATTTTAAACTCTGGTTTACATATTTGCCGGGTACAAATGAATAGTCACGAACACGAGTGTGTAAACACCTTATTCGGGTGTATTCCTTACTCATAATTCAGTCATTATATTCGTGTACGAGTTATTTGCCAAATCATTCGCCAATATTCTAAACGAAGCATAAAATGAAAACGCAAAGTCGCGTCCCCAGTACACGCTTTTTTATTTATGTTATGCATATATCTATATTTTAAATCGACTTATTCTTTATACTTCAGTCATTGCGGAAACGTTCAGAAGTAAATTGTAACATATATCGCACTCTTAATAAAATAATGACCTATTACAAAATTGTTAATTTGTGGCAGTAGTCGGAAAATTAATTTTTGTTTGCTACTTTTTTTTTAAGTTGCTATAAAATTGAGCTTAGTGAAGATAGGTAAAAAATGAAACCTATAGCATGCAAAAAAAAGGATAAAAAACTAAAAGGTCGCAAACAGAAATTGGTTGTTTGACGATTCCTACAAATTGGAAAATTTGGAATGGGTCATTATTTATTAAGAGTGCGATATTAAAAAAAAAACTAGTATAGAACAAAATATTTATCATACTGTTGATAAACAATTATATATGTGTAAAGGCGGTGTCGTTTAAGTCAGATGTCAATATCTTCGCTGCCAAGCATGACACAAGCTATTAATATTAAATAGCCAGCAGTCAATAAAGCTGTGAATACATCGACAATATAAATATCGCTTCTGAACGGCACGTCAAAAGTGGTAATATCGATTATTTACGTCTATAAAATGTTTATAATTGAACTACATAACTGTATTAAATATGTAAGTTATTTTGTTATATTTCGAAAGAGCTTTCTTGGCCCAATGGTAGAATACATGGGCAAGCAACTCCGTAGTGCATGGTTCAAAACCAAGTCGGCTGTTTAGTTGTTGGTTTTTCTAATTTCCACATCCAGGCAGTGCCCGCAGTAAATACCGTGGGTACGTTCAGATGTTTGTGGTACATTAATGCAAATCAGCATATACTCTATGTTTCTTAGCTGTGAGTCTACAAGGTTTGCGACATGTTTTTTTTTTACTTTTATTTAAATCGCGTTTAATATACGAATCAATCAACTTGTAAACGAATGAAATGAATGGGTATTTTAATTTTTTTTTAGTTCGGTGAGTAAATACAATATAAAAATATATATATATATTAAATTACTATATTTTTCCCGAGGAACTATAGTATAATAATATGAAATGATTACACAAGAACAAAGTTCAACCCTAAGGGATATCGAAATTGAATCAGTGTCAATATATCCACTAATTGACTGTTATTAGACAAGTCATAAGACGAAATCATGTGGTAACACGATTTGTACGATCTATACTCAGACATTTGAGGAAATTGTTGCGCGGAAATAGTAGTTGTAACGCGATTTGTCTATATTTTTATCAAACACCAATATTTTTATTACTACCTGATTGATGGTGCATATAAACAAAACATTAATTCCTGATGCGCGTACATCCTACGCACAATTCTATCAACACATTGGAATTCCCCGTTTATTAATAAATATCGTTGTCTCGAATCAGTGTAACGTGTATTATGATACTTTTTATTTATTATGTTTTTAATTCAATTATTATTAATTAGCTTCTCATTTCAAAACCAAGATATCGTATCACCAGTATTTAATAAAGAAGATTGGTTAAAAAATCAGTATAAAGTTGTCCATTGAAGCATTTACCGTCGTATCCGGCGCACCGTTTTCAATTAGTTAATTGGATGATGTTTGTTTTGATTAGTGAATAGACAACGTTTGAACCACGTCCGAACAGATTTGTTACTACATTTATCTATAATTATTGACATTTAGGACATTATTGACCCCATATTATTTATCAGGATCGCTTGCTTTGGCCTATGTATATACCAAAGAATACCAAATAAAATTTTTGAAGTTTTTTTTTAATTGCTTTGAATGACGAGACGAGCTTGCCGTTCGTCTGATAGTAAGCGAACCGACCGCCCATAAACAGTAGAAAAACCATCCAACAAACTGAATTACAAAGTATTGTTTGATATTTAGTGGAATACATCTCATCATCTCATGTTAAGTAATTACACTGGCTACAATGTTCTTTAAACCGGACCACAACAGTGATTACAAAGTGCTGCTTGGTGGCAGAAATAGACATTACGGTGCTACCTACCCCGTCGAATTCGCACATATGAGAGATCTATCACCAGTAGTAAAGTATTTGAAGTCTGTCAACTCACACTAGGGCAACGTGATAGAGTAAAACTATATTATATAAATTTGTCTCACATCGTATAAATTGTATAGTCCTTCGCACCTCCTCTCCACAAAAACGAAACATAAATAATAATTAATTATACACTTATTAGCAGTATAATGGTGATTGTAGCCGTTGCTTTGGATTCACGGCCGCCCATTGTTCGCGCAACAATCGTCGTTCGGTCGAGGTGTGATATAATGAGCCTGATTGTGAGGTCGCTCCTGCTCCTGCGTATCGACTGCCTTGTTTAATGTTTATTTTTTAAATTCATTTTTATGAAAAAAGCTTTTTCGCTGTTATTTTGTGTGCGTTTTTGAGGAATCAGGCTCGTTTTTGTCAAAGAATCTGCTAGTTATTTTATGGTATTAATATGAACATACACACTTACACCTTTTATTCCGAGAGGGGTAGCCAGAGGTACAACCAATAAAGTACAAGTTCCAGACTCCATGTTGATGCTGAGTAGAAAGACTCAATATTACATCGCCCAACCCGTGGATCGAACTCAGGACTTAAGCACTGCAGTTACATCCTTATATAACTATGCCACCGAGGCGGATATGGTATTAATAGCGGGCAGTTATTATGTATATTTATATTAATTTATATCTCATGAAATAAACTTATTTTCTTTCTATATTGATAGAAATGTCGCACATCCATATTAAGATATTGTTGATGCAATAAAATCGATCATTATTTTACGTTATACATTAAATAGTTAAGTTTTCTCTTCATTTATAAACACACGCAACCCCGCTGATATAAGTCATTAATATCTGCCAATAACCGAAGCACAAACCAACGTCGCACTCTAAAACCTTTTAAACTGAAAACAATAATCATGTCCAACTTGCAGTATCATCAATCGTAATATACTCTTAATAACTTAGGTATCTTTCGACTTCAAAATAAACTTTACCTACACAGACGTGAGTAATTCGAAGCCCACGAACCACGACCTTATTATTACTATAACAACAATATAACGGCATAAATGAACACAGAACAGTTAGTTTTTAATAATTTTCATTTTATTCGGTCGCCGGCGCCACATAAGGAGTCCTTTGTTTTTGTAAGAAACTGAAACAATGAACCGTCTCGTATATATTACTCTGTTAGTCCCTTAAACGAATATTTAGAGTGCAATACGAGGTAAGAATATAAATTTCAGCATATAATCATTTGAAATATCCACAATAAAGAGATGTGTTGACTAACATAGAGATATATTTTTACTCCCTTATTCATAGACGTTATTTATCTAAGGAGGGAGCAGTGTCCTCAGTGTGACAATATGCTGATCTATCATATCATGGGACGGAATACACATGCTCTACGCAAGCTCTATATTTGAAGGGACTCCAGATTTTATCCCCTTAAAGGTAAACTGTATTCATTTCTACTTTATTCTTTCGTTTACCTAATTTAATCGTCAGGCTATCCGAATGTTTGATCAGAGTGAATGCTTTAGTCAACACATTACAATTAAAGCATTAAATCTATCTTTAAACCTGTTAACTATATAAAACAACGATAACATTGCAAACATCGTGAATAAAGAACGTCGTCATAACAGTAGGAGTGGATGAGGGCGGTTATCTCACGCTGTTTGGAGACGAGCCAACCAAGTGCTCGGTCATCGACGGAACGACGGCCACGTACTCACACCGATCGTGTTGATGTGATCAAAATACGAGAATAAACTGCACAGATCACAAAATCATATGAAATATCTTGACACATGACACTTTCGTTATTAAATTGGAACGTGCCTGTTTAATAAGATTCAAGTAAATTTAATTTACAGTTATCGTATTAAACAACTGATGTACTACTTATTTTATTATTTATTGGGGGACATAGAGTGCGACTTTTTTATTTGTTCGGCTTATACATTTATGTGACTAGTAGTATTCACTAAGAAGTTATGAAATAGGCTGTTATTATATCTCGTTTGTGTTTCCTTAGCAGTGGCGAAGGGTGAAATTTTCGAAAAAGAACCCTACACAACATAACATGCATAAATGCGGTCTGCAAATCGTTTTAATGATAATTAGATTTTATATAATTAACAACAGTGAAGCCGATAGGAATCGGCTTACGATTTATAGGACTCTTTGCCACTAGTCCTTAGGTTATTCTATATTATCGTAATTGTAAAAATGTATGACAGAATGTGATTTGCATGTGTCATCGATTATAGTAGGTCTGAAGTCATCCTCCCTCTACGCATACATCATCGTTTAGTCTTCGAGTACAATACCTGCGTTGGCTTATGACTAACTTCACATAAGTCATAAGGGGCAAAGTCGCACTTCAAGATGCAAAGTAAATTGAGGACTGTATGTCATCACTCTAATGATACCTACTAAGTATTAATCGAGATCTTTTATCAAATTAAACAACGCTTATACAAATACATTAATGCGTTATTTATATCACATATAAATTCCTAGTCGTGTTTAATTTGTATAATTACACAAAATTTCCATTAATAAGTAACCAGTTTTTTTCAATGTCTATTTCGTGGACGTGTTTGTGATTAAGCGTGGATCACACCATACCGAACGGCCTGTTGAAACGGTGCCTGTCGCTCACAATTTGTGTTCACACCTTATAAAATTCGAATTCATAGCCTATAATATTTTATTTTTGCTTTGATACTAAGAACGTTTGGTTATAAGCAGTTATAAGTCATTAGTCCATAAATATGTATTCTTTTTTTTTTATACGGGCACTGCACCTGATGGTAAATGGAGTTGTGTGCAATACAATGTCGACTGACAAGAGATGATTATCCCTCTTCAGTCGACATACTTACGTTGGCCACTATAGCGAGTTTTAACACCTTGTGTACCGGTGGTCGCTATCCGGGCGGATATAAAAGATATCCTATCACCAGCAGCATATGTAGTTATCCTGGTAAATACCCTGGCTACAACATCTGCAAATAAGTAATGAACAAGAACTATTGTTGCTTGATGTATAAATAGACAATGCAATCGTACCTAATATACACATTCTATAATACAAAAGACCTTACTTATAAAACTCTATTGGCATGTATCTATACGGTCCGGAAAACATCCGGCCCGGTATAACGCAAACACGCTGTACCGTAAGGTCTTAATGACTTCATTTTAGATTTGTGTTGGAGTTGTAAACGTGGTCGGCCATGTCTGTAGACTGGTTGGGTTTGTATAGTCATAATAAATTTATTTAAATGTTCCTGTCTAATTAAAATTTTAGAGAGTGTAAATCATTTTTATCGGAATAATCACATCGTTGCTTTTTTTTATTATTTTAAAAGATTTTTTTATTACTTTGAATGACGAGACGAGCATGCTTTTCGCCAGATATTAACTATACGATCGCCCATGAACAGTAGAAACACCATCCAACTCTATGAATTCTAAAAAATTGTTTGGTATTCCACTGCGCTCACCATCCTGAAACATGAGATGTTAAGTCTTATATGTCCAGTAGTTACACTGACTACAATGTTCTTCAAACCGGAATACAATAGTGACTACACACTGCTGCTTGGCGGCAGAAATAAATATTGCGGTGGTACCTACCCAGGTGAACTGTCGCATATGAAAGAACTACCACCGGTAAATTAGTATGTACAAAAAGGAAAATAAGTTTTAATTAGGAGTCGTCTGACTGAATTTTCACTTGGATATTGTCCTATCTTAAAATTTTCCAAAAACTATGTAGACATAATCTATTTCAGGTAATAAGCTTTCACCTAAAACAGAGACTATATAATTATTTAAATTAGTTATCAAACAGTGGCATATATAATTTGCATACAATAACTCCGTACTATTGTGACGTCATATCATCAAATACACATAACATGCTAGAAATGGTAGTATGTGCGTACGTGTTTAGTTCCATTAATGTGTCACGTTCCAAGGGTATGCAGAATTATATGTGATTTAAATGTCACGTAGTCTTTATTATTTTGAATGGGACATGGAAACAATTATACTGACAGAGACGTAAGAAGTTAAGGGATTTTGAGCGACTTTTCGTTCATTTTGAACTTCGGTAAGGAGTATTGCCTGGTTAGAGGCTTTTTGCACATTTTTAATAGAACGCTAATTTAAGATTAAACTGCATTTCCTAAATTCAGTTCGCGTTCATTGCTTTTGTACTTAAATTAATTAATTGTACCTGTCATTAATACTTCTTCTTGTATTACTGTGATGTGGTTCAGCCGGTCACTAGTATGAGAATAGAATTTTGTCACCAGCCCGTATTTGTCCAGATGCTTTGAAGGTCATTGTGATGACGTTTACATATCACAAATACACATGATTATCGTTGTTTTTGGACTGAACATCGATTTTAATGTTAAAAGTTTATTCAGTCCACAAGATTTTAAAACATATTCGCATTCTATCGGTTTTTATTATAATATCTTTAAATATGATAAAACAAAGTCTCATTTTATGTCTGTCTGTTTATTATCGTTTTTCTCAAAATGTACCGAACGGATTTTTATGAAACTTGCTATGGAGATAGTTTAAGACCCTGGGAAGGTTATAAGCTACTTTCTATCCCGGAAAAATATAAAGTCGGACTTTTATCCCGGAAAACTTCTTCACGCGAACAAAATCTAGTTTCGATATGAGAAGAATTGATGGTACTTTTCTTGATCTCAGTGTATAGGTTGATCTTTTGTATTCAGACAGAATAAAACATCAAGTTAGCGTTTATTTGGACACTTGCTCGAGTCAGCGAAAATGAAAATTCCAATTTGATTTTTTTACGTCATATCAACATAGGTCGATGTCCGTTTTCATAGCGTAGTGTCGGCGAGAATAAAGAGCGCGTGGGCGGAGGCTGTTTGTTTATCCGATCGCAACCAAATCGACGATCGTGAGGAGCACACTCGACCTGATAATGTGATTTACAATGATTGAGGGTTGCGAAACGTGTAACAAATACTCCAGAGAGAGTTACTTTTTTAAAACTTTGTGGAGCATATTTGGTACTTATAATTTTATGTTTTGGTTATTGCCAAAATTTCTCAATTTTATTATATTTCTATTGTTACCTACAATTACTCTTGCCGGAAATCGAACGCGGGTTCGCACCAGATGAAAACCTCTCATTAGACCAATTCAGAATATTGAATTTTAATTTTAAATTCTCGTTACTAAAAGATCGTTTATGTTCAAAATGTAAGACTGTCCAGCTGACTGAAACCGTAATGTACATACTTTCAAAACCTATTAATTTAAAAATAACCAGAGCTAAATATAAAATGTCGACGACATCAAATCCCGTACCCTACAATAAAAACTCGATACATTATCAATAGAACGGCAACATTTCTCATTTCCCTCGCGTACGTTTTCCGTACATTTATTAAGATGCCGTGAAAAGTTGGCCCGTTTGGCGCGAGTCCAAGTTTTTTCGAAGGAAAGTGTGAAAATAAACCCGCGTGACCTTTGTGAATCTGTCCAGCTCACCTATGCACTCGAGGCTCAACGTTTCGGATATATGTACTTAAAAAACTAAAACTGCCATGAATTATTTAAATTGAATAAAAACTCTAACTTATTTTTTGTGGATTTGCCTTACTATTTTAAGAACATTCTACTTATATGTTTTAATGGTTGCAAAGTTTTAAATGTGATTAGGACAAAGAGAGCACGTTTAAGATAAAATTGCAATTTTCTTTGTGGAGACTGATGTAAATATAACCAGAATATGATAATATAATAATTGAGTACGCATTAATATGACTTCAATACATAATATCTTGTTTATTATATTTAATTAGTGGAACATAAGCTACATCACTGTTTTAATCACCTAAGCACATAATAATTATTTGGTTCAAAGCCGTTCGACGATAAATATTCAATACCCAAACAGTAACAATCTGTTTAATTAGTATCGTGACAAGATAACGACATGAAATATCGACGCCATTCCACCTCGTGTCGGTGCCTAATAAAGCAATGTTCTAATTACAACTTACACACACTCACATCTTAAATTCTTGAAGGGTAGACAGGAGAGTAGCGCAAATACGGTTCTGAGCTTATGTCAGTCATATGATGTAATTGGGGGAGAATATAACCTCATAACGAAAAAAATCTACAATTAACTATAATATTTTAGATTCATGTTAAAAGTTGTATAAATGGTTATCTAAAGGGCTTATTTTGTTATTGTTATAGATCTGTTTGATTGTCCAATGCTTTATGAAATCTAAAAACTCTCATATATATTATATAACTTGGAATCGAATCCAAAATCTTACGATTTACAAGTTTTAAGAAGTTAATTATTACTACGCCATTTAATCAAACTATATATTAGCATAGCAGATCCGTAAAATGATTCATCTTGAATGATAAGGGACAACATGATATACGGGGAAATGTCAATTGGGTACGTGCAAACACACCTAATCCACTGTCAAATATGAATGTGACGCAGTTAGCTTATCTCGTGGTGGATGAAATTTTAAAACCGCTGATTAGATGAATCGTGTTACCAAGCAAGCAATATTAATGTATGTCTGAAACGAGGTTAAAATTACTATAATTTTATACGTGTTGCAACTTGTGGTACACTTCAGTTTTTTTATTTTTTCATTTAGAATGCACGAAACTTCATGCCTACATTGTATTTATAGATGAGAACGATATAAAGAACATTGTAGTATATTACAGTGCAATTGGAATGATGAGGCACGGCACGTTTCTTCTCATATAATTTACATTGTTATTGTCAGTAGTTTTGTACAAATAAGATACCATTTAAAATTATTTCGAAAGAAATTACTTATTGAAATTATAATTAACTTAAAGTCATACTTACATCTATAAAACAATTATACTCACGCGTTTTTATCGCCGTAATTGTAGGCAGAGGCGCAACTACTGCACCCACTTTTCCATGTGCTCTGTCCTATGATAGGGGATACCATTTCGAGGATAAACGCGTGATGTGTGTGTCTTTTGAGTCATAATTACGTAAACCACCTACTTATTTATCGGTACTGTCCGTCTGTCGTTTACAAATTTAATCCACAAACCTATAAGGTGCATAATATCTGGTGCATCTTATCATTTATCATGATGCATGGATTACACGATAACTATCACGTGCGCCAAATATTTCTACATCTAGTACGATAAGGTGATATGAATGAATGTATGGAATATAACCATTTTTTGTATTGTAGCAGTAACTTTGTACTTTGGTTGTGTAATATAGATGTTTATTTCTGTGTTAGATTTGAAATAAAACTTCTTTGCGTATTTTATAGCTGTTTTTATGTTATAATTTTCTCTCAACGTTTCGAAGATTTAGCAGCCTTGGTAGTAGGAGTTTTGTTGGTATATTTATAAATAAAAGCCTATCAATATAATTTACGGGCATTGATTGTATGATTCGTCTATTGTAATACAATCTTAATATTATGCATTGAGTCTAATGGAGTCAGGTGACATAAGATCTGGGATTATGTCTATTTTTTTTTCAAATATGAAAATTCAATACGTAACAAGAAATTATTTAAATTAACTTGCATTATTCTTACCTAAATCTTCAATGAATAAAACAGAATGTGTTCTCCATTTCCACAATTGACACCTACCGTATTCAAGGTTTTTTTTTTTAAATTTACTCACGCCGCTCTAATGTTACCTTATAACAATTCCACAACACATTTGCGTAGATAAGCGGTGTTATGCGACGCACGACGGAATAGCCCGCGTCGCCTTGTGTGTTAAGGTACGGTTCCGTACACGACTGGAGCGGCAAACTCCGACAGCAGATTCAGTAAATGGCGAGTGCGGATTTTTAAATTGGGCATATTGGAGGTGACATTTTGCCTCACTTGGTTAATGTTAGCTGAAGGAATCAACTTCAATGGTAAATTACAGTTGTATACGAAGACATCGGGTAAATCCAATGTAGCTTAAATATAACTGGAATAAACGAGAGATTTGTGTGCCTCAACGATTGTCAAAATTATGCTGGCATGTCGTAACGGTTGTTGGATAACCTGATTAGCTCATGCCTGAATGCGACTTATCAATATGAGTTTTGATGGCGACTTTTTTGTAGAAAAGAAAAAAAGAAAATCCGGTAACTATCCGGTATCCACAAGTCATCTTCCAATAGCAATAATTGTTGTCACTTGAGCCTGGACTTTGAGCGATTCACTCATAGCTCTTTGAAGCATATAATATATAAAACATCTAGCGGAATCATACTCAGAAAACTCTTCACTATGTTAGCGCCACATCTGGCGGCCGAATATCCGGCTACAAGTTTGGCCGAATATCCGACATCCGGTATCCGGATAGGAATCCGTTATATCTCTACTTTTTTAACGCCATGACATAGACACATCGTTTAAAATCACGCCAGTGTATGGAATCGTCCCTTAGCATAATTGAAGTGATAATTCACAGGTATTTATAACAGTGCGGTGCCGTGATAAACGCTGATAATGTATGTGTAATGAGTGTTTGGATAACACGTGGCGCCATCTCTAACATTTTTGTACAACGTTTCGAATAAAAAAATATCAATTTAGTTGAATAGATACGGGCAGATTGTTTTACAAAACTTACTCTTCTCTCTTATTCCAAGAATCAATTTGATTATTTATTTCGGTCTTCATTATATTTTGATATGCCTTTATCCATAATTACAGAATTCCAGGTTTTATATAATACTAGCTTTTGCTCGCGGCTTCGCCCGGGTAAAGGAGGTTTCCGGGATATTTTTTTTCCGACTTACTTAATATGTATCGTTATATTATAACCAAATTACACAAAATCATAATAAATTGTAGCCTATATGTTATTCTAATGTATAACCAATATAACTGTAAAGTTTCATCCAAGTCCGTGCAGCAGATTTTTCGTGAAAGAGGAACAAACACACATACATCCATCCTCACAAACTTTAGCATTTATAATATTAGTAGGATATCAGGGCGAAGAAGAAGGTCCTGAAGGTATCAGGGCGGGTGGTCAATAAATCCGAGCAAAAAAGTTCGAGACAGAAAAAACTCTGAAAGTTGAGTAGGATTTCATTCACAATAGACCCGTAAAACTATAACAGCTTCCTAAGAACTAGATTCACCACCAGTACAACCGAAGGTCGTTGCCATGCGGCGCATCGGTATCGAGTATGAATGCAATCGGCCGCCACATTCACAACACGTACAGACATACGAAACGACTGTATGGACGTTTAGATACCGTGTCCTCTGTCATACGATACGGTAATGAAATTATTATGTCAGATGTACAGTCAACAACAAAAGTAGCTGGTCAAATTCAAAATTGAAGAGCATTTAAACTATTCTGTTCGCATCTAAACTTCATTGGGTGTTTATTTTGTTAAGAGAAAAGAAAAAATAATATTTCGATTAAGTTAATGTGTAAACGCGTTTTGAAGTTTCTTATGTGTTCAGCTACTTTTGTTGCTGACTGTACGTGTAGCAGACATAGACTACAGACTGCAACTTCGCAACTTGAACTCACTTTGAACTTTGACAACGCGTTCTGGGATCGCAGCCTGAAGGCGCAGATACACATGACTGTAGAACGATACAGTAGCTTGATACTTTGCTGTATGTACAAGTAATTGGCACACCGTCGACACATTTGCAAGTAACTTGCATGCGATTTGCCTACTTGCATGCCGGGTTTTGCAAGTAGGCAAGTTACTTGCATGCGATTTGCGCATGCCTGGATTTGCAAGCAGTCATTGGTATAGCATATAACAAAGCAGTGTTATTATATGTATGCAGATTAACGTACTCAAAATAAATAATAAATATGTACTTGCTAGCTAAATACAGGCATGCCAGTTCGTGTATACATATGATTTAATAAATGGCATGTGCAAGTAGCTGTTATGCTAGTATGCCAGCTACAGGCATGTGTATCTCCGCCTGAACAATAAAATATAGGCGATAAATCGTAAATTACTAATAGCTATATATAGATGTATTGTGTAAAGTAGAGTATCAAGTTGAGTGAGAGCTCTTCAGTTTCAATTAGACATTGTTCTTTATATCGATAAGCTTCCTAACACAAAAGTATACATCAAATTCTTACATAAGTCCTACTCTTAAAACTCTACGAAGTTTCAAAGCAATAATATCCAGTATAAAAATAAACTAACTAACTTTTCATCACGGCTCCGCTCACGTGAAAGTGTTTTTTCGTAATAAAAGTCCCCATTTCACTAATTCACTCACAAATAATGTAACTTCTTTACGAAAATTAAATCAAAATCAGTTTAATAGTTTCTGAGGTTGCGCGTTCAAATAAACAAACTCTTCAGTTTAATATATTAGTATAAACTAATGAATAAGTGTTATGGGAACAGTGTCAGTTATGCAATACTGTTTTATGGCATAGAATAGATAGATGGGGATGTCGGGCGTGTCTCTGAATGCATTACACACAGACGGACGCCGCGGCTCAATACAAACTGGTTATAATATGCACCTATTCCGCAATGATATCTATTCATATTATAAAACAAAGTTCTCTTATGTCTGTCTGTATGTTATCGATTTTCTCAAAATCTACTAAACGGTTTTTTATGAAATGTGGTAGATAGATGGAGATAATTTAAGATCCTGGACAGGTTATATGCTACTATGTGTCCCGAAAAAATATATAGCGGGGCTTTTATCCTAGATAACTCCTTCACGCAGGCGAAGATAATCAATTATAATATTCAATAGATTTGAATATAATCATTAATTTCATTACTAAAGTAATCAATTTCGCCCTACACTGTCTAATAGGTGTATGAAAAGTTGCAAGCTAACTACGCACTGTACTGACATTTCGATTACGAAAATTAATACGATTCGTTTAAAAAGTAATGTGTCTTGTATAGAAGAGTTAGTTTCAAGATGACAGACATAGTATTATTTGGTATTTAGTAATAAAGCGTTTAGATTTGTTACTGTTTATTGGAGTTAGTGTTATTTACGATTCCCCCAAGAAGGTTATCTTGACATTACTGGTTTACAGCCGTTTTCAATAATCGATCTCAATCTCAATCTTCAATCCGATTCCGTGAATGAACCAATCAAAATAACTTATTTAGTAAGCATGTCAAAAAAAATCTTTGTTCTGATTGGTCCATTTTTTAAATAGATCGAAAAAAGCGATTAGGGTCGTTTATGGAAAATGACGGTTAGTGGCAAAAAATTTGAACAGCATTTAGTGATTTCATGTTTTTTTATTAATTATAACATTTGATCATTTTTCAAAATAATATAACAATACTCTACATGGCGTAAAACCTACAATTATCATAATCTCCTATCAAATCGGTCTTAATTCTACATAACGTTCCATAGCGACAACTAATGGTTCTTCATTCGCGTCGCATTCATTTTTGAACGTCATCACGTTAGGTTTAGTAATTTCATCGGATGATTATAAAAGTAAACGTTTAGTTTTGCATTACACAAGTGATGTTAATAATGTGTTTGTAATGAGAAATAGATGGCATGTCCACTGCACGTTCGCAGTTATTAATTTAAAGCAATTTTGTAATACTTTCGCTCCAGTTTCTATTACGGTACTATTATAAATGTATTAGTTCGATAGGTTTGGGATCTATTGTGAGACTTAAACCTATTGTTATAGCGATTATTTTTGCAGAAAACATCGACAATGTTGGTCATATGATGCCAAGCATCCACTCATTCTATTAAGGGTTAATTTGGGGAAAGGTTTTTATTGGGCGACAGACAATAGAGTCATAATATTATGCGATTTCTCAAAATCGTGGTAATTGTGATTAAAAAAAAAAACATATTATCACGTACCCATCGCCAAAATGAACAAGAAGCCATTCAAAATCAA
This sequence comes from Manduca sexta, assembly GCF_014839805.1. Classification (NCBI taxonomy): domain Eukaryota; kingdom Metazoa; phylum Arthropoda; class Insecta; order Lepidoptera; family Sphingidae; genus Manduca; species Manduca sexta. The sequence goes on along the minus strand of NC_051121.1, from coordinate 6,716,587 downwards.
TTTAGTTCGACAACCAATCCCATGAACTAGATAGTTAACATTCTTATGGCGTCGAATCACATCTAATTTATTCTTGATCTTGTCCAAAGTGCGTAAGTTTCCATGTTCAATATCAATTTGTATATAAACTGCCGCAACGTGCCCTACATCCGATTCCCTACACCCCCAACGGTTTAGGTGAGTCGCCTCGTTATATTCAATAATGTTTAACTTTTATCTTGACTAAACTCGTTTAAAGTTAGTCAAACGCGTTAAACTCGCTTGTTTTCCGTCGTAAACGGTCGCGGCAAACGCGTACGGTGGCCATCCGACCGGAAAATACCGGTGGGACAGGATTTTCACAATAGCAAACAGGTTTTAAAGTTTTTTTTTTTTTTTCAATACAAAAAACAATGGAAATTTAGGGCGTGAACGAATGTTGTGCAACTGATTATGTAGGTAACCAGTAAATTACCTAGTTTACTACGCGTTAATTTTTTTTTCTTATATACCGACGCAGTACTTCTCTTTCACGTATCATTTACCACCTGGTTAGCATCATTTGCCAAGTGATTAGCATTTACTATACATCTGGTCTTCTGGTCACAGTATCCGGGAAATGTATAGCAGACTCGCCATTAACGCGACGACCATCAAGGTTCCTGTACCAGAATATACACACATTTACGAATGTTCCATTAGGAGTCTAGGACTTGTCCCGTTTCTATCCATCCTCTTGGCTATACCACTGGTGTCGAGCGTAAACTTTTCATACACAGCTGTAACACGGCTCGTGTCCGCGCATCGCACGCGCCAACAGGTTGACGTTCGTACGCAATTTGTCTATCTGCTGGGAATGATGTACGTTGTAGATTCTGAACTGCTGTTTCATGGAGAACCCTGTGTTGTTAGAGATAATATATTGGTTGACTGTCTAGTTTGTAACTATAGATAAAGGTGGGGAAGAAATTCATAACGATGTCATTTTTCAGCGGTCTGCTGCTGCAATATGAGTTATATTTGTTTATCTTGACGAGTACAAAATATATAAGAGAATTAGGCCGGATAAGATATATGTTTGCTAAGCTCTTACCACATATCATGCCATGACGTTCCCTCAGTGTCAAACTTAGACATACAAATTCCGAGAAAGAAAAAAGTAATTGTAAACAAATAATACGTTCTAAAATAGTATGCCCTTGTTAGGATCTGTAAATTAAATCAAGTACAAATACAATTTCAGGTTTCCTATATATGGCGTACTAATGTTATAAATTTTTGCTCACACACGAACTAACCACAAATCCTTGTCCACAGTCAATGATCCAGCTAAAAGAGCGCAAAGAGATGGACGAGGCTTTCAAGAAGGCGCAGAAGCCGTGGGCGAAACTCCTACAGAAGGTGGAGCGCACCAGGCTGGAATACCACACGGCGTGCAAGCAGGAACGGACAGCCCAGAACCAGGAGAGGAACGCAAGCGGAGACAGCTCTTTGAGTCCAGACCAGGTTAGTTTGAACTGTTCATTTGTGCCTGCAGGTTTAGCTGGCAGTTCGAGCAGTTCCCTTGTGGATAGAATATTATAGATCGTTTGCGTGAAAAAATTGTAAGGACAGTATATGCTTGTCAACTAGGAATTCATAGACTGCTGCGAATATACCAACACAGATCGGAAATCAATAAAAGTGGTACATGTTAGGATTGCTGCGTGCTCGTTTAATCATCATTTTCAATAAACGAACCCAAACGCATTTTTCTATCTATCTCGAAATGGACCAATCAGAACAGTTTTTCTGACATGATTATGTATGAGTTATTTTGATTGGTTCATTCTCGAAATCGGATTAAAGATTGAGATTGAGATCGTTTATTGAGAACGACTGTAAGTGGACATTACATCAAATATATTGCTTTGATTAATTCCAATAACACAAAGTAAAGTCAAATAATACAAAGTAAAGTCTTTTGGAACATTATATTTAAAATCATAATCCACGTACATTCCTCAAGTTCAATTGTATGACATATGTACTATATGAATACATACTATTTATATAATGTTATTTATTTGCACGTTATTGTAGTTCTGCCGGTGAGTTGAGGTCGCTTCATGTCCCACATAAAGTGTCGTATCTCAAATATTCAGTTATCATACATGTATCATGATTGACTTATCAATCAACTATTATCAAACGATAACATCGCGCCATGTTGCCGTAATTTGTACAAGGTGACATATACAACTGAATTTATTTATTTATCGAATGATTTGTTTTATTGTAAACGAACTTGTACTCTTAGGTGCTTGAAATAGTTAATAAATTGGCGTCAGAACTTCAGAACTAAGTACTTCAGTCAACTATTTATTTATAATATTACAGTAGTTATTTATAAACCCTGACGCATGTAGTTTTTCTTATGAAGAAAGAAATATTTGCAAATTGAAGGTTTTCGGGTCGTGTTTGGTTATCATATTTTATCCGTTGAGCATATGAATGTTTCGTTCATTTGGATCAAAATGAATTCAACTTTGATATGATAGATATTGAGTTAAATTAACATTGCTGCGTCCAGAGAAAAGTACCTATAACAGAAATGAACCCGGGGAAAAGTCGATAGTTTCCCATGCTCTTCCGTAGTTATTGTAGGGTTCTACGAGAATCCTACAGTTATTTTACATAGTATAAGGCCCGTATTCAAAAAAAAATACTTAACTAAGTACGGAGCTGTGTTTCTCAGTGCGTACGCTGTGATTGCTTTCGCAGTGTGAAGTCATAGAGGTGCTATGATTGGCTTATATTGAAATGCAACTTTGCTTCAGTTAGCTACCAAATAGCCAAAGCTGAACGAAGCCAAAAACTATGAAATTGCCATATGGTGTCATATGTTCAGGGGCGCCGTACCTTTTCGTATCTTTTTTTCGTATCTCATAGTATTTCAGAAACAGGGTAAGAGTAGCAGTGGAGTAGGGCTCATATAACCCGATTCATACCGACTTCCCTTTCGTAACTTATGTAAAATCTAATTTATCATAAGAACGATTTGCCGCATTTATGCATATTATTAGTACCTTTATGTTGTCGGGTTCCCTTTTAGAAAATGTCACCCTTTGCCACTGAAAAGTAGCCTTAATATAAATGAGTTATTATTTAGGATTAAGGAACATATATATTTTAACCTATACATCTACTTCTGAATGAATCACATACGAGATTACTAGCTAACATTCACGGCGTACCGCATGCCGGTCCGACGCGTCACGCTTAACTTTCGCATCCCGGCGAGTTTATTAACATTCCTGTGGAAAATGTGCGAGGAAACGTTGATTTTCGTGAAGTGTATGACGTCATATATCTATAGTTCAAGCGGGTCGGTTAAGCAAGTTTTGTTTAGTGGCAACGATTATCTGAAAGTTGGTGATAATCTGATTATAATGGGAAAGAAGAGTAATATGACACAAGTATGACTTGGATATAATCACTATAAACTTAGCGCATAAAGGCGCACGATAGCCTTGTTGGGAATGGAATGGACTGCCAAGACGTTTATTCGCAGGTTCAAAACCCAACGCACACATTTTTGACTTTTCGAAGATACGTGTATTGTTTATCAATTATCGTTCGCCTTAACGGTGAAAGAAAACATCGTGAATATATATCTGTGTCTTCTGCATAAAAATTTCTAAGTTATGTTATGTCTTTCAACCAGCACAGAGCCATCGTGGTGGACTAAGGCTTAAACCCATCCAATAGCAGAGGAGACCCGTGCAACTGCTGTTTACTGCGGTATATAATATAGGGCTGGTATAATGTATTGAAAACAATGCATTTACACACAAACAAGTACTAGCGATAGAGTTTAACTCACCAGTTCTAGGTTATCATAACACATTTTTAAATTCTATGTAAACTAGCTTAATAAAGCACCGCGAGCGTATCGATCCTTCGACCTCCTTGGGTTCTTTGACCACCGACCCCAATACTAAAGTCGAACGCGGCGAATTATTTACAAGAATCGATATCTTGTGGTACTAGTTTTGAAGTAAACAACTGGAACAATAAATTTGGTCAATACTCTACAGGCCATGCTGGCGGTAATGAACATTATTGTTATAGAAAAGTTGTTTGAAATCTACCAGTTACTGTTTCATAATATCAGGCCTGTATTATACACTGTCCCACTGCTAGACATGGGTCTCCTCTGCTACTGAGAGGGATTAGGCCTTAGTCCACCACGCTGGTCTAGTGCGGATTGGTAGACTTCACACACTTCTTTTTTTTTACCCCGGGTAAAAATGTCTTATTGCAACCGCCACTAGAGGAATGAATGGAATGGTTATATAACGATGTCACCTGCCAATAAGATTTATTCTTTTAATATCCAATATGCAGTCTATTGTATTGAGGACGTAATTATTGATACCGTATAGAAATGTAAAATACATATCTATTTAACTATTTGCGATATTTTTCTATATTTCGCGAAAGATATTAGTAAAATACGGTTTTACGTTATAGTAAAAATATATAATGACCTTGTTGAGATTATTAATAAAATATATATATTTATTAAATATAGATACTAAATACATAATCTTCTAACAATGTCTTACCGGAATTCGATCATTTTTACGCCCAAAGGTGCCATTTCTGCCGGACACTAAACCTAAAGTAAAGCTCCATAAATATTACATATCATTTTCAGACAAAAATATTTCATTGAATTCTATGTTTAACATAAATACATGAGTATGCAATCGTCCCTCACTCGTTCCCCGCCCACGGCCCTAAAAGACGGTGCCATAAAATATTCCCGACTAAGAATTCTACGAAGCGCGAAATTGCCTCAGTTCTTTTCATCCCCGTGTAAATACAGTTTTCATCGATACATCCAATGTAAATAAATAAATCGATGCGTCTGGTTTATCTATCCGTAGCTATTTGTAGTACGCAGGTGCGTAATTGGAAATTTCGCAGGGGGGTAATTATATATAAATTATTTTTTATTTCAAACTCTGGGCACCTAATTAAGGTGATATGCTAGGCAGTAGATTTCTCTTAAACACAAGTGTCAGTTGTAAATAGTTGTGTTTATTTCTGTTAATAGCACTGTTTCCAGTTCGTTGGGCATTGACGCTAAAATAATACTGTTTTGCATTAAATCAACAAATGCTGTGTGTTTTGGAATTACATATAATCATTATTATGGCATCATGAGTTTTGACGGTGTGTCAGGATTAAGAAGTCTGCCTTGAACAAACTACTGTTTAAGATATGATAGTCTTCAACTTAACCATTGGGTAGAAGCCCTGCTTGTTTAATTATTCTGTAATATATCCCATAAAAATGCTTTTTTAAATAATTTCACTTGGTTTAACTAAAAGAAATAACAAATATCCAAACTCTATTTAAATTAGCAGCAGAGGCCCCAATTAGTGGTTCAGATTTCGCACCTGCGCCGACTCATTTCTGGAGTGTTGACGTCACAAGCGCCTCTATTTTCGGCGGAACCTCTCGAAATATCTTCTTTTGTTAATGGGCCACGGATTGTTGACTTCAAAATTGGGAAGCGAAAGAATAAATGCATCGATGTGAGTGTATATTTTAAGCTTTTTATTTCAAGAAATCACAATGTTTAAGTATGTTTGTTTTGTAAGAAACAAAATAAATAATCATAGGTAGTCACAATCAAAGAAGCTTGACATAATTTATTCATTGCAGATAAAAGTAATAGCGATCGGGATTTCGAAGCCCAGTATACAATAAAACTCAAATTGCACACACTTTACAATCCCTAACACGTCGACAAATGGCTTCGGTTCGGTAATTATGCGGGGAAGTTTCGAGCCGACCAGTCTGTTGCGACACTATACTTGACCACCGAATCTGGATTGTGCGGTGCAAGCGTTCGCACATTGAACCTGTAATGAACCGTATTCTATTGTCATTTATATTTTAGTTCCATTCTTGATACCAATTGTATAATATAATTTCGATCCTTTATCACCTTCAAAAGCTACTTGATGAGTTATGAATTGTTTATTTGTTAGATACATCATGTAATAACATGTACACACAACGCAAACGAAATGAAAGTCTCTTAATGATAACAATAAAAATAATGATTTAATGAGGGAACGGAGTGTGTCCGGGGCCGACGGTCGACACCCAGCCATGACACGGATGATTCAGGCGTCATTAAACACTCATCATGATGATTATTTGTGGGAAATGTGCGGAGATGACGAGCAAGAGGTGGTTTAGGACATAGACTTAATTATAGGAAGTTGCAATGATTGAATACTAAGATGGACAGCTTGTATGCGTAGCGGATTTTTCCGAAATTTAACTTATTCTAGGGATGTGTAAATTAAATGATAATATACTCTACATAATTGTATTTTCCGTATATACGATGTTACAACGGCCTCAAAGTATTTATTTTTCAATCTATATTTTATATGCCTACCCGGAATTTAAACAAATTTAAAACTGGCAGACGTCCACAGTCAATAAAGTTTACTTTACCTTGCACCCATTATCAATCCGCCAGTCATTATAGCGTTGTTATTCGCGCTGCAATGACACAGGAAAATGATCGTTAACCGTTGTGTGGATTGATACGGACACAATAGTTGATGTGCCGCAGTTTAAATCATGCCAGTAGATTAGGTGTGGAGAAAACCAGTTCCTGCTTGACCTCACTGAAAACTTCTAGCGAGCAATAAATTATAACCAAATTCTTCTATTTATTAATAGCTTTTGTTCGCACCTCCTCCCTAACTAAAGCTCGTACGAATAAAAAAGTATTCTAAAACACTTAGGGATAAGGTATAATATAGCTTCCTATTATCAAGAAAATCTCTAAAATCAATCAGGGCCCTTATTCTGTATGATAGTGTAAACGCGTAACGCGGCCGTGTCATGTTATCTTCGAGAAATGTGCGTGGAATGGTATTCTGTAAGTCAAATTTCTATAGTCCTAAACATGATGCGTTGTGTTACGTGCTTGTTACGCACTGTCAAAATAACGTGCGGGATAGAGAATAAGGCCCCAGTACTTCAAACTATCGCTTTAATTTTATAAAATGACACGGATTTTCCGCGGGTTAATTACATTGAAACTCGAAAAGCTTCAGTACCTAGAAATTATTTATTAATATCCATTCAAGCAGTTGCTTACATATTCAGGCAACTATTCTCCTATGTTAAAACAAAAGATTTATTATCAAGTCTGTTTTCATAGGATACAAAAACTGTGCAAAATTATCTTTATCCATCCTTTTGCGAGACATCTGTTATCAACGTAAACACTTATATTGAGTAGTTTCCGTCTAGATTACGTAAAATACATTGTTCTAAAAGTATTACATCATTGTTATAATTACCTAATGGTACTAACGGGAGATCATAAAAGCCAACCAATAAAATACGCCTTACAAAGAAATAATCCGACGTGAATCATTTCTCTTTTATATAAAAAAATATGATCAATATTATTTATTTTTAAAATATTTATAACTTTAAATATTTGTTTCATAGACCTACAAATTTCGATTCGGTGCCACACAGCGCTTATCAATTGAAACTTTTGGATAGTGTTCTTACGGTTATGAAGCATTATCAGGCGAGTGATTTACTCTTCACAAAATTAAAAAAAACTAACACCCAAAGTAATGATAAGTCATGTACTAGGTACATCTTTACATGCTCTCTTTGATCTACTGCAGTCTCGACTGCATCACGTCGCGTTCGGTAGCCCTAACACGCACAATGGAGCCGCCAGTGACGCATAAAGGGCGCGCTGCACCGTCTGTTTGTATGGGACCAGTCTGGACCCCGGGCTCCTGCGCTTATTGTGCCCCCAGACAGAGCGATGAACTGTCGCCAAAATGCTGCACCGTATCCATCAAGACGTCTGTGTTTTAATGATGTTTACGAGCTGATGACTGCATTAAACCTTAAATGTGGATAGATTCGGATTTTGTAACAGTAGTTAATAGTCCAGATTCAAGATTGTGGATTGAGAGCTAATTCAAAAATTCTTCCAATATCTGTTAATACCATCGTATACGTCTATCGGTCCTCAGCGGTCGCCTTTTCAGCAAACGGAAATGCTTTATTTCTAGCATATTGTAGATAACATTTTATAAGTAGATACTGGAACATGTTGACCCAATTTTGATGTTTATTAATTTTGCGCATCTTAAAGAAATCTCCCTCTTGTGTCGTCCCTTCGAGATTTCAATTACAGAGGCACACAATAACGGTTCGGCATAATTGAGAGGGGAACAAAACGTTGTAAGCGAGCTCAAAGCGCGTCTCAAAGAGGACTCAAAGTGGGAACTCAAAGCGGGTTCGAAGTTTGGAAGCTTCAGTGAGTGCCTTTTGAGAGTCGGTGGCCCGTGAAGAGTGTTTGGGCGTGTCGCTGGGCCACTGTAAAAACGTTTAGTGGTGTACGCAACCGTGTGTTCGGAAATGTGTATTGGCATACAACTTGTTCAGTGAACTTGGGTACTTACGGTTTATTTTAAGCCAAAACGTTACCGTAATTCTGGAGAAATGGTGTAAAGAACGGTTTTTTAAAATGGTTATTTCAACGTCAACTTTCGTTAACACGGAAAGTCGTCCGAAAATGTCAACAATGAAGATAGAAAACCTGATATATTGTTTGTCTTTAGTGTTATTACACTTGGCTATTCCCTCCTCTCCTTTCGCCCAAGCCAGACACTATAATAACGTTTTTAGTCTACCCATTTGTCTTGCTCGATTGTAGCAGCCAGCAGGTGTCAATGTGACTGAATGAAACGCTTGAAGGGAAATAAATCTTGCCTTATGCCACTGTTGTAGTTACGAATTACATTTTGTTAGTTAGCTGAGTTTGTCTGTCGGTGAAGTAAATTATATTTATGTATTCGAAAACTGGTAAAAAAACATCATAAAGAAGGTGATTGCATAACGATTGATTTGAAGTTTTAACTTTCTTTGCTTCGACGTAGTTAGTGAAAATTTAGCTAAAGACTTCATCATGTTTTGAGTTTTCACGAAGGTAGATAGGTGGCCAGATATGAAGTCGAATAGTTAAAACAATATACTTTTCAAGTATGTTGTGGAAAGCACAACAACCCTCGACCCCACATTAGTGTCGCATAATACGGGTGAGAAAAGAAGTAGTAGCATAATACAGGGGTTGTAATATCTCTCCAGGTATTAGAACGTCGGTACCACCATTTCGCTATCCGTTGCAGTTCTCCAGATGTCTGCGACAGCGCAAGGTCTAGGAATGCGACCCGCCCGACGCGCCGCCGCTGACCGTTTGTCTTGTGCATTGTGTTGCAAGATGCCATTAAAATTCCTCGCCATAGATTCATCAGTATTTATTCTCTAGTGATATTTTAAAGTCTAGCCAGTTTAAATTTATGCTTTGCCGTGTCTTCGTTAAATTATACTAATACTTCAACATGATATCTAATGATGTTTTGGAGATAATACCCACGTCCTTTATATGTTGGCTTATAGAGTCCATAGGTAAGTATAAAATATAGTTATATAAACTAAGAAATTTATTATACTCAAAGTTTATATAGGACTATGTGTTGTTCACGGCTTCGCCTGCGTGTTAGTCTTTTAAGCTACAAAAGCTCCTAAACTACTGTAGAGATTCAAAAATTAGATAAAATTCAATAATTTCCTATGGGAACACATTACTGACATTCAAAGTAGCCTGTGTGTTAATCCAGGACATGTTCTATCTGTTCGCCGAATTCATCTAAATCTATTCAGCTGTTTCTGCGTTTACCTCTAACAAAGGCCCAAATATTTTCCCAAACTTTCGCATTTATAATATTAAGTATGTATGTAATTATACATATTAGTAAGTATGTATGTAAGAGTAGGATAAGATTTTTGTAATATTTATAAGAAAAAAATCGATATAGTAGTATTCACAATTTAACCAAGTGTTCGCGTAATAAAGTGTCTAATACATTCGCGATATGATAACGATGTCACGTTTGAGGCAATAGTCGCGAGTCGCTGCTGATAACGTGTATCGGTGTTATCACAGAATACTTGCGATGAGCATTGTACTCTCGTGTTTTTTAAATAAGAGAAATGTTACTTTGATTCTGTTGTTCTTACTGCTTACTATTACTATGAAGTAATGTTTATAATTGGGCTAAAGATAAGGTCCGTAGCGCGATGGCAAAACCTCAGAATAGGGTCCGACATATTTGGTCTTGTAATCACGCGTTAAACCTACAAAATACATATGTGTCTATCATATGTCATTAATTATACATCTCTTATGCACTGTTATGTGTAAAACGCGTCCTAAATCCATGTTTTATGAATGAACGACGCCGTCCCGCAGTCCAATGGTGGGGCGAGTGACCGAGTAGCGGTGCCTGTCGTGCCGTCGCTCATTCACTCCAAATTGTTCATAATTGTCCACTTCCATCTCTGGTCGATTACCGGTCGCCGGCCCGGTCGTCACGCAAAACCGGCCATTTTTACGAAATAGGCTGGAATCATATGCGTTATAGATGAAATCGAAATGCCTTTTATGTCAAGTGTGAATGTCCAGTCGCTAGCTTGATTGTAAACAAATACTGTCCATGAACATGAACAGCAGTATCACTTGGAAATTTCTAGAAAGCTCTGTATGCTCACATAATTCTTCGCATCCTAGTGGCGAAGGGACCATATAAACCGATTCCTGCCGACTTCCTTTTATGTAGAATCTAATTATCATCAGAACGGTTTCCAGATCGCATTCATGCTTATAGATACTTCATGTTGTGTCGGGTTTCCTTTCGGAAAATTTCACCTTTCGCTACTGCCGCATCCTGATATTGATGTTAATACTAGTAAATATATTTGGTTTTATTTCATATCGTAGTGATCCTGTGAATTAGTAACAAGTAAGACTTTTTTAGATGAAGGCTATCAAATTTGAGACTGTCATAATGGAAGATTATCAGACCTATTTTACGTGCTGAATTGAAAAATTATTTACCAAATTACTACTTATTAAGCCGGAATTGTTCCCTTTATATAGAATATTAAATTATCCATTTTGGTGAAAATTTAATTATTTTTTTGATGCTAAATTTAACTTCTTTTTACACTGTATACAGAATAAACAAATTGAAAACAAAAGAAAACATTGATCCGGATTTCGCGTTTTCCGCGGCGCTATGCCCCCGTATTGTTAAAAAAAGTTGATGAAATCTATTGAATTTCCCGAAGTTTTTTTTTTATTTGAATTCGTCAATTGATATTGGCTGAATATTTTTTGTTAGAACTTTCATCTCGCTCCAACAGCTTTTTGCGGTCCAAATTGGATATTTGACTAATATCTAAATGATGTAATGAATACGGCATTGTTTACATAATATTTTACACACACACGTATACTCATGACTTTTATTCCAGAAGGGCTAGGCAGAGGCACAACTGGTGCAACCATTATTTGCTTTGCGTATTTTGACTTTGGGCTGATATTAAGTAGAAAAATCCAATATTACCTTGCGCGACCCGGTGGTCGAACCCAAGACCTCAGCACCGCAAGACTGAACTATTACGGTTTAGGTCCGAAAAGGGTTAACCATGCAAAGAGATTTATCTCAATGTCATCTATCTTCCTATCTAAGTATCTTTCCGATATCTCGTTTCTACGTCGATTAACAACTACATGGATGTGTTCACTTTTCACACCTTCTCATAATGATTATTATAAGCCAGTAACGTATATTAATAGTGTTAGAAAGTAAGGCGTTTTTATTTTAAAGTGCCCGATTAATAAATTATTCGCACGTTAAATATTTTTTACTATGATTTTTACCTATTAATAAGCCATTTAGTTAAGCAAGTATCGGCAAAAATGATTTATGCGATCCCCCAAAAAAAGTTTTTTTTTAGTTAGTTCAGTCATGTGATATCTGTGAATTTAAAAATTATCAATCATATTTTCAACACATAATGTGTAGAAACTTATATTCAAGTGTTAAGAGAAGAAAGTCCAAAATAAATTGCACACTATCCTCAAGACGTATTCGCTCACTCCAGTCTGCTGTAAGTGTGCACGCGATCGTATTGCCATCAAACGCGTGTTACGTAACGCCCGGGGCACGCACGTGGCCCACATCGCCACCTGCGCCATCTGCGCAGCACCACGCACGCCACACCAAACCCGTTTCACGTCATGCACACATAACTGCACTGTCTTCTATTAATAATACTTGACATGAGGAATGTTGGTCGATAGCATTGATTTACAAAGCGAAGTGTGATAAGATTGAAACTAGGATTTTGGTTAAATTATACAATCCAAATTACATTTATGGGGTGGTAGGCCTCTCATATGTGAGACTCCGCTTGGGTAGATACCACCGTAATTTTTATTTCTACCACCAAGTGTTTAGTCACTGTTGTGTTCCGGCTAGAAGGACATTGTAGCCAGTGTAACTACTGGACATAATAAGTCTTAACACCTCATGTCCCAGGATGACGGGTGCAGTGGAATACGAAAATATCGAAAATATTGTTGTACTATTAATGTTACAAAATACCTAACATGAACGAGCAAAAAGTTGTCATCTACATCAAATTAATATGAAAGATAGAACACACGTATACATTTAAGGTAAACAATAAAACAGGCATGCGTGTACTCCAAACGTAATGCCACTTGAGCCCTCGTCAAGACGTCTGACGTGAATGGTGCGGGCTTATGACGGACTAAGGAGTCTCAATGGACTTAAGCTCTGACGACCGGCAAATTGCAGGTATCGTATTATGAGAAAATTCAATGGTTACAAATTAAACTGGTGTTTTGATCAAGACTTATCAGTAGTACGATTTATAACTGTTAGGCTTAGCAATAAATAGGCGGAAATATTTATGGCGACTGTCAAGCAGTGACGGAGAGGTACGCAATATTTACATAGACTGTATACTTGTTGACATGTTTATAGTGAAAACCGATTATGACTCTGCCGCTTCATGTTCTAACATTAGCTGATATATATTTTTTTATTTTATTTATTTATTATTATTAATCAAGTAACATAGACTCATTTGGGGTTAGTTAAACAATACTTATATTCATATTAGTAACATGATTATGAGGCGATAAACAATAATGCGTCTACTAGTGCTCTCCTCATATCGGAGCATGCATGCTGCAGCAATGGTTCACGATAAATATACGTCTAGTAAAAATACCGAAATGCTTCTGATTACAGCCAAGAGTTGCAACGTCCTTCACGCTCAATACAACAAAAGCAGAATATAATCACATTGGCATTAACTTTTTACTACTACACTTACATAGACAACAAACAATAATTTAACTATTGAAAGTTTAAACATCGAACTCGCTTTCCAATAGTTATTTTCTGTCTACATTGTAATGCTTGTGACTATGTTGTACGCGGACGTTACCGCAAGCTAAACGGCCCATCAGAACGAGAATGGTACGACGGAAGAAAGTGTTGGGAAAACTGTGTTACCGGCACGATAGTATGGGATATAGATATGATTTGATAGATATATTATAAAGTGAATCAAATGTGTGCAAAACATTTCTTTCAATTGATATTATATGAAATACTAGGTTTTGCTCGCGGCTTTGTTCACGTGATGGTGTTTTCCGGAATAAAAATCCTGCCTTATATTTTTCTGGGATAGAAAGTAGCCTACAACGTATCCAGGGTCTTAAACTATTTCCATATAAAATTTCAGAAAAATCCGTTTATTAGATTTTGATAAAATCGATAACATACAGACAGGCAGATGAGGGGACTTTGTTTTATATGTATAGATGTGTCTTGATAGTAAATACAGAACATTTGTCAGCGCAGTATATTCCTTCGGGCTAAAATCTTTTTTTTTAAATTACGATAATTCAATCGCGTCAGAAAAATACGATTTCCACGCTACAAAAGATAACAAAAAGACCTCAATAAAATAAACGTAATATATGAATAATAATATAACTGTCTAGACTGTATCAGAATGTTCTCACGACAATTTCCTGGCAGCCATGCTGCGTGCTTCGTTGACAAATTGAATCGCAGACTATTACAACAAATATATTTACAAAGTAGACTATTATATCCACGGTTGAAAGGCTAATTCACTTAAGCGACATTTTTTGGCGAAGTTTCATACATATTTGAAATCAGCACTTTTTTCTATGTATTTTACCCTAAATTATTTCGAAAAAAAAAGGCGTTTAAGTCAATTAAACCTGTCAACCGTCGATATATATTTGAGGTCCATACTGTATGTTGCATGATCGTACTGCTCGTTCTTCAGTTCGTAAAATATTAGAGATCCTTATTTACTGTCCTCCTTGTGGCAGCGGATATGGACTATGGACCTATGTTTTTTAATATTCCACCGGTATAAGTTTGTTGCTATTAAATCCAAGAGGTGGTTTACGTGTAGAGAAATGAAAAGACAAAAGAATCTATGTTACAGTGCACTAAAGGCCAGTGTATTTCAGACTATCCATACAAAAACACAATACGTTTCGTACATGCATTGTCTTACCGTTGTAATATTTTCACATTTGTCGACCTATATTCGCTGATGTAAAAGATTTTCCCCGCTTTGTATGTAGGAATTGAATCCCCGATGGCGTTGCGCGACGTTGAATCTCATTTCTTCTCTGATTGAACTTCGAATATACGAAATATTGCGTTATTTGTATAAACTTCGTTTCGTAGTGATTCAGTGTAGTGGCTTTAGTTCGTTGCGGTTCCCGCGGGCCGATGATACGAGAGATATAAAGATATCTTTCTGATTTGTGTAGAAGTCAAGTATACATTCACTTCCCTATATAATTTTTATTTTCATAATGGTGCCATATCACGTAAGCCTAAAATAGCTTTTGACGAACGTGGGACTAATATACTCGAAACCGTAGTTGCTTTGTCGTTTAAAACAAACACAGAAACAGGCTTAATTAAAAACCGCCAGTAAGTCACTAGTCGGCTATATAAGCCATTGCCGTCCCCCAAGCCGCGCAATTTAATCCCAACGCGTTTGCACAGCGCCACAGTCCACACTCAATCCCATCTATTTACCGGTGTCGACTTCGCAAACACTTGGACCGCGCTCGGCGAACGTTTGAGCCAACATTTCAGATAAACGCAAGGTTAATTTGTTGAAATTGGCTTTGGAGTGTGTGAAAAATGACCTTATGCGTCAAACGGTTTTGTAGAGACGTTAGAGACCACGGGAAGCGAATAATCATCTCACATGCCAAGTAACATGTTAAGCCTATTTATGAAAAATTGGTGTCCTCAAATTTTTCCTTTTGCGGCTTAGGTTGGAGTTTACCGCGGATCTGAAAGTTGAAACGTAAATGTTTGACAATGTTTAGTTTCGATTCAAAATGTTGAGTTTACTATCACAGCATTCTCGTATTTTTGCTACAATATACTTTATCGTTCTTCTTTAATGTAAATATTTATTACTGTATATAACTTAAAAACTAGTATTGCACGCCAATGTTTGATCAAACATGTCCGCCACAAACTAATCCATCTATCATCTGACGTGGAGCGCTCATCAGACGCATCCGTTGTAACCGACGCGTGATGCCGCATTAATTGGACAAATCCAACAAATTCAATTCACCTCATGAACACGGCTTAATATTTTTGATTGGAATTTTCTGATTGGCCAGTCCTAATGGGTTAATACAGATATGTATCCAAGTGACGGTAATTGCATCTTAAAAAGGATAGTTGAATAGCATGATAAGTATTTGTATAAGTATTGCGATATCATATATTTTGGACTACTTTTTACTGTTAAAACACTATATTTATACCATAACAATATTTTTTTTATCATTACAATTGTCTCACGCACTTAATAAACGAAATTGAGTTTTTACTTATTATTATTTTCCTCAATTTACTAGTATTCTTAGTTACAATATTATATTTTTGTGTGGGTTTGGCTTCAACCGTGTCTTTAGTTTCATGGGTCAGGTAAATTTCTAGTTGAGGAAACATCTTTCCTCTTCACAGCATTCAATCTTTATGGAATATCGAAACTTATTTAGCAATAAGTCAATAAAGTTTGCTTTAGAAATGAAATTCAAATGTAAGTCTTATAAAACTCCAGTCCAATTCGTATTATTAGGTTAGACTACATAGCGGCGTGACCTAGAAAGCCTGCGGCCGTGTTGGCAGGAAATTGAATGTCATCGCGCCGCGGCGGGGGAAGCGGGCCCCGAAGCGCACCGTCTGTCACGTTCGGCCCTGGATTAAATGTAGGGACACATATATTAGGCAGGCTTTGCACAAGGCGGTAGGCATTGCACGGTAAATTTTGTAGTGTACCGGTGAGTCGTATCTTCTTTTTATTAGTTTAGAACTACTCGGAGCTATAAACGTGGGTTATTTTGTTTGCATTCGGAAATTTATAGACCAAATACGTACCTTTAATGGCCGTTCTGAAATGTGTACGTAAAACGTTTGTTATTCTGTCGGAGCACAATTTACTGATGCTGCTTTATTATTAAGAAATTATAATGAAGGGCGAGTGATGTCATTTTTATGTCAATGTTATATGAAATGCTATTGTCGATCATTTTGAAATTAATGTTAATAGATGATTGTACTACACTGATTACTGTAAATACGAGTATTTTCAACGAGTCGGCTCGAAAAGACGCATATTGGTATGAGTGAGGTAGCAGCGGGTAGACAGGTGGTGGTGGCAGGTAATGAAGTGTCAAGCGGGGGCGCTCCGGCTGATTGAATTCACGCCGCTCGTTCCAAGTGGCTCCCGGGGCCCAACAAGGATGACGACGTTTCCCTACACGTGCGGAATAAATTAGCAAGGAATAGAGGAAAAAACATCTCTTGAAATGGACGTAAATAACTTGTTGAGCTAATCCAATCCATAATTGGGTCGATTTGGTAGATAAAATCTTCTAGACGATTTAATTTAGATTATACTTAAGTTGCGTATGAGTATTGGCGGAACTTTATATAGTACTGATTTATATCTTCATTGAGTTACATTAAACCGAATCATGATGAGAATTGTTGTATTAAATGTGATATAAAAACACAATCAGCTTCATTCTCCTTTTGTTTTTAATAAATACAAAGAAGCGTAACGTAATATCACCGATTTTTTTATGTCGTGTACAAATAATATTAAAGTATAGGTGACAGCCCTAGCCCAATAGCTGACTCAACACGGTGTGATGGATGGCACTTAAAACAATCGTGCGAGCATCGAGTCAAATTATATGCCGCTTACTACATAAATATTTACCTTCTTAGGCTGTCAAATGGATTGCACGATACAATACGACAACATCCTTCACAAATAAACTTCTGAATTACGTTAAAATTTTACGGTTTAAGCAAGCAATTCGCTCGTGTGCCAACCCTACGCAGAGGCTGTGTCGGCACGGAGTAATAGCACTTTATTGTGTTGCTTTTTACGCAAATTGTGCACTTCGCGTGTCTCGTGTGACAACCATGTGACAGTAGACACGCGCAGACAATTTCAAATATACACCAGTTATTTATTAACTGACAAAAATAAGGAAAAGGTTTTCAAGACGTCTCGTAATAGGTCTCTTGGAAATGTTGTTACGAATGAATGTGTTGGTATATTTTTTGTAATTCTTTATATTATTTTTTGTTATTTTTGTTTTCTTGCTTTCACTAGAGAGTGTTAATGGTAAGTTTTATGTTAATAATTTGTGTTTGTTTGTTTATAAGCTCATACCCTTGTTCGTTTACGCTATGATTGATTGATTTAAATATATTATTATTGTATGAAGCTATTGGATACGTCCACGAATTACGTATTACTGATATAATTGGATCAATTATTATTGTTCCAAAGTTTTTTTTTTTCATGTAATAAGCACGCTTTAAATTCATATTCTTATTATAAAACAAATAAAATATTATGATTATATCTTAATTACAATTCATTAAGTTAAGAGACATCTACATAGCTCTTACTGTTAAACGAGACTAAATATAAAGTAACATATGATAATAGCAAAATTTCTTTTAAATTTAACTTCATATTAAAAAGTGGTACAGGGGCCTTATTCTTTATGCCACACGTTATTTCAATAGTATTTATAACAACACATACATTCTACGTTGACAAATCCATATATAATAGGTACAATATGTTCTAATGCATATGTCTATTATAGATATGTACAGCATTCGCTATCTCACAGTTACATACAAAAAGTTACAGTTTTCAGTTCAATGTTGTCTAAATTGTCATATAGAATACCATTCCACGCTGATTTCACGAAGATAACATAACACGGCTGTGTCATAACCCATCTATACTATTATATAAAGCTGAAGAGTTTGTTTGTTTGTTTGTTTGTTTGTTTGTTTGAACGCGCTAATCTCAGGAACTACCGGTCCAAACTGAAAAATTCTTTTTGCGTTGGATAGCCCTTTGTTCGTGGAGTGCTATAGGCTATATATCATCACGCTATACCCAATAGGAGCGGAGCAGTAATGGCTAATCTCAGGAACTACCGGTCCAAACTGAAAAAATCTTTTTGCGTTAGATAGCCTTTTGTTCGTGGAGTGCTATAGGCTATATATCATCACGCTATACCCAATAGGAGCAGAGCAGTAATGGCTAATCTCAGGAACTACCGGTTCGAACTAAAAAAATCATTTTGTGTTGGATAGCCCTTTGTTCCTGGAATGCTGTAGGCTATATATATCATCACGCTATGCCCAATAGGAGCGGAGCAGTAATCGCTAATCTCAGGAACTACCGGTTCGAACTGAAAAAAAAAAATTGTGTTGGATAGCCCTTTGTTCCTGGAGTGCTATAGGTTATATATATATCGTCACGCTATGACCAATAGGAGCGGAGCAGTAATGAAACATGATGCAAAAACGGGGACAATTTATTAGTTTTGAGAGCTTCTGTTGCGTGCGCTGCGTAAACGGTTAAAGTTATGCAACAATAATGTATGACGGGATTGTTCCTCTTAAAAAGTTCTACAAAAATATATTATAAAACAAAGTCCCCCGCTGCATCGGTCTGCCCGAACGTGTTAAACTCAAAACTACCCAACGTATTAGGATAAAATTTGGTATGGAGACAGTTTGAGACCCTGGGAAGAACATAGGCTCCCGGGAAAATATATAGCGTGACTTTTATAACGGAAAACTGTAGCCCGAAAAACTTTATAACGCGGGCGGAGCCGCGGGCAAAAGCTAGTAGGGAATAAAGCCCCAGGGTGGTAACGGTCGGGTGGTGTTGATGAGCTCATTACGCGGTCTGCGACGACCGTGCTACCACTCAGCTATTCGCGGGAATGGCGCAACATAAACGGGATTTGTGAGATACAAGATTATTATTAAGATTTTGGAGGGATTACTAGAATCAGCGGGGTGTAATCTGAAATATTATTTTTAATGAAATTATTTAAAAAAAGAATGCAGAATACAGTCAATGTTGTGACTTTAAGTTTAAAATAAGAATGCATTTTAGTGATTTCTAAGGATTTATAAATAGTGTTCTTTATTTAAATGATCTTTGAAGGGTTGCTATATTAATTTCGGTTACTTAATATCCACCAAATAGTTTCTAGTCATAATAAAAGATATATCTACATGACAGCACTCCGGGGACCAATGTTCGGTGAAGGAAAAGTTGAGTCTATCCAGATCTTTTAAATGGGCGGTCAGTGTCCTTAGGGAACTGAGATATCTTGATTTCACGTGACTCTAATATAACTTGGGCAGAAGTTGGTAATAGCTTTTAAACTAAGTTTTCTTTCTAGTTTTGTACTGTGGAGATATTTTTATTTTCGGAACACTGCTTTTTATATAAATATTTTGAACTGATTACAATTCCGTTCATTTAAAAATGTTCGTGGTGAAATTTTAGTTCCAAAAAATACGTAAAATATTACAATTTACGTCAATTATGATATCTTTGTGAATATTAATAATAGAAATACATTGGTACTAAGAGTTACCACTAACATATATTATTTACCGTAGAAAAATCATGATAAAATTATGTTGCAAATAGTTTTAGTTCAGTAGCCCGAGGCGCACGTGTTGTATCTAGATGTGTGCGGTGGATGTGACGCCGGCGGACGCGGCAATTTGCGACGCCCCAACAGCCGCCTAGCCCCCTAGCCCCCTAGCCCCTTGTCCTCACGCCCCATCGCCCCTCGAGGTAACCGCATTATGTGGTATGCCTTCCTCAACGCTAGCTGATATAAATAGGAAACTATATAACTATGATGTTTCGAATATATTCTAAACAAATAAACTGTTATAAAACATGTCGAAATGGGAACGTGGGCGTTATATTTGTAAGATTTATAAGAACATGCTACTGAACCCATGTTGCCAATTATTTACGTATAACATACTGTTGCATTGTCTGTTGCACAGTGGACAACCATCACAAAGTTTTATAAAAGTCATTAACATCTCCAATATACATAAATTTTGAAAACAAACTTCTGCAATGTATTGAATATTCTCCAGGTAAAGAAAATGGCGGAGCGCGTGGCGAAGTGTCGCGAGGAGGTGTCGAAGAGCCGCGAGAAGTACCAGGCGGCGTTGGCCGAGATCACGGCTTACAACCCGCGCTACATCGACGACATGACCGGAGTATTCGACAGGTCAGGCTTCAACTACAAACCCATATTTTTAGTCTAATTTTGAATGATTTTCAGGATTGTATTGCTTTTCGCCAGTTATCGTCGAAGTAATAATTGAAGGAGTTTTTAAAGTGTGTTGGTAAATGAGGCTTTGGACCTATTACAATGGTCCAGCTATGCTGTAGGCCCGCAACGAATGAGTTGGCATTATAATTGACTTACAGAAAAAAAAAATGCATTGAAAGTAAGGAAATATTAAATTATATATCTCTAACTGTAAAAGGAAAAATGTAATCCGAGGAAACATGATGTAACTGAATGCAGACTTTTACACATTCATCTCATGTATGCTGTTTATTGTTAGTATATAAATATGTTTAACCAAATACTGTGACGTTCCAGGTGCCAACAAATGGAGGCGCAGCGGCTGAAGTTCTTCAAAGACGTTCTCTTCAGTTTCCACAAATGCCTCAATATCAGTCAAGAACCAACGTGAGTCCAACCAAATATTTTTGTTTCTGGCTGACGTTATTCGGACTGTGCCAGGTTCTCTTATAAGCACTTTCTGGCACGGCAACTTTTTTTATAACTGCACATGCTCATAGCTGGAATGTGTGTCGACTAACGAGAGATGATTACCCCTCGACAGTCGATACAATTATGCCGGCCTGTTGGGACCGGATATACACAGGCTGATCCCGGAACGCGATACACTTACGTGGACCACTATGACGGCTTTTATCACCTTGTGTATGGTGGTCGCTATCCGGACAGATAAAAGACATATCATAACATCAGCAATAAATAATACAATAAGTTATACTTATACGCTCAAAATTCTATGTTTAAAAGTCATTTAGCCAAACGCTGTCGTTTTACATGACATCCATCAACAAAAATCCAAGAAATTTACTCCAAAAACGCCTTATTAAATTTCAAAAATCACACCTTCCAGATTACCACAAATCTACGAGGAGTTCCACCACACGATAAACAACGCGGACCACCAGAAGGACCTGAAGTGGTGGGCGAACAACCACGGCGTCAACATGGCGATGGCGTGGCCCCAGTTCGAGGTGAGTGCGACGCTCGCGCGGGAGCCTGCCGCCCCATGCAAGCCACGCATAACACCACTACCGGGGTTTGGAATGACAACTGATAACCGAATGTGTTCTCCCGTCCAATGATTTGATTAGTCAGATATAAATTGACTATGTGAAATATGTGTCATTTTGCATAGAATTTGATATGATTAAAAAATCATGTCAAACAAATTCCATAATCAAAAAAAGGTAGATTTTATATTACACCAGAATTATTTTTTATAAGAGCTACGTTGTCATTCCAAATTAGGTAGTTTACGCATTAATTATGTATGCAGATACAGCTCA
Organism: Manduca sexta; assembly: GCF_014839805.1. Classification (NCBI taxonomy): domain Eukaryota; kingdom Metazoa; phylum Arthropoda; class Insecta; order Lepidoptera; family Sphingidae; genus Manduca; species Manduca sexta. Next base: position 6,694,558 of record NC_051121.1, on the reverse strand, counting down.
ATATCCCAAAGCATCGTATTAACTTATCGTATGCTTCATACTGTCTGTAGGTAGGTAGTGCATTCCCAATCCGCCTAGACCTTGGCCACGTGTCCACAGCGTAATCCGCAGATTACATGCCGAGCCTAACTGAATACACAGGTAATATTTAATGTGTGCGCTTTAAATGTTTAAATTTCCGGAATATCGACCTTGTTAACTGAGAAATAAAGTCGCTACGATATAGGTTCGATAAATAAATAGACGCAAAGTTCGCTTTACAAAATGTTTGGCGACGAAATTTTATATGAAAATGATTGCCAAGTTTTTCATTTCAATATTGCAGTTGTTATGAAATCGTTTATGTAATATAAAACTTATACAATGATGTTAACAATTTTGTTCTCTTATTAGTGTTTAGTCCATTACTCATAGAAACTCAAAATGTTGATCTGCTCATTACACTGTGGAAGATTAGCAACTATTTAGTACAAAACTATAGAAATTTTATACATTTTAAGTCATTAATTCTTTATAATTTCCTTTTATTTTACGTAATTAAACTTTGGAAAACTTAAACCCACAAACGCCATCTGAATACACATTGTTATCAAATGCTAATTTCAATATTTACTATACAATGTTTGGTTGAGATATTATGTATTCCGGTATACGTCAATAGTAACGTACAAGCGCACTGCAGAATACAGAACGCTGTGATCTCTTGAGCAGGTCGTGGAGACAATGAAGAATTATAGGATAGGGGTCATACTGGTTTATTGAGGTCTCAAATTTTAAATAAGGACTTTCGGTATAAAGAAAAACCTCTGTGTTAATTAGGTATCTTATTAGCATGGTTTTCTGAAATGGTTATCATACGTAATTGCGCACAATGTTAACAACACGTATAATATAAATAGTGTGTTCTGTTAACGTCAGTATGAAACATCTCATCTCAAACTGCGACAACCTTCGCACACCAAATGTGGATTTTGCACCACGACGCAGTGATAATTATATTGATAAAGTGTTTAGTTACACTCGTTACGACAACCAAACTTGACACATTGACCGGTATTCATTTTATATTGCTGTTTACAATGAGCATGAAAGCATGGCTTAATTTAATTATACTTGTTGTAAAGTCATGCATTTTAAGCATAAATAAATATTTGAATATCGTTTGGTTATAATTTACTTTGCAAATAAATATATTAGAAGTCATGCGTATATAGATCTGTTGGGGAAAACACCGAGTCTTATTTTGACGTAGTAATAAATATCTTGACGCGACTGCAAATAGAATTACAGAATGTAATAGATTTTTTAATGGTGATGCTATCAGAATATGATTAGCACGCGAGTCGGTTGTAGCCAGACGTATTGAAACAAAAACCATTCAATAAAGGAGGCACCGGATGAGACCGATACGAATAAGTACTTTTCGAGCGCGTCTGCGGCGCTGGCGCGTGTGATGGCGTCGGTGTCGTCGGTGTCGGCGCGGCCGCTGGCGGCGCCGCGGCTGTGGGCGCGCGCCTCGCGGTACCTGGCGCTGGCGCTGCCCGCCTTCTGCTTCCGTGCGGATGAGCGATCGAGCCGCGTCGCGCCCTCCGACGCCGCCTCCCACCACGGCTCCAGCCGTTTCTATACCAACCCGCTCATGGTACGCCACCACGGTGTAGGCACGGTGTACGCGGGACACGATTTTGACTAGGCGATTGGAGGATGTGTGGTGTTTACACTGAACGTGGTCACGGCACAGATCATGCGGATTCATTGCGTGTTCAGGTGAACTTTGAACTTGGCTGGCGCACCGCCGTGTTCCATTACGATTGTCGGTCATCTGCAATGCCTATCACAATGTTTGTTGTATTATTTTTTGTGAAAAGGTAAGTATTTCAATTTTAAAATCAAAGGCTTGGGTCAAATATTTCAAAAGGAAGTTTGATGAAAACAAAGAGCACTGTAAATCGCCTAGTGCAAAAACCGCACAGATATCAAAACGAAAATGGATGAGATATTGAATATAATAAATTGGCACAATGCGTCACACAGAACTACACCGTGATGGATGGTAATAGAGTCTAATGTCGACCGTAGTGTCACATAACCGTTCATACGAGGTGCACCACACGATCACTCATCCTCACAGAAGCGGGTAGATGGCAAACAGCAAACGAATGCAACGCAAACATGGTTTTAGGAAAACACTGTAAATATTTAAGATTATAGATTACGTTCCGCGCGTGTATTGTTAAAAAATCTTGTATTTTATCAGATAGTTATATTTTTTACGAATTTTTCAAATTATATCACATTTTTATAGAGTATAAAAACAGGTAACTTTTTTGTTTTTATAATAATCTTTTTACAGACAGCTACATTATTACATTATTAAAATAAAATCTGATCTACTTTTCTCTTCTGAGTCTAAATAGTTTTCTAATCGCATGAATGTCTTATTAGTTACTTTTGAAATATTTCTATCTCTATACAAATCCGATAGATTAGCGATATGCTTGTTTTACCCTATTAACTCACGCTTTGAATGGACTTGTTTATTGTTTTTTTTTTTTAATATTTTTTTCCATTACCTTTGATTTCGCTCGCGCGGCGAGACGTTGGCACTAAAAAAAAACAAAATTATTTAAAAAAAATATGAATACAATGAATAAAGTGTTTGTGCGAACGTCTCGTGGCGCTCCGCCGTGCCGGCTTGTGACTGGGTGTGTCGTGACCCAGGAGTACACTGAAGAGTTCCGGGACATCGCCAAGGGCAAATCGAAGGAGAGCCTGCCCACGGGCCCCATCACACTGCTCAACCAGAGGCCAGTCAGCGAGGATGTACGTCTGTTACATTTATGTTGCGTTGACGTCGCGTACGCACGCCGCGTCCGCTAGTTACGTACTACGTGGAAATGAGAACGCGTCCGCTAATTTAACATAAAATTCTCGATAGTCAAACCAAAATGAAAGAAATAACTTCAAAGTTAAAATAATTGTTCATACTAGTAACGATAGCTTCAAATATTTTACTGCAGTTATACTTTTAAATGGTTTACTCGTGTAGCAAGGATTTCATGTGAGTATTAGTATAAAAAAATCCAATAATACTCCGACTACATTACCCAGTACTGCATATTGTTCCCTGTCGGTGTTAACACGTGCTTACGCGACGTCAGATTAGCACACATTAAGCAGGAGAGGGTGTCAACGTAATTTGAACTTTAAAGTTTTGAACGTAATTTTTCTTTTATTTATTCCTAATATATTTGTGAATGCTATACAGGCGAATTATTGCTTTTTTTTACGTTTTGTACGTTGGCACTCTCGTGGGATAAAAATGAGAATGAAACGGTACTAAATTGTGGTATTCATTGGCTTTTTAATACCAGCATGTTATAAATCCGGGTGTACTTCAAGTAGCATTAGATTTCTCCGGTGTCAAGGTCATTCTCATTTCGATCTAAAACAATTAAAACATTATTTAAGCTTGTTATTATTAATTTTATTTATTATATTTTAACATTATCCCTCGATGTTGCATGTTGGATGTTGCTTTACAGTTAGTATGCATTTTGGCATGCCTCTTAACTCACACACACATCTACAAGTATCGTATGTATACCTGATTATTATAATAAAATATATAAACTTTATTTGATATTTAAATATATAAAGAATATATTATTTATGAAATAATTCAAGTTATATATATTTTTTTTGTAAATTTAGAATCGTGTGACATGATACAATTATTGTATTGAACATAAACAGAATAGATTTCATAAGAGTTAGATTACCAGAGCATCGAGCAATAAAATAAATACCTACAACTAACTGAATGCCGACTAAACTCAATAATTGTATCTGGTCGCATGTGTGACGGTGTTGTATGTGAGTTGGATCAAACGTTGGTGTTGTGGTCCAGGAGCTGCCGCCCATCAGCAACAACAAGTCGAACAAGACGAACCACGCGGAGCAGCCGCCCGCGGCACCCGTCGCCAACAACACTACCGCCAACAACACCATCGACAAGAAGACCATCAGCGCACCCATCGCGGTCACGTACGTATATTTCACGTATTTTTTTATAATGAGGGTAGTTAATAAACTATTGGCACCATATAACAAGTTTCAATGTATATTTGCTCTAAAAATTGAATTATATATGTTACAGTTAAATTCTCGGTTACAACGTGTTTTCTCTAGTTAATACTAGTTTTCACTAAGCCTCTATCAAATCTTCGCACACCCCCCAGTATCGAAAGGCTGGAGATCTACGCATGCGCGTCGGCGCGGGCACAAGCGTCGCGCGCGGACTCGCTCGGCGCACACCTCCTGCGCCTCGCGCTGCGCCCCAACATAGAACACAACTCGCGATTCACTATCACTGATCTCGACTCGCAGTACATGCCTGCGTTAGTTTACTGCGATTATCAATCCTTTATAAACAGTATAAAGTGTATTTTGAGTAGAAAAGTTAGATCGGCAAATTCGTTATTTTGGGTCGTATTGTAGTTCGGTAAGAGATTTTTAGAAGTTCTGTAGGAGTTGTTTATTAGTTACGTTGACCTAAAAATCTAAGAGCAGTTTGCGTTTGAACGTTGATAGTTGTCAATTTCCTTCTCGATTTTACCATAACCAAATATCTCAGTCATATTTTTGTACCATCATAATATAATTTTATTTTTATCACCCATCACTAAATAACATCGCCTTACATACCCTTTTTTCCATCATTCATAATTGTTGTTTCTAATAACATATCTTCCAAACAGTAACGGCACGGCAGCAGCGCCTAAATCAGCGAAAACATCCCCGAACAAGGAGCCGGCGGGCGGCGGCGGTGGCGGGAAGCAGGACAACCCGTTCGAGGAGGACGAGTGGGACGAGGAGTCGGGCGGCGCGCTCACCGACACCGGCGAGCCCGGCGTCCCCGTGCGGGCGCTCTACGACTACACCGGCGCCGAGAGCGACGAGCTCAGCTTCCGACAGGGTGCGCACATACTGATTGTACTCACAGCGAACACTCACTTCACCAACCTATACTTGTACTTGTGCTTAGAATGGGGCAATAAAACGACACGACTCCGTGTCGTTTTATTGTGATTGATTGAGAGACGAACACGTGACTGACACAATGGTCTTTCGACCAATCACAGACATCAATATTAAACGACATCGACTTACGAATCTCGTTTTGTGAGATATACTAAGGGGACGGGTGATAATATTCATAGTCAATTAAACGATTCTCATATACCAAAACCTGGTAATTACTTTCGGCTTGGTGCATCCATATACACTGAGTTTTAGGTGCAACTTCGCTTTTCACTTGTCATATGTTATGACTGCCAAAAAAATCTCGTTTAAGCTTGAAAAGTCTAAGAAATATCCATCTCCAATGGCTTACCATAACTTCGTTTTTATTATTACAGGTGATTTATTTGAAAAACTAGAAGACGAAGACGAGCAAGGCTGGTGCAAAGGACGCAAAGACGGGCGCGTGGGCCTGTATCCTGCCAACTACGTGGAGCCCGTGGGTCACTAGTGGCCGCGACCCCCCGCAGCCCCCCGCACCTCACCTCACGCCGGCAACTCATCCGCTCGTCAACACAGTTCGTGCATAATTCTAGATGTCGCGGTCAGTTTTATTTTTGTGTAGATATTTTAATTCCGAAAGTTATGGCTAGAAATGATTTGTTTATGAATGTAAAAATTATAGTGATTCTATGATTGTGTCCAAGTTCTAAAAACTTTATCGATGTCTATTGCTTTGGAAGGTTCAAAAATTATTCTGTGAAGGATTAAAAATCATTTCTAGACATTAATAAATTAGTCATAAAAAATTTAACTATGATAGATATGCGTGACAGATTCCCTATAAAAATGTTGATTTTTTTTATATGCGCGAGTCACTAATTAGTCATTATTGTTATACATAAAAGAGCCGGTAACTTAAGTACATTAATATGTAACTGTTCTGTAGTTATGTTTGTCGATAAACTAAATTTAGTTGTAATGGCACATCGACATTGACACAATGATCGATTTCATTCAAGAGCGTATTTTATATTTTACAATCAATTATTGACCAATGCAAAGTTGTTTTGTATGCGTTATTTACTTGAGAATTATTGTTTGTAATGGTTTTTTAAAAGATTTAACTGATATTATTGCAATTAAATCTCTTACATTACGTTTTAGAGGATTTTTGAATTATAATTGGATATAGTTAGGCCCTTATTATATTTGAAGAAAGTATGTATACAATGTTACATGAATCTGCAAATTTTTGCCTTTAACGTGCGCCTTAGACTAGATATTTTAAGAGTTATCACCTTGAACAGTATTATAAATATATATTTGATGTATTAAACAGATAAAGTATGTATCTTAGAGGATTAGACGCTCTTGTATGAATCGGTTCATTATTCATAAAAAATATTCATCGAAATATTACTGATGCAATCGAGCTCTATTTAAACATATTCGAAGGAAATCTTACAGCGAAACTTTTCGATTCGACTTTTTGACCTAAATTTTGTACATTTCTACTTATTATTATAAAATTTTAATAAAAAGCAAATTGCTGTTTGTTTAATGCGAGTATTTAACTCAGCGGAAAAAAATGGAAAAAATTCGTCTTGATATCTTACGTGGGTAATGTGATAAGTCATTGTAAGACTAGTGATGTGCCGAGAATATCGATATGTTTTAAATTTACATATAGAAATAAAATATCGATACTGTCATCACATCACTCGTCGACATGCAGAGATGGAATGCTAAACGCAAATATGATGAGCACCGCAACATGTTAACTGCCAAACGCCTAACTATTTCATAACATTGTGACGTGAATCGAACTTGTTTTTTCGGATATGAAATTTTGTAGATACGATTTGCACGAAAACCAAAAATGTTTGTATTAGTGACATTTATTTTGTGTTTAAAGATGCTTCAAGTACATAGTGGTAAAAGATTTTATGTGTATATCGCTCGACTCCACCGCCCCCGGGCGGGGCGCATGTAACTTAGCTAAGCCAAAAAGTGTACGCCAATACATAAATATAATAAAAATAGGCAAACCAAACTTGTAGGTGGCAATGGGATATATATTTTGTGATATAAACTGTCGGTGGTCGTCACTGCACTGGTACGTGTGGTTGTGTACATACACGATTTATGATATACTTGTCGTGAATAAATATTTATTTCCCATTGTATATAATGTATAATTATTGCTGTAATGTGACGTTTAAGTTATAGTGTGTTAAACATCGATACATTTCAGAACGCCACTATTATTAGCATGTTTTATGTGGCTATGTTTAGACGATGTATCGATGTAGAACAACACTAGTAATTATAACGAGGCGGGCGCGAATAAATTTGGACTGAATAATGGCCTAATATTTGGTAAGCGGACTTGTTGGTGGCTTCCAATATCGATGCTTAGGCCGTGTGGGCGCGCCTCGCTGCTAGACGGTGCTATATCGACGGGCCTCGCCGGCTGTTGTGAACGAAATGTTAATAATAAAACTGTATAATAACGTTGTTAAGTGTGTAATGAGCCGCCCGAGGCCCGGTGAGACGCGCCACGCGATACTAGCGCCCCCTCGCACTTTAGTTAAATATAATAATTATTAATATATTACGAAGTGTTTACCTTTTCTTTTTCCTTTTTTACCTCGTTTTAAACATTTATATTGTAATTACGTTGTGGAAAGTGATTAACAGTCGAGGCTGAATTTTAAAACTTGACCCGGTCGTGTCGTGTACGTAGAGTAGCTCATTGTTTTCATTGTTATGGGTTCAGAGACCTCCTGTGAAAATTATTTGTATTATATTATTATCAGAGAGAGGGTGGTTTTGGACCACATATATGTTAATATATTATTAATATTGGTAAAATAAAAATTGTTACATATGATTTGGTGTGTTTCATTTAGTTCAAATATTCCAGGTGTTATTTAGAAATGGCAAATAATTATATACAAGGTTGATACAACCAGGGGGCAATTATTTAAACCACGTATATTATGTACTATTTTCATACCCTACGCAATAGATTACAGGCAGTCCTCGACTTCATTTCAATTTACGTCGTATCGAGTTACGGCGAACAATGTTTTGACACTATTCCTCAAGAATACGTGAATTGATTCGATTTCCGGCATAGGAGAATTCATTTGTCGCTTATTAAAGTTATACACATATACCAAAAATAACAACTAATTTCATAAGTACATAATTATTTTAAGAACCTGCTTTTAAAAATGCAGTTTTATTTTTATTTTGAGTCCTTGTGGAACCAAGCCCTAACCCATGTAAACATATGAAAAAATATGCCGTAAGTACGAGGACTGCCTGTATTTAATTAAAAGCAGTAGTTTACTCACATGTCGTTTTTTAGTTTTTGCTTATTTAGAATATGGGTTATCTGCCACAACAGCTCTCAGTGTTTACAGTTGTCTATCTAGGGTTATGCACCTCAGAACGTTATACAAACTTAGAGTTGCCAACTCCCCCGGCAAAAACGATCGTATTTTATTAAAATCTGAAAATGAATTGTCTTGCCGTTCGTCATCGCACCGCGCGCTAAATGTCGATCGCTAAGTTAATCTCTAACAACTAGATTTTATCAGTGATTTGTGGTGATTTGGCTCAAAAATAAACTGTACAATGACAACTATTTACTGAGAGAATTGTGTGGGAATAGAATCATGTTTTAAATGCCACTGCCGAACATGGTTTCATTATAGTAAATAAACTATAGTCAAAATCATAATCGCCTGCATGAATTTCACGATAAATTTGACTACGCGTCATGTAAAGATTTTTATGTGTTAGCCATCTGTAATAAAACGACATTGTAAGCTGCTCGTGGTGTAAAAGAATATATCTTAAAGGGGAAAAAACATTGAGCTCCAAATAGGATTTATAAAATTGTATACTTGTGAATAATCCATCTTAATAGAGATTTTGTTTTGCTCCTCTTTTATGATAATTAAGTGATAATATTATGACCATCATCACGTCGGGGAAGGCCAGGGTAGTTTAATCCCCGCGGTCCAGGGTTCAAACTTTTTTTTCTATATCCAATAATCTCGTTCATATCAAGGGTAGTGATGGTACAGGTTTATGAATAAAAATCAATATTACTTTAAAAATCTCTTTATTTGATGTTCGCAATGCACACCTTCTCATGTGGTTTGTCACGGATTTAGTCTAACGTTGACGAGGACAGTGAAGTCATAATATTGCACAGAAATACGACGAAGATATAGAAATGTCACATACAGTTTCATTACATAAATACTTGATTATCTATGCCAAGCTACTACCATCGTGGCGTCGCATGAACTGTTCACGTCCCACATTATTGAGATCACACTTTAAGAGAAAACATTGGTCATGTTCAAAACGAAAGCTCCACATAGTATTTTTTCTGCTAATATTAATTTTAAATAGATTTTTTTTTTATGAATAAATTCAATGATTATATGCAATAAATCGTTATGTAATTATTTAGCTTTAGGTTTTATCCATCTTGTGTAGGAAAATATAACATTTGATCTAACCATTACACACAATTGGAGTTGAACTTATAATCGACTATTTATCAACATATAATTTCTTCGAAATTTTATGTCATACAGGCGATATGAGTTAATGTTTATTTGAAATTACTTCTTACTATATAGTCAAATAAAAATATGTTTAAAATGTTATTTATCGATTTTAATAATCGGGATACAATGAACACTTCACGCAACGCTCCCAATCGTGAAAGCGTCAGCGCAACGCTTGCATATAGTGAGGCCGACGTTTATAAATTGTAAAATTCGATCACTTTACAAGCCGACAATATTCTAAAATCAGTGGAGCGCGGAACTCTCGTTATGCATGATTACATATCGATATCACATCATATCAGAATCGATATCCGATTCGAAATATCTAAAAACACAATTTACGTTCCATAAAAAAAATTTATGAAACAAAATATTGTTTTTAATCGACCATGTATAATTAATTTTATACAGTAAATTACAAGTCCCACACCCAATTGCGAAAGGTCATTTAGGACACTAATGCTGTCCAAATTCATATTGATCATCGCGATATGTTCTTACCATAGATTTTAATAAATCCTCCAACATTGACGGGCTGCATCAACATTCTGATGGACGGACGTGTCGATGAGCCCCGCACACTACTTTTGATCGCGAGGTTAGTTCCGCGCAGCACTCCAGCATACAATATGAAGTGGTGAGCTAGTGCGTGGTGCCCCGAGTGAGTGGTGACACTCACACAACACCGACATCGACGCGCTCACAAATACAATTATACATACCCATTGTCACGCAAGATCGTTTCTGACTACCGAATTTGTAAACATTTTAATTACAATGAATAATAATCATCTTCGTCAAGCATGATGATTGCAAATAATAGTGAATGAATTCTATCGACAAAAACGTCGACATTTGAAGATATTTATATATTAAATCTGTATCAGAATGACGACCTTGAATGACAAAGTGAATAAAGTTCAAACTAAACCGTGTCTACACCGCTGGATCGCTCGCCGCAGCGCCATAGATCGCTTCAGTTCAACATCCTCCCACACACAAGCAGATTCATTCGAATCGATATTCATTTAAATGCAACCCGTTCAAGGTAGAAATAATTTTATTTACATAACAAATAAACTTAACGCTGCTGTGATGCGCAGGCTTGACAACAAATCTTTCAAGACTACATAAGAATATCGATTATTTTCTGTTACCCAGATACATTTTACGTTTTAATACTTCATTAAAGTCATAACAATTCACATGAATCGATTTTAAAGAAACAACGATATTTTTTTTTATAGATTCGATAAATAAGCATACCAAACGGCATACATATATCTAACCATATTATAATATTGCCAAGTTTATGCAATCAAGCCTGAGCGTCTCAGCAAGCTATAAATAACATAACTATAATAAAAACGGGCGCATCACGGCGATGGCGCGTGATATGTCCAACGCAAAACGTATGTACTTATTTACAAAAGAGGAATAATATAACGTACAAAATAATATCTGAGTATATAACAATGTTTTATTGTGAGGTGTGTCGAGTGTCTAATCGATGAGGAATATCGCGTCTGTGGCTAATGGAAGAATTGTTTATGAACATTTAAACAAAACTATAGTTACTAACTCGCTCGCTTTATCCGTGAAGTAAAAAAATCGGTATGTACCCGCTTTCTATAATAGAGAATGCTGTATATAATTAAATTTATGATCAAATGGAAAGTTTAGAAGCTAGGTTAAACTATTGAAAGAGAAAAAATCATACACATATGCTAATGCTTAAGTAAATAAAACTGGATAATGGGAATATAACTTTACTCCTACATTTATAAACACAACTACGGACATTCGATATAGAATAACGAAAAGGTAACAGTACATGTTACTAGGTAACAGACGAGAATTGACAACGATACTAACACTCGACGCGACCCCACGGGACGCTCATGCGCATGAGATTCCCAACTTAAACGAATATCCACATGTACATTATCACTAAACCGCTCTACACAGGACGTAACGAGGGATTTATCTAGCGACAACATGTCGACATTTGCCAAAACATCGACTAAGACTTATCGATAAAAAAGAGGCGAAAATTATGAAATGAAAAATTTATCTAAATTTGAAAATGTTCTTCAGATTCAGTAGAATTTTTATTCCACCACCAATTGCGAAAGCAGTTTCCACCAGAGAAGAACTAGCAAGAAACTTTAGTGTTGCTCTTTTCAAAATCAGTTCTAAGGTGTAGTATATAATACAAAGAAAGATAGATTCAGTTTCCTGTTTAGTTCAGAGCAGTAAATTTATTTATTTGCAATATAATAGATTTTCAATTGCCATACGAGCACACGGCCTAAGGAATCATCAAATACATCTTACTAATAGATTGTCGACTTATAATTTTCATTGATATGAGTTTGTCTAAATAATAGATATTGTCCTTTTGGCAAAGTCGACCGTTTTATTCATATCGTATTCTAAAGCCCATTAATATAACAAGCCTTTACTCATCGCGGGTCCTTATAACTCCATAAGCTACGAGTACATCCAGTCAAGTTTGGATTTTTGTGTAATTTTGGATTTATAATTTGTCTTTTAACCCCCGACGGAATAAGAGAGTTATTATTGGTAACTAAATTAGCATTTCTTTTATTTATATTCAATATATCGGCAAGTCGCATAATAAAAAAGGGAACTGTCATCGAACTTAACTTAAATATTTCATTTAAAATTGGTATTGGCCAATTATCATACCACACAAAAATCCTAACACGACCTCTCACGTCACGAGACACAAAGATAAAAAGTATATAAACTAAACAAATAAACAGTAGGAGCATAGTGGAACGAAACACTTTACATAACAATAACTATTTACAATCAACAATATCTCTGCAGTTAAATCTAAGTCGAAATATCCACTGACACACGCGTTCATTGTCACTTATGTTTTTGAGGTCCCTTTTATCGATATTCGTTGTCGATATTGGTTATTAAAATTATAATCGATTGTTAAATGGTTGCATTCAATATTGTACTATTGTCTACTGTATGTAAGCCTAGAATGGAAAAATATTTCTATGGTTCGGCTGAAGCTAAAAACCTACTTCTAGTCGAAGTCAGTAAGCTCTAAATACCTGTAGTTTAACTCTGTAGTCTATACTATCGACATTCTAAATTCTCAAAGCAAGATATTGTTCGTATCGATAAAATATAAATGCAGTATTATCTCTGATCTATGTATTGTGATAAATATATGTATAATTTTAAACACCAATATCGATAACGGCACTTTGTCTGCGGTTCTGTATAACCGAGCATTATAAGCCCAATGGTTCACTGCAGACACGCTTGCAGTTTCTCGATCCACTCTTGGGCTGCGTTTGCGTCGCTTGCACAGAAATTGTACGTACGACGACTTGTGCGCAACTGAAACAAGTGACAAAATTGATATCACCTTACAGTCCTGCAATTCATAAAATATGTTACGGTGGAGATTATGTATTTCATATCAATAAATAATTTTGTTACGTGTGGATAGTTAATACTTACGTCGAAAAATGATCTGTCGTCACACTTTTTGGGCGGCCCCGGGGCGGGCGCGGCCTGCGTCACCGTTATTACCTCCGCCAGATCTGATGATGCAGTAAACATTTATTAAATACTATAAGAAAACACCATCCAATTCGAAATAGTAATTTTTAATAAAATCGCCGACATACAAACATACGGTTCAAATACAAAAACTATTAGGTATAGTACGTACAGTATTGTATGAATAATATTACCTATAAATCCTTTACAATGTGAATCTTCCATCGCGTCGTAGTATCGTAACTGATGCTTTATTGAGTCCAACACGAACCATCTGTAATAATCGATAATAGAATTAACCATGCAAGCGAATCATATCGATAATGTATGGAAAACATCGAGACATTTTGCTAATATTACACCTGTGACGGTTCGTGATGATGTTATGATAATTTTGTAGACCAAAAAAATATCATATAATCTACTTTTAGCCCACTGAAGTGCATGTAGGATTTTTATCCATAAGAAACTTTTTCAAATAGATTGAATCGCCATCATAAGCTTGTTTAAGTTTTATTATCTTATGTCGTGACTACGACGGTAATACATGGAAATATTTAATTCCATTTATGGTCATTTAGTCCCGCCATTAGATTTCAGGGGCTTATACTACTACGCTACTCGTTGATTTTTTAGCAGATTTTTATTTTAGTTTCTGTATTGGATTTAAATTGATGTAAACTTAATAAAGTTAAACATTACATTTTGTAAAGATTACCTTTGTTTCCACCCTTTGAGTAGCGCACCCCGTTTGTACAGATGCCCTTCGTGCGTTCTATTCTCTGCCACGTTCGACGAGAACTGTTCGTAGTACTGTTGCGACGACGCTTGCAGTGTGCCCACACCTAAAAGTACATATGATATTGAATACATTAGTTATATCTCATTTTTTTTTCTATACTTTTAATGTGTATATTTCTTTGTAGCATGTATTTTTTGTTACATTGCCTTGACAGTAATAGTTTGTTTTTGCAATGAACGACAAATTATATGGTTGGGTAGACTTATAGGGGTCGGTATCTGCTATACTCGTCGATAATCTCTAGTGTGGTAATAATATGAGTGGTGCGGATGGTGCGGGTGTAGTGTGCAGTGTGTGTGTGCGTACCGTCGTTGTTGCGCATGGTGTCGTGGTCGTGGTCGTGCGGCGCGCGGCGCGTGCAGGGCGGCGCGGTGTCGGCGCAGCGCTCGTGCACGCTGGCGCCGCACTCCGCGCAGCGCACGCAGCGCACGCCGCCGCGCCACGCGCCCCACGCCGGCGAGCCGCACGCGCCGCATCTGCAGGGACCATAGTGTTTGTTACACTAGTGCTCGACTAACGATATAATACCACAAGTGACTGAATATCTGTGGCGGTACAGTTAGTGCATATACCGCCATCTTGTCAACATCGCCGGAACTGCAAGAGGATCGATGCAATGACACAACTGGAGTGATAATCACACAGCAATCACGATAGATGGCGACATCGATCTTGAGTCACGCTTGCACAATTTGCGCGACGTGCAGCATATATACCATCTCCGAATAGAAACTGTCGGAGGGGCCGTGGCCGGTCAGGCGCAACATCTGCCTGACTGGAAATCTTCCCCTTCCATAGAGGAACATAACCATCTGTTCCTCTACAGTGGCGTCTACCTTTACGCCGCTAAATATCTATCAAATCCTGACCTGGCAGTCGCGGCGGTGTGTGCGGCGGGCGCAGCAGCAGCCCAGCGATGCGCAGCGCCCCCGCCCCCCTGTCCGGCGGCGCCCCCGCCCCCGCCGCCCGCGCCTGCGGCGAGACGCCCGCGCACCAGCACCTCCAGCGTGCTGCGCTTGTGCCAGCCCAGCGTCGCGCGCCGCACCACGCCGCTACACATTGACGAGTTGCGCTACAACACAAATAAACGGTTTCGCTTGTAATGTTGTCTTTAAACTGCAACGGACTTCTATTTTATCGAATAACAATACAATTTGCGTGTGTAGATATGAGTACGTTACCTGGAGCTCAACAGTGTTGGGCAGCTCTAGTTGGTCCCACCGGACACGCCACTTCTGCGGCAGATGGCCCAGCTCTAATTCGAGCTGTCGGATGCGCTCCAACAAACCCGTGAACGCGTCCGGCATGCTTCGCGATATGCTGTCGTATCTTTAATGAAATGTATTAATTAGTCTAAAGTGAAATAATAATTTTGCTATAAGTGTTTCTTTTGGCCGTTAAAAATAGCAGATCATTGCTATATTTTGCTTTCCTCCCAAATGATCGGCCAACCTGAAGCTACCTATCAAGTCGCATAATCTGTTGCGTTCAGTATCAGAAACAAAATCCCACTGACCCCGCGGTGACGACCCTGCGCGGCGGCTGCCGGTCGTGGTCGGGCGGCGCCAGCAGCTCCAGGTCGTAGGGCGCGCCGTGCGACAGCTCCTCGCCCGTGTAGTACTGCCACACCTCCAGCGCGCACACCGACGACACCGGCCGCAACACCTGCACACAATCTGGCATTTAAACGACTCATGCCACGTGAACTATTAATTCGACGCGGCTGTATTAGTTGCTAAAAGTATAGCGGTAGAAGTGTATATATGTTAATACTGTAACATCTATCATATGTTCGAAAAATATGTTATAAAATAATTTATGTCATTATTGCAATTCACTAGGGCGGTTTACTTTCGGTAATGAAACAACAGATATGGATTTATTAGTTGAGTTGAAGTTGTATAGTGTATAGTGAGAATGGCTTACAGGGTTGTCGAGGTCCGGCGTGTACAAGAAGTTGTAGAAGATGGGCGACTTCTGGTGGTGCTTGTCGATGTAGTCGAACAGCGAGTGGCCCATGTGCGGCGCGCGCGGCGACGAGCCCCCGAACGAGCCGCACCCCCCGCACTCCTCCTCCGACCCCGCGCCCGTCTCCACGCCCTGACACACATGGTAACAATGGTGGAAATTAACATAACATTCCTATGTATTTTATGAAATCTAGAACGATACTTGACTTATTGGAAACATTTGTAGCTTACTGACTAATGTTAAGGGACTTCGTTATTTAGAATTCAAATTTAGTAATAAAAAGTAGTTAGATAAAAAAAAATATTGTAACTAATTCTCAATTCTAATACGTTGAAGTTAAAGTACTTTTACGCTCCCAATACTTAATACATTACGACTGAATTAAATATGTGATACTAAACTGATCGAAAAATCACGAAAAATAAGTGTGTGTATGTTACCATCCGGCTGGCGTCAGCGCGGCGGTCGTCGGCGGCGGTGATGCCGAGCTCGGCCCGCTGCGCCTCGCTGTCGAGCAGGAACGTGCGGAAGCGACACGACACGCTGTGGTACGCCACGAACCGCAGGTAGTACTCGTTGAACTCGAACGCCAGCGGGAACTGCTTCTGCAGCTGCGAGTGCATCTCGGGTCAGTATCGATACTAGTCTAACTATCGATATAAATTCATACATGAATTTTAATATCGATATCAAATGATGTCAATTATTCTGTATAAACTTTAGACGAGGCCATGCTAATGGACTTCCTGTGGCTGATGAATCTACATATTTATCTATCTATCGAAATAAAAAAAACTTATTATGTTCCTTAAACTAATAACAAGACGATAATGATAAACTAAGGTAAAATCTTTCTAAGAAGTTCTACATCTTTCCGGTGTAAAAAATGAAGGAGTCTATATTTGAATATTGTTGTCCATATTTCAGTTCTTACTTGATGCACAGCATCCAAGAACATGAGGAATGTCGGTGTGAAGCCCTGCTGTGGTGTCGCCGCTATGTTCGATCGCTGCTGAAATTTGTGCCCCAACGCGAGCCATTCCTTCTCCACTATTATTCTAAACCCTTCTAATGTTCTGTAATATGGTTCCAAACAAATTTGTGCTAGTGATGATATCTGGAATAAACCGACAACAATAATATTATTACTTATATATTAATACGTGAAACTTTGTACCCCTTTTTAAGGACACACATGGGGGAGTGCAGACAAATAAAATTGATGTATTTAATTCAACAACTGGACCTGTTTGCAGCCTAGTTGTTATTAAAATTTATTATATTTTTTAATTTTAAGTTACCTATATTCATAGTATTCCGTTTTTAAAAATATACTTTCGCAATTAAAACTTGGAAAACGATCTACGTACTTGCGCGGTGGCATCCCACCCATCCTCTAAGGATAACAGAACTGATGATCCCTGTAGGTCCAGAAGATCAACCACAGCTCCGGAAAGCTGGAATAACTGCCGGAGCTGCCATAGCCAGCCTGATTCTTCTATTAACCTAAGAAAAAAGATGATTTAATAAAATAAAAAAACCCGAATATATCACTTTTTTTTTTTAATCTTTATTTAAGGAGCTTGGTCGATATTTCGCAACTATGTCGCTCCGTACGTCCACTTCTACCCGTGCCTACTAAATTTTGATGAAATCAAAATATTTTTTTAATAAAGCTTTAGCCTCTTCCGATACAGGAACCGACAAAAAGTTATTTATGCTGCCCACATTAAAGCTCAAAGTATGAGGCCCATTCCGCACACACTCCGACAAAACATGAAGTACGTCATCTCTTACTAAAATATCGCGTTACGAAAGGTTTCATATTGTTCTCTATATTAGTACTAAGTTAAGCTTTCCACTTTCACTATTCAGTGAAAATTATTTCGTGTGAGTTCTAATAGTGACTTTGACTTATAAAAGGTAGAATAATCGCAATGTAACCTTAGGAAGCCGGGGTCGTCTGGCTGCGGCGGCGCGGAGGGCACGGCGGCGCGCATGAGCTTCTTGAAGGCGTGTCGGGTGGCGCGCGCCTCGGGGTACTCGACGGGCACGAGCTCGGCGCCCGCGCAGGCCGCGCCGCCGCCCTTGTCCGTCAGCACGTACAGCGCCGCGCGCCGCCCCGCCTCGCCGCCCGCCGACCACCACTCTGGCTGGCTGCCGTGCGCACCCACTACACACACAGAACACATTGTTACGTATTGATATTAAAAAAGCTACTAGTCATTCATTGGACCTTATTTCATGTAGCAACGGAGCTACGAGTGTACATAATTTTTTCCAGGACAATTATGAACTCAAAATAAAATGACCGATAGTTAATCCCCGCAAAATATATATTTTCATAAAGTATATAGTTTATTTGTCTATTTGTATTTGTAAATACTCATAATATTGAAAGTGCAAGTAAAAATTAACAAAATATACATCATATCACATACATTTTGTTGGCAATAAATCTATCGACTTCAGCACGATCTAGCCTCCTACAAGTACTCACCGGAGTCAACATCAGCAGTAGAGAGGCGGTGTCGCGGCGCCAGCTCCAGGTGCGAGGGCTGGCGCCGGTCCTTGAGCGAGCCCCAGCGGCCGAAATGTCGCGCACCTGTTGACCCCTTGCCACCGCTACCGCGACCCAGTACGCTGCGACAAAACAGCAGCACATCACTTATAGATAACAAGTCGATGGTCTATTAGAAAGACACGTATACAAACAAGTGCGCACGCACGCACACCCGTCCCCACACTTATATATCAACTTTGTATATAAATACATGTCGACGGTTGAACGGCTAATTGCCTAAAGCGAAATTTTTTTGCGACGACAACTATTATACATATTTGGAATCAGCACATTTCTCTGTTTTTTAAACTAGTTAAAATTTAAAAAAAGACTTGTCGCTTTGTCAATTATACCTTCAACTGTCGATGTATATAAAATATAACCTCACCCAAGGGTTCCAGCCGCTTTGGTCAACAGCGGGGTGTGCGTCGGCTGCTGGTCTTCACAGCACAGTAGTAACGAGTCCAGACTGAGACTGGAGTCCTCGAGGTCGCCACGAGACGCCGGGGTACACGCAACTATCATCGACAAGTAGCGCTCCTACGACATCCGATAGAAAGCGATTTTAATTTCTATGATTTTTTTAAGAATTGGTTCTAACCAACGTTACGTTCTAACGTATGCCAGCAATAATCTACAATAGCAAAAATAGTCGCTTAGGAATAAGTATAATTATCGATAAAATCCAAGTACGCTCTCAAGTAAGAAAGGCCAATACAAACGCCCGCAGTGTTCTATTCGGATGTAAACTCAGAACGTGCACGATTGTCATTCGCACAAACTTCAAACCGAACTAGAAGATTGAAAACTCTACCAGTTATTTCAATCAGTTTATCAGCTTATCGCCGTTAATACTGAACGTAGGCGTCCTTAAGAAAATTCTCCGATAAACCAATTTCTTTGGGAGTAAATTAATATAAATATTAGACACACCTGTTCTAAAGTGGATGTGGTTTCGGTGCCACTTTGCGCCGCACCTTGTGTCTGATGCGTCGCCTTTAACATACCGATGACGCCTTTGTGATTCGATGCTGCCGATCTGTAATTTAGTTATCGATATGAATTAAAGTAATATATAAATTTATTAAAAAGGCGCAAACCAAAAGTGGTGATTTTTATTTATTTGAATATTTTTATTCTTTAAACATATTTTAAATTTTGTCTTTACTGTAGCAATATAAGTTATACAAAACACAAGTGATTTTATCGATTCTTTAAATCTTCATATATCATTCGATAGTATCGATTATATAAGATAGTTTTAATAGCACACTACTAAGACTAAAATTGTAAATTTTGGTGGTTCACCAAGTTCCGCACCACGCACTCCTCGCCCGCGCCCTCCGGCACGTGTTGTGACTATGTCCACAGCAGTAAGAGCTTGTAGTATGGTTACCTGGCGAGTAGCGCCCTGGTGCGCGGATGCCTCCAGGTGAGCACGGGCAGGCGGTGGTGGCGGTACGCGCGCGCCACGCGCACCACGCACTCCTCGCCCGCGCCCTCCGGCACGTGTTGTGACTATGTCCACAGCAGTAAGAGCTTGTAGTATGGTTACCTGGCGAGTAGCGCCCTGGTGCGCGGATGCCTCCAGGTGAGCACGGGCAGGCGGTGGTGGCGGTACGCGCGCGCCACGCGCACCACGCACTCCTCGCCCGCGCCCTCCGGCACGTGTTGTGACTATGTCCACAGCAGTAAGAGCTTGTAGTATGGTTACCTGGCGAGTAGCGCCCTGGTGCGCGGATGCCTCCAGGTGAGCACGGGCAGGCGGTGGTGGCGGTACGCGCGCGCCACGCGCACCACGCACTCTCGCCCGCGCCCTCCGGCACGTGTTGTGACTATGTCCACAGCAGTAAGAGCTTGTAGTATGGTTACCTGGCGAGTAGCGCCCTGGTGCGCGGATGCCTCCAGGTGAGCACGGGCAGGCGGTGGTGGCGGTACGCGCGCGCCACGCGCACCACGCACTCCTCGCCCGCGCCCTCCGGCACGTGTTGTGACTATGTCCACAGCAGTAAGAGCTTGTAGTATGGTTACCTGGCGAGTAGCGCCCTGGTGCGCGGATGCCTCCAGGTGAGCACGGGCAGGCGGTGGTGGCGGTACGCGCGCGCCACGCGCACCACGCACTCCTCGCCCGCGCCCTCCGGCACGTGTTGTGACTATGTCCACAGCAGTAAGAGCTTGTAGTATGGTTACCTGGCGAGTAGCGCCCTGGTGCGCGGATGCCTCCAGGTGAGCACGGGCAGGCGGTGGTGGCGGTACGCGCGCGCCACGCGCACCACGCACTCCTCGCCCGCGCCCTCCGGCACGTGTTGTGACTATGTCCACAGCAGTAAGAGCTTGTAGTATGGTTACCTGGCGAGTAGCGCCCTGGTGCGCGGATGCCTCCAGGTGAGCACGGGCAGGCGGTGGTGGCGGTACGCGCGCGCCACGCGCACCACGCACTCCTCGCCCGCGCCCTCCGGCACGCACACCACCGCCGGGTAGCTGCAACACACAATCACACATAGGTCAGCTACTGTACAACTATAACCGTTCACAAAGGCTACAACATAAACCTCATCATTTACACAAGAGTGCCACTCATTTTGACAGATACTATCAATAAATAAACTGGCCATAAATAAGCAACATAATACCGACGGTTGAAAGGCTAATACTAAAAAGCAAGTGGTGTCTGAAAAAGAAGGGTTTTTATTTTCCCAGTAATGCTATAAAAGTCATCAAACTTGTCAATGTACCTTCTACAGAGCGTATAAACGGCGTTTGCGTGCGTGAGGCGGAACGGAGAAGAAGCGAGGCCGAGTCGAGCCCAATCCCGCGCATAGATGCGCTCGCGCACGCGCTCCAGCGTACGCGCCGCCGGCGCTTCTGTGGTCTCGCTGCCGCCCAGATCCAGGTCTTCCACTGTCAATGCAACATCATCCGAATTAAATTAGTCGTATTAAATTTTTCACGGATAGTCACAGCTATTGTTTCCAAAAACTAAACATTGACTTAGGTTGCGGTGTGATAAATAATCTAGATGACCATACAATTTAGTGGGATCTGTACTATCTTTTGCGCTTATATTACATAATAAAAAGAAGTCAAAAGAAAAGTTCATGTAATTTTTACGTACAGGACAAGGTGTCAGCGGACAACGAAGACATCAAAGGTGGTGACGTCAACGACCTCGCATCAGCCGATGGCAGGACGTACTTCTGTCGTTTTGACGGTTTTGGTTTCAACCCTGCTTTACGCGCAGTCTTCAATAGAGTTTTCTTCGCGAACCCTCTGAAAAAAATAACGTTAAATTATATTGATTTTACAATTTATAATTTAAAAATATTCTTTAGTCAACTTTTTTTTTTAATTCAGTCAATAAACGTTTTTATCATTTGGACCTGCTTGTGTCTTGTTCATGCTATTGAACTACTAGTTTCGGAAGTAAGGCGGCAGGTGTTCAATAGTTGAGCAAGCTACTCTCCCGTTTCGTAGTGGTTTAGTATAGTGGCATGGTGTAGTTACTTGAGCGTGTGGTGCTTGGCGTGGTGGTGCGCGGGCGGCGGCACGGGGCGCGGCGCCAGCGCGAAGTGCAGCAGCGGGTGCTCGGGGTGCCGCAGCCGCGCCAGCTGCTTGCGGAAGCTCTCCGCCTGCTCGCTCGTCACCTCCTCGTCCAGCGCCACCTGCACGCAGTACCAACCCTTACACCACGAGGAACCCACTTAACGAAACTATCATTAATGGCACACTATTGATCGCCTTCAATTCTGGTGCCAACTGCAGTGCCTTTATGGTATACCAAATAACAAACACACTGAAGCAATTATTGTAAGAGCGATATATCAGAGACTTCTATACGCAGGATGAGGCAGCACCAGTCCCCTCATAACTAAAAAAAAGTTTATTTGGCATTATTATTGTAAACGACACAAGTCATGAGCACAAATCAATGGTGGAGGCGAGCTTATGTATAGTAGCCCCATAGGACATGTAAGCCAAGAGACAACGGGCATGAATTAAGTAACCAATAGCGTTACACATCGGGACGTTGGATGTCAAATCGACCAATCACGAGAGTGCTCACAACGCGTGCCTATATCTGTCTATTTATGTTATAAGCGTACCTTAATAAGTTGGAATGTAGCAGATCTGAGCTGCAGCCCCTCCTGCAGCGACTGTTCCAGGTGCGGCAGGTAGTGGGTGCGCACCACTTTCTCCCTCGTCAGGGAACATATTGGAAACGATCGTATCACCGTCTGTTCGCACGCTGCAATGGTTTAAAATGGTTGTTATAGATCAATTGTGTTGAAGGTTAACATTCTTACTGAGTTAAAAAATAACGTAATATTGTAATAGTTTTAATAATACCCTTTAGTTTAGATTGCTTATACATAATTTGTTTGGTTTTATGTTGTGATCTCATAGTCACAAATCGTATTGATGATGGTTTATTTGTTTGGCAGATAAGTATGTACTTACCGTAGGGGTCGGTGGGCGTGCCCTTGAACACGAGGCGGTAGTTGGTGAGGAAGAGCGCGCCCTCGGCGGGCAGCAGCGCGGCGGCGGGCGCGCGCCCGTCCGCCACCAGGAACGCGCGCAGCGCCGCCGCCGCGCCCGTCTCGCCGTGGCACAGCGCCGGCGCCACGATCCGCGCCTGCGCACACACCCGCACTCGCTTACCTATACCTACACCCACCTGAGTACACTGCGTTCCAGGATTGTCCGGCACATATACAATTGTGTCAACTGACGAGGATATCAACTCTCATGAGTCGACACAATCTGGACTCTACTCGCTTTTCTAAGTAAGTAAAAAAAGCACAAGTGTAACCGCACCTACACCTGTAATGGCGAAAGGCGAATCACAATTACAGACTCTAGACTAATATCACTATACCCGAACTGGGGATCGAACCCAATACGAACTGCAGCTATGCCGCTATGTAACAAGGGCCTAAACAACGTAAACACTCTGATCATACAACTGTCGACATCACGTGATTAATTAACAGTACCTTCTGCACGGGTGGCAGTCTTCTGCTCTCCCGCGCGACCGCGTCCAGCGTCTCCAGGTGCATGTGCACCACGCCCGGGATCATCTGGTGTAAGCAGCGGACATGTTCCGCAGTTACACCGCCTTCCGTGCACACCTGCAATATTAAAATATTAAATAAACCCTGTGACACATAATCTTAAAAATATTATCCCAACTTTATACACACAGGTGTTCCAAAATGGAGGTATTGTTTTCAATTTTATACAAGACTGGTTGTTTGATTCGGTTGTGTAGGTATTTCTGAAAAAATTTACTGAGATATATGCAAAATTAAAATATATGCATATCACAAATTTGAATGTTTACATAATATTATGCAGGTTATGGGAGACAAACTATACCAATAAAATTCAGATAGTCCACACGTATGTCAAATTTTACCTTGTCGACAAATCTGGAAACCATTTTTATGACATTGTTGCCTGCTTCGCCAGGATCCGCCTCTTCAAACCCAGACTCAGCGTCCACACTGTCAGACTCGGCGACACTGCGATAATAAAAAAGAAATCAAATCCTAAGTAATAGATACTTGGCATAATAGTACACATGAATAGTAAATTATAATTAGTTAGATGGCCAATTTAGTGATATGATACCATGGTTTTCAAAGTTCCTTCGTTAATTCGGGTCGAATTATACAAATATTATCTTTACAGTTTAAATGTGTAATTTTTGAAACTAAGCTACTATCAAACTTTTGATAAGAATGTGGGACAGAGTTTGACTTTGCCGGTTGTGTTTGCAATATAACAGATATGCTCGTGTTTCGAACACTCAAACTCTTAGGACCGCATAAATAAATCAATCTCAAAGTTGGGTACGATCTCAAGTAGACATTAAAAGTATTTTACCATTTAATAAAAAAAGCTTAAATTGTTATTTAGTGCTTGTTCTCAGCTGAGTTTGGCGTAAACAAAAACTCAGCTGTCAAATCCGTCACATTTTGTGACTTAAGATATCATTTGAGATGTTGTTGATATAAGTTTTAGTCATCTGCTTTCAATACTAGACATCGGCAGAATTGTCGTAAGCACGATGCAACCTATCATAATAAATTGGATTTGGATTAGTATATGTTTTTAAATAGCTAGAACCTTACCATGCTGTAATTTGACGGCATCTTAGCTGATATCACACTTCAGAGAGAACTGAGTTTCATCTATCAACTCAGACCTTACTACCCTCAAATAAGTTGAAGTGATTGTATTGCTGTACCTGTTAGTGATACTATTGCTAGCTCTATCCGTGTCGTCGCCCTTCGCCTCGGCCCTCCTGCCAGCGCCCTCTAGCGGCAACAGCAAATACACCATTCTGTTCGCGTAGTGTATCGCCTGACTGTACAGCGTCGACTCCTCGCTCGCGATTAACTCTCTTTGTTTTTCTGAAATAAACATGATTATTTTACAATGGTCATTTAATTTTTTGAGGTGCAATTACAAACTATACATCGTGTGAACTCAGATCCAAGTAAACCGTTTAACTACTACTACGATATATTTCCGCTTGATATCTAATTTATTTGAAGTGAATGTTTCCTGAACATTGGATTAAAACTTGGTAGAGTCGACGTTGACTGATGAAATATGAATTACTGATGTAGGCCACGCCAGAAAATAATTTAACTAAGTATAAAAGGTATTCGGTAGAAAAAATTAAAACAAATAAAGCCTTCTTTTCATGTAAATATTTTGCTAACAATAGAAATAACTAAAACAAACTTATGTATTTTCATTATTTTGCATTCATTGACTGTGGCATAAATAACAGCATCCTCACCGGGTGGTAAACTAGGCCACAGCCTCATCTGTTCCGCTGCTATCTCCAACGCACTCGGCTCTTGAGCTTTAAGTAACGATATGTATTCCTCGTCGTCTCTGAAACAAAATTGTGTAAAATTTAAAATATGTCAATTACAATAAAAAATCACACACACACTCAGGCCTTTTTTCCCAAGAGGTATGCAGAGGCGCAAATTATGCACTCACTTTTTGTCGTATGTACTCCGTCCCATGGTGTGATAGGAGGCGAACCTATTGCCATATCAGGCACAAATTCCACACTTCTGGTTGATAATGAGTAAAAAAAAACAATATCACTTTGCCCAACTAGAAGATCGATTGATACAAATACTATACGAAGCGCGTAAATTCCTACTGGTTGCAGTTCAAGGGCAAATAATCTTAGTTTCTATGTTACAAGTCATTGAGGCAAAATATTGGATATGTCAATTATTTATTTTTTTATTTCTAGACTGGTTACGGCGTACAAAACAAACATGATTGGCAACAGGGCCCGTGTGTGTGGTGTTACCTCGGACTGGGCACACGCTGATGGTGCGTGGGGCTGGGCAGGTACAGGGCCTTGATGTCTTTCTGTACGTCCTGATAGAAGGCCGCCTCCCAGAACTGTTGGCTCGTCCATACTTGATGTTCCTGTAATAGGAAATATGATTAAGGAATATTTTGTTTATTTCTTCCAGGTGTTTTAGTCATTCAAGTCTATGATATATATTAAGAAATGAAGATAACAATAGTAAATACCGAAAGAGAAAGAACACTGGAGTAAGTGTTGTTGTTATTGTTTCTACAAGTTAGTATTGTATGTATAATGTATATAGAATATCAATACCATAGCATTAATTCTCTTCCATGGTAATTAATATATTTATTTAAACCTGAAAGCCTCATACAATTATAAAGAAAATATCTATTTGTAATTTTTCCCGCCACGCATCTTCGCAGCTTCTTTTCCAGACATCGGTAAAGTTCCGTTGATATTTTATTCGAAAAAAAAAACGGCAACGGGACATACAGAAACTGCACATGAATCTGACCTGTATGCACATGTAAGCGTACTGTATGACGCCCGTACACAGTTTCCTGCAGTAGGCTGTGGCGAGCGGCAACATCGCCGCCGCTATCGAGTGCTCGTCGATCGCGGTCGTCGATTGCAATGCGCAGTTCATCAACCTGCAAATAAAAACATACTTTATTGGTTATACTTTCAATATACTTATCGTGTTGTTGACTAGAATCACAGAACGAGTTTTGGGCACGGCTTCACCGTTTATTAGGTTATGAACACAATGCTCATAATTTAGCGCCTCAGATGCTTTAGGAAATCGTCGAGTTCACACATGTTGAGCACCGTCACATGACCCACCAGCCATGCCTACGAATATTAGATTTCTTTTAGAGTTGTAATATAAAAACAACACAATTTTTTGTTTTTGTTTTATAATATAAAACACAATATCATTTTTGATTGCTGCTTTTATTACTAAACACGTTACAAATTCATCATCATTAGCCGCAGGATGTCCACTGCTGAACATGGGCCTTCGCCGAAGATTTCCAGATCGATCTATGAACCCTCAACCAGCGTCCCCTTGCGACTTTTATTAGGTTAATTAACTTTTATTGCGTTTTAATCAAAGATATTGATTTACATTCCTTCACGAAAGGCTGTTATGAAGATTTTAAAACTAGACGGGCTATCAAGGGATCTCTTACCTTTTTAAAACATCAGCTCAGCCGTACAGCCCGGTGATGTTCTTACTAATAGATGTTAAATCATGAGAGGATGATTTATATAACCATGTCAGGGACGCCTGACAGTTTTTCACCTTGATATGTATGTACTAGGAAGTAGCCTGATCATGCAATACTGAATAAACCGCTGGTTGTCATGCTGTATCACAGTATATAAACCCATGGAGGGAATATTAATTCATTAGAACTGAATGTTCATTAAGGTATTCAAAATGTATTTGAGAATAATTTTCACATTATTTTTTACTTTTTCTATGGTGCATGGACAGCAGGGTTCCATGATTGTAAGTACTTATATACTATTAGATGTTTATTGCACCTTGGCCCGCGGCAAAACTCTTTCCCGCTACAACAATCTTTTAAAACACTGGCGATGACAGCTTGGTAGACGGCTACATACAAAATTAAATTAAAAAAATACCATTACTTTCCATAGGAGCAAATTATCGGGACAAAGACGCATGTGTGTAATGTGTATTATTATATTTCCAGGATGTTTTCTAACTATATGTAAAATTTTATCCAAATCCGCCCAGTGGTATCGCGTTTACTTCAATCAATCAAACAATCATCCAAATATATTCACAAACATACTTATTTATAATATTTGATGATTATTAATGATGCGTAGTGCTAGACACCAATAAAGTAATAATAATATGAAGCACAGGCTCGACTTTTTACATACATTTGCCTGAAGTCCTCGCACGCCACTTCAATCGATAACTACTATTTCACATTTTCTCACTCAATTATATTCGCTCAAATAATGTGAATGTATTTGTTAAACTTCTATCTTCATTTTGTCAGGGTCCTGGCCTATGGAACATTCTGAGTTTTATGGAGTACGAACCCAGGGTCGGGGACAATTTGTACATGAACTGCGACGTGGTGAAGAGAAGGCTGAACCGGACCAATGAAGGCTATAACGTCACGTGTGATTTTGAAAAAGACTTGGACGACTCGTATGGGGTAACGTAAAGTTCTAGCTTATATCCTCTTAAAGGTAGTCGGAGATTCAAGTCTTGTATACAAGGCCTTATTACAGTTCACCTAAAGCAATATAGGGTACTTTCTTTTATTTCATTTTGTACATTATTTCGTATGTAAAAGTAATTGTATTAAAATTAGTTAAAAAAATGAGCCTGTAATAAATATTTCAATATTGCAATGCGCAGGAGTGGACGCTTAGTGTTGATATCGCTCCATCTCATGCTTTCGCACGCAACGTAATTCCCGATGACGTCACGTGCGCGTATTGCGCCTCTTGTTTTTTACATTTACTCCTTCTACCGCAATTCAAAGTCTTACAACTTGTTTATTTTTTATCGGATTTTAATCAGTCTTTCTGTGTTGGAATTTGTATTATGTAAACATTTGAAAAAGTAAAAAAACAAAAATGAGTCAAATACCCTATTGTACGAAATCTAATCTAAGCTACCACACTATCAATCACGAATTTACTAAAGGTTTGCTGCCTTGACACTCATAATAATGTTTCACAGATATTAATCGACATATGCAAGAAAGTGGACGGCGGATGCAAGCCCTATCAGATATTGAAGGACGAGAATATTACCCAATTCTTCGAGAAATATACCAATGAAAATATTAAGCAATTACTCTTGTTAGCCGGCGTCGATCCACCAGAGTTCCCCTTAGCGACGGTATGTGTAATAGAATTAAAAATATGGTCTTTTCTCTATAAAAACGTAGATGTAAGTAGTATATAAAGATTCTGAAGTAACAAAATTGCATCAAAATCTATTTACTTCGAATTCCAAACTAAAACTTGTAATCAATCCAATATAATTAACTATTTATTATTAAAACACATCATTTTCCAACGGTAGATTCCAATAAACCAACCCAACCACCAACTAACTGTAATGAACCAATCAAAATCACTCATCCGTAAACACGTCATACAAACTCAATTGTGATTGGTCAATTATCACTATGGTTCTGACGGTAGTGGTGAAGACAGTTTTATGAATGGGCTTTTCTCTTTATTCCCCAGGGATCATATAAAGTGCAAAACTATATGGTAGATTACTGTAATTTGCCACCGAATTGCCCTTACGGAGAGTATGAGGGCACGGGGTGCATAACTAAACACGGGCAGCGCGTCTGTTGCGTGGCGGCCATCGTCGAGTTCGTGGAAGACAATAACGACGTATGCGGTTATGAATAATCAACGAAACATTCAGTTTAGTCGTAATAATTATGTATATGTTAAACACAATCATTGATATGTTTATTATAATTCAGATCACAAATTAGTTTGACAAGATCCATGCATCAACGGGCCGTTGAGATACTACGTAAAGGGGCGATGGATATGTCTATAGTCTATTTGCGATGAATTTTTATATATTTGTTATTTAAGGACATATTTTCTTCAGTGTGTAATTTTTAATACTGCCTTTAGTATCACTTTCTATAGTAATATGTGTAATACTATATTTTTGATGTTCCATGCATTTTAATAAACGATATAATAAATGTACTTATCTGTTTTTTTACCCAATAATTCATTGTTATTTGAAAGATTCAACGACATATTCAAGATTCAAGGCCCTCAAGTTCGAGAATCATTGATATTCACACATCTCATCTTATTTCTTCATAATATAATTTATGCGAAAGTTTATAAAATTATTGGATTTTTGTTGGAAATAAACTAAGAAATGACTAATAAAAAAATTACAAAGATTTATAAAGCTTATAAAAACGAAGTTTGGGTATTTTTGAAAATGTTTAGCTACCAAAATATTCCTTATTAATAATTTGTGTATCTAATTATGCTGGTGACAAAAAAGATTTATATTTTAGGAGAAGATGCACGCAATCAGCGAACTTATTGGCATTTTCATTATAAAATTAATGAAACAATATTATACTTTGAATCACCCAAATCAAAGATTACGTATTGTAAAAAAAAGATGTTTAATTTTTATTTCTATATCTACACTAATATTACAAAGAATAAAAGTTTGTGAATGTATTTGTTTGTTTGTAGGTTTCTAAGGCTCAATCTTTAGAACTACCGAAACGATTTTGAAAATTCTTTCACTAATAGGAAGCTACATTACTCATAATACCATTTTCATTAATCAGTGTCAGGAAATAACTGTACAAAACAAGTAGACGAATTAGTTGGAATATAAATAATAATATCAGCCCTATATTATATACTGTCCCACTGTTGGGCACGGGCTTCCTCTACTACTGAGAGGGATTAAGCCTTAGTCCACCACGCTGGCCTAGTGCGGATTGGTAGACTTCACACACCTTCGAAATCCCTATAAAAAACTTCTCAGGTGTACAGGTTTCCTCTCGATGTTTTACACCGTTAAAGCAAGCGATAATTCACAAAGAATACACACATAATTTTAGAAAAGTCAGAGGTTTGTGCCCTTGTGTTTTGAACCTACGGACAATGGACATTCGTCTCGGCAGTCCGTTCCACAACCAAATAGGCTATCGCCGCTTTTTTCAGTCGGAATAACATTGCATATAATCCGATCTCAACCCATACGTATAGTATCCTAGACATTGTCTAACTGTACGCCAAATTTAATCAAAATCCGTTCAGCTGCTTTTGCGTTTACTTCTAACATCCAGACAGCCCAGAATACTGAATAGTACTTACTACGTAATATTAACAATTGAAAACCTTTTGATAAATATGTTTGATTGTTTTATGCCATTTATATTTATATAAATCAATATTATAAATGCGAAAGTTTGGGAGGATGTATGTATGTTTATTCATCTTTCACGAAAAAACTACTTAACGGATTTGGATGAAACTTTACAGTAATATTGGTTATACATCAGAATAACACATACCCACTTATTCATAGGCGTTATTTATCTAAGCCCTATCTTTGCTGTGATAACAAGTCTGTTTCTCAGTGCTGACGGCATGGCAGCCTTCGCAGTACGTAGACAAAGGGCTATTGTGATTAGCTAATATTGAAATACAACTTGAATCTAATTGGCTGTCAGATAAACAAGGCTGAACGACTTGTTATCACAGCAATGCTCCGTCCTTAGATAAATAACGTCTACATATAGTCAACAATTTATAATGATTTTATGTAATTTGGTTATAATATACGATACATATCAAGTTAGTCGCAAAAAATTGCTATATATTTGGTATCGTCTAAACCGTTGGATTTAGACAAAGATGATGTATCGTAGGATTGTTTGTCTTAAATAGTTCTAAATAAAAGTCTGCGAAATCATATATCTACCTTATGTGGAAGCCACTACGACCAAAATAGTGAGCCATGAATATAATTAAATCCGGAAAACTTCTCCAAGCGGGCAAAACCGCGAGCAAAAGCTAGTATTTATATAGAAGGCAAAAAAAAATGTTAAATAGTAAGAAATAATATGAAATGCCTTTACGGCCATTATTTTTCGCTCTCTAAATACGTAAGCATCCATCTGCGATTACATTTGCCAAAGCTGAATGTTCGCTATTTAGAAAAAAAAAAACAAACACAACAATTAATTGCCTCAAATAGACTGCAATGACAGAACAGATCGCATGTAGTTTATAAAAGAATGCGCACTATGCATCAACAGTAAAGAGCGATAGCATCAACACAGTTTATCGACACGACACCATGGTTATTTAACGAGAGGTTACATGTAAATATTGAGTATTACGAGTGCTATAACCATGGTGATATTGCCATTATTGTTGTGCGCTGTACCGCTGGTAGCGGCTTGGGGCGCAACCGACATGATAGTGAGTTATATTTGCACTTATGATAGAAGTTGTCTTTAATTTTTTGTCATATAATTGATATTAATAATTATAATTGTACATAATTTAAATGAATAAAAACATAATGCTAATATTTCAGTTAAATGCTTATTTGTAGTAATTTAAGTGGCTTCTTGAAATATTTTGATGTTTGTTAGAACTAAACGCAGAAATTGATGAACGGATTTGGATAAAATTTGGCACACCGCAGGCTATGTCCCGGATTATCATATAGGCTACTTTATTCTCGGTAATTTACTCCTCTGGGAACTATTTTAATTTTAAATCTAAATTTCAAGATAGATGGCGCTGGCATCGTACAACTTGTAGTGTTTGTAGCGGGAAATGCTTTCAACGCGGGCAAAGACGCGCGCAACACCTAGTACTTACTTAAAATCTGTTATAAGACATAATATTCTAAAATTTCTGTTTTAATAGTATTCAAAAATAATTTTTTATATAGTTTTGAGACAATGTATAGTTCTAAAATATCCAAAACTATGAATAACTAACGCGCCCAACACCCCCAGGGCAATGGCAGATGGATTACAAAGAATGTCGCGAAGTGTCCAGACGACAGTAAGTACACCACCAAACTCGAAATAAGCAGGAAAAAAGTTAATCGGACCCACGATGGCTTTAACTTAAATGGAGACCTGGACTTTGTGTTGGACAATGAACATGGTGTAAGTTATATTTTAGAAAACATGTTCACTTATTAAACAATAGAGACATACATATTATTCAATTAAATTTAACCGCATTTCTCCACTTTCATACTAATATATAAATGCAAAAGTCACTGTTTGTTACGTAATTTGACATTGGAGCCAGTGTAACTACTCGACATACTGAGACTTACATCTCATGTCTCAGCATGGCGAGCGCAGTGGAATACCAAACAATACTGTGTAGTTAAAGGTGTTGGATGGTATTTTTATTGTTTACGGGCGGTCGTATCGCTTACCATCAGGCAAACGCAAGCTCATGTCGTCATCCAAACATTAAAAAAAAAATACGGTTAAATCACTGACTTAATTGGATTTAGCATAGAGTAAGCTTGAACTAAAAGATCATACTTATTCACATTAGCTTTTTTTATCCTTCTCAATACCGAGAAAGATTTTACGAGGAAAAAGCCTCAAGCTACACCTATAATGAATTAATTATCTGAAAAGTACTGGGCTTTCGGTTGCAAATCCACCCTTTAATTTCAGAGGCCGTAGCGAAGACGCCTTTCTACATTCATTAACACTAATATAAAACAACAAATGTATGGGCATAGCATATCAGATAGATAAGTCTATCGCTCGGATATGTCATTTCCAAATACAACGTCAACGTCAGTAGAAAGTCTACGCTACGACCACAGATATGGGCAACCCAGACATGGCCTTGCTGTGGCCTTGCAACCCCATATACAGGTCGTAGATTGTTCACCCGCACTATAAACCGCCGTGTAATGCATATAACGTCAAAAGAAGTTACGACTGTCTTCAATAAACAATCCTAATCTCAATCTTCAATCCGATTCCGAGAATCAACCAATCAAAATAACTCATTTGTAGACATGTCAAAAAGCGTTGTTCTGATTGGTCAATTTTTAGATAGATCTAGAAACGCGACTGAGATCGATTATTGAATACGGGGTATATTGTTTGCAGATCTTCATAGATGCGTGCAAGTACATGGACGGCGGCTGCAAGCCATACCAGACGTTTGCCGACGACTGTGCGTGTTGTTTCTTGAAGAAGCACGCAGAATCTAACATGGTGGAAATTTTCACGAAGGCGGGAATCGATCCTCCCGATTGTCCTATCCCTAAGGTAGCAGCAACTAGATATTGTTCGTATTTTGCCGTAGTCTTTTCGTTGGATAAGAAACCTAAATCACTCTACAATATGTATTATAAAATTAATTAGGTATTTAAAATTAACTCCTACATCCAAACACACAAACTTAATGAACAAAACGTTTAAATATAATGAATACATAAGAAAGGCAACGTAATATTCCATTTTACATTATATTTATAGATTTTTGATTTAGCTAATATATTGAAATGTACTCAAGAGAACTAAATAATACTACTTTTAGAATTTTATTGCGGTTTTTTATACTATGATTTCGTCCCGATGTTTCGAAGACTTTAAGACTGCAATGTAAAACGAAAAATAGTTTTACATCGATGTCTTGTATTCGCATTACAGCATTTAAAAATAATATCTCCTCAAGAGAATTAAACAAATGTACCATTATTAACATTGATACGTATTTACAGGGAGCATTGGTCGTGAAAGACTACGTGTTCAACTACAACGCGTTACCAGAGAAGGGCATATACGGAACGTATGATGCAAAAATTTACCTTCTCCAGCCAAAAGTAGGGGAGAACCCGCCAGAAAAAATTGGTTGCGTTCTACTAACTTTGCAATTTGAAAACGAAACTGATTAAATATATAAAATGGGTGTGCTGGGGTAAGTTCGGGTCATGGGGTAATACCGATAGGTTAAAATTACTGCTAAATTGTAAGTAAATTTAATTCAGTGGCAAACAATTATGGTAATTTATAAAGTAGAATTTAAGGCTATCATTTCAATGTCAAGATAATATGACGACGTTATCCCGTAATTCGAACTTACCCTAAACTATAATATTTACACGTGCCGTTTATTAGCACATTATAATTTAATATTTTTATTAAGACATAGTTATGTATGTATCCTCACTGTATTAAAACAAAAATGGTTATACGAGGTATAGATGCTTAAAAAGGTATCTAGCTTCGGGATGACCAAAAAGATTAATTATAGCTGCACAAAATAACATAATATTGTAATTTTAGACCTAAATAACGTGTAATTATAGTTTAAAATAAAATATACAACACCAACTAAGCATTATTAATTATCAGGTCCTTTATGGACGATCAACGTTTATCCTATTTCACTTCCTGAGAAAATAGCGTCCCATGTTTATTCTCAGAGTTAAACAGAAACAGCATGACATCACCTAGCTAACTTTGCATTGTTATCCAAACTAAACATGTACTTATGCAAAATTTCATCTCAATAGGGGACCGGCCTATGCTTCATTTTGTCCATTATTCTATATATAATGGTAAATAATATGAAAAAGAAGTACTCCTGCGAAAACTGCATAAAAATTGGTTAAAAAATTAGCGAGTAATTCATATTTAAAATATTGTAATGTGCAGAAGTGGGCGCTATGTGGGGATATCGCTACATCTCTTTCTTTCGCACGTGTCGTAATTCCCGATGACGTCACATGTTGATATTTCGTCTCTTTTCTGTTTCTTGT
Source organism: Manduca sexta (assembly GCF_014839805.1). Taxonomy (NCBI): domain Eukaryota; kingdom Metazoa; phylum Arthropoda; class Insecta; order Lepidoptera; family Sphingidae; genus Manduca; species Manduca sexta. Next base: position 6,659,353 of record NC_051121.1, on the reverse strand, counting down.
TAATTACCCCTTCCACCGAAATTCAAAGACTTATAACTTGTTGATTTTTTACCGGATTTTAAAAATTCCTTCTGTGTTATAATTTATATTATGTAAATATTTGATAATAGTAAAAAAGAAAAATGAGTCCGGTACCCTATTGAGGCTAACTGCTTTAAAATTCAGCTACAAGATATTTGTCGAACATACATACAAGCATACATTCATATATCGAAAGTTAAATAAAAGCTTGTAATAAAAAGTTATCACTTCCTCTTTATGTCTATTACAAAAATCAACTCATATGTTACTTGTCCACATAATGAAAAAGTTTATGTATTACTGAATTACTACTAGACGTTTGGATTGAAATGAGTTGCCGTCTGTATTATAAGATAATAAAACACATTAGCAATGATAGCCTAGCTGAGAATGAAATGGACTGCCGAGACGAATGTCCGCAGGTTCAGAATTCACCTTTTACTTTTCTTAAGTTATTTATTTATTTACACTTTCTTGTACACCAGAGACATACATCATGGAACATGATAATAAAATAAAGTACAAAGTTATGTGCGTATTCTTTGTGAATGATTTCTTGTTTAAACGGAGAGAGAAAACGTATTGAGGAAAAACTGCATACCCGAAAAGTTCTCTATAAGAATTTTGAGAGTATGTGAAGTCTACCAATCCGCAATAAGCCAGCGTGGTGGTCTAAGGCCTAAAATCCCTCTCAGTAGAAGAGAAGGCCAGTGCACTGAGGTAGTGTATAACACAGGGCTGATATTATTATTATAAATAACATGAAGAATATATTGTGAGGCATTTTTCTGCATTGTCACATACCGCTAATTGGGCAATGGAACTTAAGAATATCCATACAATACTCATTACACAACATTAACAATTAAGAAATTGTTGAATAAGTTGGTAGAAAATATATAGCCCATAACCACCGCATAATAAATACGAATCTATAGGTACCTCATTTATCAAAATCGGTTCAGTGGGAGCGACGTTACATTGTAACATAAAATAGATACATACACACATAGGGTGTTAAAATTATTACCCTTCCTCGTATAAATAAATCATAAATAAGTAACTAATGTCTATACTTTGCCACATCCCTTGTCTACGGAATACACTATGTATCGAGGAATACGAAGTTAGAAACGGAAAAAAAGCGACAGTCTAAACATGAACTGCGCTGTGATGAAAAGAAGCTTAAAAACATCAGTGCACTATTTTATAATATTAACTAGGTATTGCTCGCGGTTTCGCACGTGTGAAAAGCCTTTTCTAATAAAAACCTAAATCATTTTAGCGTTCCATAGCGCCATCTGAACGACGCAAACGCCATCTACCTAAAAATCACAAAATTTCAATTAGTTCCCACAGGAATAGGTTGCCGGGATAAATATAGCCTATATGTTAGTCCAGGTCATATATTATACCAGGTCATAATTATTGTAACTCTATACAAGAAAGACTTGAAAAAAAAAAAGTATATACAAAATATGTGATGAACAATTGATGACAAAAAAGTAAGCCTGGAGTTTCTTTCTGCCTTTCTTCTTTGGGTAATCATTGCTTAGGCAGCTAGTGAAAGGCTGGTAGGTTAGCTAGGCTAGGGGTCATGTACTTACAGGTGAGGATCGCGACGGGTTAGCCTTATATTTCCCCCTACCTGCCAACCCGAGCTAGCTACTTTGTTTTACCTTATGCCTTGTATTCCATAAGAATTTAATCCTTTGGTTTTGAGTGTTATTCAGAAATAATAATAATAATTCTTATAAGAGCTGTAAAGCCTCTTTTCGCGATCCGGATAACAAATTACACGCATACACCATACAACTACGCAATATCAATGGAATGCGAATAACAGAATAGATCGTATCCATTGTGGTGTATGAAATTTTTTAAACTATGCGCAGGCGATAACGAACAACCGATTAATCGGACCGATACGATCTTAATAACGTGTTGACACGACATAAAGGTTATTTAATGAGGGGGTTGTGGCCGTAGAATATGAATTCCTCAGTCATGAAGATGGTGTATTTCGTGTTGTGCTTTATACATATGGCAGCCGGTTGGGGCTTGAACGATATTATGATTGTAAGTCATTAATTCTGAACAACCCAATTGTACTTAAAGTATTTGTTTATATCCTATTCCTTGATAATTCAGAACGTTGTAAGAAAATTCTGTCTTATTCTATATGGTATCTACGTATAAACCATGTGCGAGCCAATATTAATCAACTATAAGAAGTAATTATTTGTATGTGAGAAACTAATTTGAAAGATATCATAAATATTTTTAAGTCCCATGTTCAATATTGCCATAGTCAAGAATACATAATTAACCATTTTTAATACATATAAAGTATATATTTAAGACTGATAAGAAACAATACAGTAATATTTGTTTCCTTATCTAGTCAATTTTCACTGTACCCATTAAAATATATCAGTAACACAGGGCGACGGCATGTGGATGGCCAAGAAACTATCAAAATGTCCGGATGACAAGAAGTATAACACGAAATTCTTAAGAGCGTTTACGTGCCGCGCGTGAAGTCAACTATAGGTAATTCTTCGCAAAATTCACTCACACAGAACCGTGTGTAGCTGTGTGCGTAGAGTTAGCGCGTCGGCTATCTTTATAGTCAGACCAACCAATTTTCATCTTTTCGCTTTAATTATCTAATTGGAATGTAACTTATGATTTATGAATTTATGATAAATGAAGAATTCTATTATTAAATATATAAGAATTCATCATGAAATAGTTTATATGTATCATTTTGTAATTATAAAAAAAAATAAACATTTTTAACAAATTTTAACGGCAATTTTACAAATTGTTATTTTCACTTTTTAAATGCAAATGCTTAAAAAATTTAAGCATTTGCATTTAGAAAAAGTACCCTTAGTAAAGTGGAGCTCATCATGAAGCCGAAAGATAGGCACCAGAACTCCGTAATCAGACAATAAATCAGGAAAATTACTGTGCTACGATGTTTATAATGGACCACATAATTACTCCATAGATCTGCAGTTTTTAATATTTAGCGTATTGAAAGTTTAAATTAAGTCATTAGAAATTACATATTGGAATTTATATTTTGAGTCAGAAGGTGTATGTAATGAGATGTCATTTTTAGATGTATAACTAAAAAGTGAGAAATAAAAGACTTCTTTTTTCGGAAGTTGGTTATATTTTTTTGGATAGTTTTTTTTTTTAATAGGTATTGCTTCTCAGTGACATCGATCATCAATCGATCGATTGTACATCCATGTATAACAATTTACCAGTTTTGTATCCATAGTTTTGCATAATATTTGCGACACAGGACGAAGCAAAATAGTTGGTTCTGTACTTTTTTTTGACCATCAGCAGTCAGCTTTGACTGTAAGTATGGAAATACCGTCTTTTACATCGCCACATGCAACATCTTCTAAGTTAAACATGTTGTTTCGACCGGATTCTCATGAGCATTGACGAACCCGGTAAACTTTGGAGTGCTGTAACAGCGTTTTAAATGAATGAAATAAAAAAAAAATATAGGGAACAATTTTCCTCAAAAGATCATTTACAAGTTAGTTTGAGGTAATTTTTTTGTAAAATGTAAAAAAAAGTTATAGAGCAAAAAAGAAAACTTTTATATTTGTAGGCAAAACAATTTGCTACAAATTATGACTTTACAAAATTTATGTAAGACGCATAGTTTCCGAGATATCGCGAAAAAAGTGTTTTCACCCCTTTTTCCATGATGGCGCCAGGGGACAAGGGGGGCGACCTCACAAACTTGAGATTAAGCTTCTATTGACCCCCCACACTTGTTCTAAAAATAAAATTGGGTCCTCTAAAAAATACAAAGCTCATGTAACATTTCAATGGGCTAATTGTTTTTAGCTGAAGGTGGTAGCTCAAGGTCCATTTTCATACATTTTGTTTCGGCTTTAATCTGGGTAACTAAACAAGTATTGGCAAGTAAAGAATTTAAATTCACGTCTAGTTAGTGATTAGTTCTCGCAGTTGAAGAAAAATGTAAAAATAATTAATAATCATGGATATTTCGGCCTTTAAAATTTAATATGACGAAATTTTAAAGGCAGAAATATCCATGATTATTAATTATTTTTACATTTTTCTTCAACTGCGAGAACTAATCACTAACTAGAAAAAAACTTGCCAATACTTTGCCGAAATGTATGAATTACTAGGTTCCATTTCTTTCCTTCGAGTAACTGTTGCTCAAGTGTTTAATGAGTAAAAAGCAACAACCATAACTACTGACGCATGTTATAACATTAGTACATCAATCTTTTAGCTTTTGCTTTAGCCGAAGTTTCAGCGTTGTTGCGTTTCCTTTTCTTGCCTAGAAATAGCTTTACTTCCCATTGTGTCTGAAACATAATAATATAATAATAATTTATAGTAACTACTAAAATTATTGTCACTCATTAAAGAAAAAAATATTTTACTTACTAAAGTACTAAGATGTGGCAATCACTGTATACACGTGACTATTTTTTCTACGCACAGCAAAGGCCGACTGGAGTCTGGCCGGAGCGACGAGCGATACGTCCTCTCTCTAGAAAGCCTCAAGGCGGACTAATTTGAAACGATTTGCGCGTTGCGTTTTATAGTTGTATTTAAAATATTTATAGAAAAATAACAGAACTAATTTTGTTGAATTTTTAAATTGTATGTTTTTAAGGAGATGTTCTTCTATTATAGTAATCCAATATTATATTCAATTAAGTAAGATATAGTGATAAAAAAAAATCATTTAAATGACCAACATTTCTGAAATTTTCGAATTCTTTGAATTTTCATTTCTCATGAATTAAACATAAAAAGATATATTTTCTCTACTAACTTTTTTCTTCAGGATCTTTTTAGTTAGATAAAAATAACATATTGTTATGTTCCTTAGTGGTTTAAGATATTTTGAGCTTCGAAATAGACGTTCGAAGCGCAAATTTGAAAACCTCTGTTCAGTAATCATTAAACAATTTACAAATACTCAATAAAACTAAAAATTTTCTCTACTAACTTTTTAGACAACAAAATTTTCTATAATAATTACTAATTCATATGTTTTTAAAATAATGTTTTGATGGATATTATCTCCTTCGAAAAGTGCTGTTTTTGAGACATACGGCGCGCGGATGCGTAAACGCTCTTAATAACTAAGAAGAAAGTAAATCGGACGCATGACGGCTTTAATATCCATGGAATGCTAGATTTCACTCTGGACAACAGCATCGGCGTGAGTTTTTTTAATTATGTTATAAACTTTGACACAATACATGCATTCTTTTTCAGTAGAAAACTATACTGCTAAAGCCAATTTACGCGCTATCGTATCTTGAACGTGATGATTTTATAGATGATGATGATTTTAAATAGTTTTTTGTATGGAATTTTGAACTACGCCCCGCGACCGTATATGGAACTAAAATCCAGCAATGTGAACATCGCTCATATAGACTTCGAATAGCGGATGACGTTCACATGGTAACGGCAAACTGACATATGCTATAATAAAACTATAATTAAACAACTATCAATATGTAAACGTTAACTTCCTTGATACGAATAAGCGTTAACTCATGCTAGGGCTACCAGTTAGTGGGTATTACACGTTACTGTTTATAATGCAATTACAATGTCGACGAACGATGGACATTTACAACTTTTTTCCAACAGTACACCAATTAACTGCCGACTGCTAGTCTGGGATCCGGAAGATCCCAACCGTTCCCTAAAACCTATTCCATCATAAGCTGTCAGCGCATCTATTATTCTATTGCAATAATCCATGTTTATGAACCATAGAGATCATTTAATATTAAGTAAACCAGCTGATCGTTCTTCAGGTTATGCAATAAAAAATATAAACATTATGTTCACCATATCCACGGTTGTCTAAGGTGGGACAAAGCAGTCCGCTACTTATTTTATTATATGCTACCGCCAGCAAAACAAATAGATTTTAATTGTTTTCAGATCTTCATAGAAGCATGCAAGTATATGGACGGTGGCTGCAAGCGATACCAAACGTTCGCAGACAACTGTGCGTGTTGTTTCTTGAAGCGGCACGCGGAGAAAAACATGAGGGAACTGTTCATAATGGGGGGTATTGATCCACCAGAATGCCCTCTGCCACAGGTGAATTTTATTCTATTTACAGGATAATTTTGACGTTGCGTTACTAAATGAAACCACATACTTATCTTCTTGAAAGTAACATTTTAAAATAAGCTACTGTATCCGTAGATTTAAAATAAAAACGTTTACATTTCGAATAAAATAAATATCAATAAAATATAATTTTAATTTTATACGTTCTAACTAGCTGACCCAACAGACGTTGTCCTGTATGAACTATGAATTTGCAGCGCGCATTCTGTCGATCGCTGACAGTTATTTCAAGCCACTGACATTTATGTACAATTATTATTGTCGTTAAGTTTTCTTAAATTTTCAAATTTTCGGCGCAATTTTTTTAATAGTTTCTTTCATAAGAACCTTCTCCTGACAATAACAAACACAATAAAAAAAATTGTGAAATCGGTCCAGCCGTTCAAGCGTGATGGCGTGACCAAGGGAAATAGGGATTCATTTTTATATATATAGATGCTAATGTATACATAACTATACATATACTTACTTATACGCTCGCTCTTATATAAAAAATAGCTTTTGCTCGCGGCTCCGCCCGCGTTATAAAGTTTTTCAGGCTAAAGTTTTCCGTTATAAAAATAGTAGTTTCCCGGGAGCCTATGTTCTTCCCAGGGTCTCAAACTGTCTCCATACCAAATTTCATCTTAATACGTTAGGTAGTTTTTGAGTTTAACACGTTAAGGCAGACAGATGCAGCGGGGGACTTTGTTATATTATTTAGAACTTTTTAAGTGAAACAATCCCGTCATACATCATTGTTGCATAACTTTAACCGTTTACGCAGCGCAGGCAACGGAAGCTCTCAAAACTCATAATTTTCCCCGTTTTTGCAACATGTTTCATTACTGCTCCGCTCCTATTGGTTATAGCATGATGATATATAGCCTATAGCACTCCAGGAACAAAGGGCTATCCAACACAAAAAGATTTTTTCAGTTCAAACCGGTAGTTCCTGAGATTAGCCATTACTGCTCCGCTCCTATTGGTCATAGCGAGATGATATATAGCTTATAGCGGTACACAAATAAAGGGCTATCCAACACAAAACGAATTTTTCAGTTGAAACCGGTAGTTCCCGAGATTAGCCATTACTGCTCCGCTCCTATTGGTCATAGCGTGATGATATATAACTTTGAGCACTTCACAAACAAAGGACTATTCAACACAAAAATATTTTTTCAGTTCGAATCGGTAGTTTCTGAGATTAGCCATTACTGCTCCGCTCCTATTGAATATAGCGTGATGATATATAGCCTATAGCTCTCCACGAACAAAGGGCTATCCAACGCAAAAATAATTTTTCAGTTTGGACCGGTAGTTCCTGAGATTAGCCATTACTGCCCCGCTCCTATTGGGTATAGCGTGATGATATATAGCCTATAGCACTCCACGAATAAAGGGCTATCCAACGCAAAAAGAATTTTTCAGTTTGGACCGGTAGTTCCTGAGATTAGCCATTACTGCCCCGCTCCTATTGGGTATAGCGTGATGATATATAGCCTATAGCACTCCACGAACAAAGGGCTATCCAACGCAAAAAGAATTTTTCAGTTTGGACCGGTAGTTCCTGAGATTAGCGCGTTCAAACAAACAAACAAACAAACAAACAAACAAACAAACAAACAAACAAACAAACAAACAAACTCTTCAGCTTTATATAATAGTATAGATTCTACTACTACTTCTCTAATAAATATGTCGCAGAGGAAACATCACACTTTTAGTCAGAAATACACTCACGCATACGCCATTTTCGCACTAACTATAAAATGATAACAAATTCAAAAAAATAACTAGCACTTTTTAAAAATATACACTTTTTTTAGTGAAAATATACTGGATGATTTTAGGCACAAAATTAGCAAAGGTAAAGACATGTATGTGGTTTTATTTATTAACGCAATGTCAAAAGTACTCTTCCTAACCTATGACTTTCCCATGACTGAACTAACATAATATAGATGTCTCCTAAGTAAACTATCGTATCTGTAAAAATTACATTTTTTTTTATCATGTCTTTATCTAGGTACTGTTTACTACCAAACACATAAAAAAACATTATTTAAATATTTTATATCTTAATATTTTTCAATGCGAAAAAATGTACCTAAAAATTGACGAGTAGGGCAAGTGCGCCACAGTTAGTAGTCGTATGGCGCACTTGTCCCTGATCCATATATAACCAACCTTTTTTGAGAATAAGTTTTACTAATATGAATTATTATTATTAAAATGTTATACTTAACAGCAGAATTTTTTGTACTCATGGTATTTTGTTTTGAGCCGACTTAAATAAAAGGGCGTATTAGTTAATTCGTTTTTACAAAAGAAAAACTGAAATACCTTAGTCTAGAGCAACTTTACGTGAATAGGTTGCAACTGTTCGATCAGGCACGTTATCTGGATATAATGCAGCTAAAACATATCAAATGTCATAAGGCCAAATTCTAAGTAGTTGAGTTCGTAACGCATTCAAAATTGTTAATTCCTACATAATTGTATGTCTTTTTTAGTTTTTAGAAATAAAATGGATTTTATATTAGGGCTACCATTTTTTTATTCCAACATATCCGCACACAAAACTCTAACATAGCAAAAAATTATATATCAAAACAAATTCTAAAATGTTTTCAAGCCCTGATTTACGTATATATGGCGTACTTACCCCGAATTTGATTTGACAGCCATAGTTTGTTATAATATTGAGTGATTAAAAATTATCCAAGAGCAATGCGAGTAAAACTTATTTCTCTATGGACTAAAGTGAGTGTTTTCTTTATAATGTTTCATATTGGCGTTTTTTTTACACAGGCGCACTTACCCCATTTCCGGAGGCAAGTGCGCCTACTACCATTTTTTTTACTTTGAGCAAAATATTATTAATTTATGGTCCGATTTCCTTGAATGGCTATAGGTTGTTATCACAAAATACCAAATATTCTTAAATTAATAAAATTACATTGTTAAGTCAGCACAAAAAGAAATTATTTTGCATTGAATCCAGCTATGAGAATTTTATGGCGCACTTCCCCCGACTGACCTTATACCATAACAATTTAGAATATTATTATGAATTTATCAGGGAGAAGTCAACGTGACCGACTACATTTTCAACTATGCCGCGTTGCCGTCAAAAGGAATATACGGAACCTATGATACGAGAGTGTACCTTCATCATCCAAAAGTGGGGATGCAACCGCCAGAGATAGTAGCTTGCTTATTAGTAACATTGCAATTCGATAAAGATGTTGGCGACGATTAAAAGGAACATTTATTTATTTTATAGTCAAATGGTATGTCATTGTATAATATTTTAAAATAAAAATTAGCCAAATTCAGTTTTTGTTTTTTAAGACTAAAATGGATAAAAATGTATTGGGCAGGAGTGACCGAATTCAAATAGTTCAATTACAGCTACACATCAAATAATTAATGCAACAAGAATGCTGCTTGTTCTTGTTATTCTAAACCTGTAAGTACAGTTAGCCACAAAAGTAACTGAACAAATTCGAAATTTCAAATCGCCTTTGAAATTTTGTCATTATCAACTATCGTTTTTTCTTATCTAAAATAAACTCCAAAGTTAAATTGACTTACAATAAAGAAAAAAGAATATTTCGATTGAAGTTAATGTGTAAAAGTTTTATGAAGTTTTAAATTTGTTTAGCTACTTTTGTAGCTAACTGCACAATCGATCCAGATCTCATTTACGGTATTTATTATTTATACTCGAAAGGATGTACAATGGTTATGAATACCATCGCTCTTTAGGCTGTCAATTAAGGCATAGTTATCATTATAATAAAATTTGTATACTGATATACACGAATTTAAATATCGCGCCGGATGTATTCTAATTTGACGACAAGTATCGCCTGTTATTGCTTTTTTTGTAGTGTATATCTTAAGGGAGATGTAGGTCAATTTCAGGTTAATATTTCATGGCCATAGATAGTGGGTGTACTTAATTATGTTTGATTTCTAAAATTTTCCCAATTGTTAACTACGAGATAGTAGTAATACACCATTTAAAATAAGTCATTTGAAAATATTTTATTATATTTGTATTCGCTAAGATAGCGACAACATACATGTGGTGAGGCTGTCAAATAATACAAATATTAAATTGTGACTACATCGAGCGTCATCGGCTATAACGCCGTGTGAGTAAGAAAGAGATATAATGTCGATAGTCGATTATCGACTTGCGCGCGTCCGCGTACCGACACTCGAACAGGACAGGGGTCAGGTGAGTGGTGTTACCTGACGAGCAGCTCGAACTGGTGGTGGTGCAGCAGGTGCTTGGGCGCGGGCAGGCGGCGCGCGAGGTCGCGGGTGAGCGCGGCGCGCGCGGCCGGCGCTCGCAGCGCGCGCACCACGCCCGCCAGCGACTTGCGCGCGTCCGTACCGACACTCGAACAGGACAGGGGTCAGGTGAGTGGTGTTACCTGACGAGCAGCTCGAACTGGTGGTGGTGCAGCAGGTGCTTGGGCGCGGGCAGGCGGCGCGCGAGGTCGCGGGTGAGCGCGGCGCGCGCGGCCGGCGCCTGCAGCGCGCGCACCACGCCCGCCAGCGACTTGCGCGCGTCCGTACCGACACTCGAACAGGACAGGGGTCAGGTGAGTGGTGTTACCTGACGAGCAGCTCGAACTGGTGGTGGTGCAGCAGGTGCTTGGGCGCGGGCAGGCGGCGCGCGAGGTCGCGGGTGAGCGCGGCGCGCGCGGCCGGCGCCTGCAGCGCGCACCACGCCCGCCAGCGACTTGCGCGCGTCCGTACCGACACTCGAACAGGACAGGGGTCAGGTGAGTGGTGTTACCTGACGAGCAGCTCGAACTGGTGGTGGTGCAGCAGGTGCTTGGGCGCGGGCAGGCGGCGCGCGAGGTCGCGGGTGAGCGCGGCGCGCGCGGCCGGCGCCCGCAGCGCGCGCACCACGCCCGCCAGCGACTTGCGCGCGTCCGTACCGACACTCGAACAGGACAGGGGTCAGGTGAGTGGTGTTACCTGACGAGCAGCTCGAACTGGTGGTGGTGCAGCAGGTGCTTGGGCGCGGGCAGGCGGCGCGCGAGGTCGCGGGTGAGCGCGGCGCGCGCGGCCGGCGCCCGCAGCGCGCGCACCACGCCCGCCAGCGACTTGCGCGCGTCCGTACCGACACTCGAACAGGACAGGGGTCAGGTGAGTGGTGTTACCTGACGAGCAGCTCGAACTGGTGGTGGTGCAGCAGGTGCTTGGGCGCGGGCAGGCGGCGCGCGAGGTCGCGGGTGAGCGCGGCGCGCGCGGCCGGCGCCTGCAGCGCGCGCACCACGCCCGCCAGCGACTTGCGCGCGTCCGTACCGACACCTCGAACAGGACAGGGGTCAGGTGAGTGGTGTTACCTGACGAGCAGCTCGAACTGGTGGTGGTGCAGCAGGTGCTTGGGCGCGGGCAGGCGGCGCGCGAGGTCGCGGGTGAGCGCGGCGCGCGCGGCCGGCGCCCGCAGCGCGCGCACCACGCCCGCCAGCGACTTGCGCGCGTCCGTACCGACACTCGAACAGGACAGGGGTCAGGTGAGTGGTGTTACCTGACGAGCAGCTCGAACTGGTGGTGGTGCAGCAGGTGCTTGGGCGCGGGCAGGCGGCGCGCGAGGTCGCGGGTGAGCGCGGCGCGCGCGGCCGGCGCCCGCAGCGCGCGCACCACGCCCGCCAGCGACTTGCGCGCGTCCGCGTACCGACACTCGAACAGCGCCGCCACGCACCCGCTCAGCACCTGCGCCATGTACACACGCACTTTACACTACCTTCATACCAAAACATTAACAACACATGTACCATAAGACTTAGTGAAGCTATTATGTTGTGACAAAAAAATTATTTATGTAACAATTCAGTAATGACTAAATCAAATTTAACTTACATTAAAAGTAAGCCCATAACTTTCTACTAATTATAACACACAAAATACCTCTAATCTTCTGGCGGAATTTGTTAGTAAAAGCTGCCCATATTCGCTGGCGCCGGTCGGTGGCGCTGATAAAGGTACTATTCTTGGCTGCGGTGGCCTTAATGCTGTTAATCTGAAATGAAAAAAAATACGATGCTCACAAATATTATTATATAAAAGCAAATGTGTTTTAAGCACATACAGCCCAAATTTATAAAAAAATTATCAAAGTATATTTTAAGATGTTTTTACTGGCAACATTGTAAAACAAATGTCACTAATTTCAAGATATCGTTTCAACACGAGTCCTCCTGTTTACTTGGTTCTAATGTGCTCCCGTAATGTAGCAACATGAGTAGTGTGGTGTGCGTACTTGTGCTCGTTGCCGGTCCTGGCGGCGAGGTCGTGCAGCACGTGCGTGACGGCGCGCGCGTCGAGCGCGGGCAGCGGCGGCTGGTGCACGCGCCCCGACGCGCCCGCCGGCGGCCGCAGCACGCGCTGCTGGAACGCCTGCGCAACCACACATACACATTACAAAACATACAACTACACACCAAGTGTGACCTCCGACTAATCTTAATAAAAGTTCACATTATGACTCAATGCAGTAAATTAGCTCAAAACTACTTAAAAATACTGCAAACTTTCTCTACAATTATAGTTATGTACTACAAAATATTCTTATGTTTTTAGGGTGTATTTATAAATAATATAAAATATGTTGTTATGATATTTATCATAGCAAGTATTAATTAAGAATGAAATAGATTTATACCTGAGGATTTGGATTTTCATTTAGATGTAACTGCATAGCTAAGTCCTGTATGTGTTGTAATTCTAATTCTGGATTTAATGATTCTAGCCTCAACTGCTCCGGAAGATTTCTGAAATAAAAATGATTGATTGATAAGACTTCAAATGTATTTTCATGTAATTTTACTGAATTTAACTGAATGACATCATTGTATCAGGAACATTTTTTATAGTTTAGTCCAGCAAAGGTACAAGTTAGTCACCTAAATTTACCTCATAAGCTCGAAAACAACCACACCATCGCAAGAATTTTGAATGCATTACTGCCCTTAAAGGAGGGTAATGACTAATGTGGATTAGGGAAGAATGTTTGAGCTGTTGACTGATTTTCTTTAACTTCATTGTTACTATCGCCTAATCATACTCACTGTACAAGATCGTCGAAAATGTCAGTGGATCTCCACGGGGGACCTCGCTCCGCCACCAACCCGTTGAAGAACATGGAGTCTAACAGGCGAACCGCGAAGGGACACTGCGACAGTCCCCGGCTCCCCAGGAACCCGAGTTTGTGGAATGTCAGAACCGGAGATGGATGGATGCGGATTATTGTCAGACAATGCCTGGAAAAAATTATAAAGATTCTATAAATTGGATTATGCAAAGAAAGGAGCGTAATGATGTATAAAAAAAAAAACAACTTTTTTTACTTTTTCTTTTTAACCATATTAGACTTGTCTGTATTAAAATGATAGTTTATAATGATTTATGTTTACGCGAATGTTAGACATTAAAATTAAATTATTTATCGGATTTAGTCCGTTAGTCCCCCCGTAACCACGAAAGCTGCAAAATCTTCGTAACGTCTGGAGAAAATTAAAATATAAAAACCGTTATAACATCCGAAAAATAGTTTCATTTTAATGTATAACAGTAATAAGTGTTTAATGTATAACCTACCTATACCCTTGCAGCAATTTAGCCAAGGTCCTCATGAACACCGCCCTGATCTCCTTATCGAGCATGTGAGGTGGCGAGGCGGAGGGCGGAGGCGGGGCGAAGGCCGAGTCCGCGGACCGAAGCTCCGGCTGTAGCACCAGGGCCAGGGCGTCTTGTAATGATGATAACAGCTTGCCTTCAGGTCGGGGGATGTTGACACCGGCCGGTATGTGAAGAGAGCCTACGTCTAGATCCGCTACGATCACGTCCAACTGAAACGATGACATCAAATATGTAGCTTTAGAATCAAAGTAATCAAAAGAAACATAGTTATTATTTGTGGCACTAGTTATTAAAGGATTAATGAGATTAATCAATTAGTATTTTGTGTGGCCGAAAGATTGGTAAATAATACAGTTGTAGGCTCAATTCGAAATTCACTGTTGGTTGATTCAAGAAGACTAAAAGAACTGAGAAATAATAGTTGAATAAAGATTTTTTTTGTGAACTTGTGTTCTTCATTCACCGTCCAAGCCACCACTCACCAGCTCGGACACCTCCTCCTTGAGACTGGAGTGCACGCCGATGAGGAAGGGCGTGGGCGTGGCCAGCACCTCGCTGAGGCCGGCGGGCAGCAGCGGGATGTACACGTGCGCGTACCGGAACGGGAACATCAGCGCCGCCAGCGCGCGGCACGCCGCCGCCAGCCGCGCCGCCGCCAGCGACACCACCAGCACCTTGTGCTCGCTCATCACCGCGCACCACAGCGTCACCGCGTTGTGGATGCCTGCAAACCACGTGATACGAATTACCAACATGTAGAATTACAATTGTATTGTATTCATAGGTTGTTTTTTTTTTCAGGTAAGAAACCACATGTTACTAATTAACAACATGTAGAATTACAATTGTATTGTATGGTATTTATAGTTTTTTTTTTTTTATTTCAGAAAATGCCAGCTTCTTTGGTGCTATTATTAAGGCCAACAAATCTGTGATTTAAAGTCTTTGTACATGAATTTAAGAGACGTGTTGAAAGTAACAATATCAACGCTGTAATCGATATATTAAATGTACTACTGCATCCATCGATGCAACCGAGTACTGATTTATCTAGGTCGTGACTCCAGCTCATTATATTATTGTTTCTAAAACACATAACTGTATACTAAACCAGCAATCCTCACCTAACAACCTAAGCAGCATATACACGGAGGTGTGGGTGATGGGCATCGGCGGCGCGGCGGGCGGCTGCAGCGCCTGCCGGTCGCCGGCGCCGATGCTGAACCGCACCTGCGGCCCGCCCGGCTCCGGCACCAGCACGCCGCCCAGCAGGTTACCCACCAGCGTCTCCAGTGGCACGCCCAAGTTCTCCACCCATACTGTGTAGATTATGCCTAGGCAATTCTGGAACATGAAATCAAGAGCAATATATAAATAGGATTTTGTGCCTTTTTATGTCACCAGATTTTTGCATCTACCGTCTGCCATATAGGATCCATAATCCGAGAACTTGCCATTACTTCATATACGAGTACGATATAAGGATAAGTTTAATGCAATCCATTTATTATCAAGGTCACTGTATTATCTAAGTATAATGTAGTATAATTGTCTGTGCTACAGTACTTACTCTGAAGGTGTCGATGTAGTCCTGCCGCGACACGATGACGAGACACTTGGGCGCGTACATGATGCTGTGGTGGGTGATGTTCGACACCGGCCTCGACGACTCCAGCGACTCCTCGTCCTGTAAAAAACACACAAACATTCATTATTCTATTATGTAGATTCATGTGCAAAAGCGCTTGCTTATATTTAGTGTGATAGGAATTTTATAGATTACATATTATTAGGGCCCGGATAAATATGTATAAAAAAAAACAAAATATGTACATATAATATGGACCAAAAAATCTAAAATATGGCAAAAATATGGAGTATAAAACAACAATACCTTTCATTTTAAACATTCTTTATTTTGAAAAATCAGTTACTGTTACAGTAAGAGTTATATTTAAAAAACAACTTTAAAAAAGGTAGCGAAATGTTGAATTAAAATTCTATAAAAATTATCGTTTCATCAAAAATAAATCATTTTTCTTTTACTCTATCGCGGTTATTTATATTATATTTTTATCCCGACGTTTCGGAGACTTCGCAGCCCTTTCGGACCTCCAACACCTTAATCCGCCCCGTGACCATGAAGGCTGCAGCCTTCGAAACGTTGAAAGAAAAATATAATATTATGTAATAGCGCAAATGTAGGTACGTAAAAATACACCGACGTGCAAGCAGCTTAAAACGTCACGTACGTATAATGTTTGAAAATATGGATGATGGTGATATGTTTTTGTAAAATATGGACTTAACCTTAAAATATGGAAAAAATATGGAAAATAAAAATTTGTTTTTCACAAGCCAACTACGATAATAGATGTAGAGAATAAGTTCTAGCACGAAAATCGCGTAAATTAAAAATATGTATTTACATATTAATCCGGGCCCTGCATATTATACTTTTTATTAAGTCCTTTAAAGACATCATATAATATTTTATTTATTTATGTTGTTTTAAACCCTTTATTGTACATTAAGGCGTATAACAAAACTAAATACAATAGAGACTACACTTGAACAACAAGTAAAAATGGCTATCTTACCGAAATCGGCGACAAACAAACCTTGGAGGATTCAATTAACTAGTAAAAGAATCCAATCCAATGAATAAGGATAATAATAATACATTATTATTACTGATTAGTGACTACGTAGTTTCAAAATTCGAATTCAAACGGAATTTTGCGCAGAATAAAGCGATAAACAAAATGTAAAGATCCAACAATTTCATCAAACATACTGCCAGGAGGTAGATAACAATACTGGCACTTAGGTTAATAACATAGATTGTTTACATATTCAAAATAATGTAGATAGATATTAGATAATCGTCCATCCCGTCTAGACGGTACAAATTATGTTAATCAACATTACATGTGTCCTATTTATTTGCAAACAAGTTTTAAAAGTGACCTCATAAATACGTATTTCGATATTCAATAAACAGTGAAAATTTGTTGCCTAGAGCATTTTGTTAAATGAACATCATTGGCAATTAACATCTACGAGATGATTAAATAGCGTGCGTAGAAGATGCGAAGTAAATATGCATCTACGCTGGTGAGTTATCAGACCGATTCTACCTCGAAAGATACGACCGCAGTTTTGGTAGCGGATTTATGTATTGGTATACCTACAGTAAAGAGGTGTGGTCGCGCCAAATTTCGCGTTGCGGACTAGCTGCTCAAACCAGCCGTTATCGTGAGCAGAAACACTAAACAATGTTCTAATATAACGCAATTTTAAATATAACAAAATTTTTCAGTACATATGTAATTTTACTCTTCACTTATTTATGTGTAACTATTTTCTGTTCCTCTTGAATAAAATAAAATTTTACGAATTTACGGAAAAATACACGTAAATGGCTACAAACAAACCCATCCCATCACAATAAAATCGAAGTTTTTTAATAGATTCCAAAGCGCTCCCAGACTATAAAACTTGCATCGTAATCTCGCCCACAATCCGCCGTAACAGCGCAAACAATAAAAACCACATAGCATGGAACGTAATCCCGGTTTTAATTGCACTAAAGTACTTTACCGAGAGTATTGGTCGTATACGAGCGCTATTAAAATGGGGAAATGGGAAATTTTTGTGGGATCGCTCCCCGGGGCGACGCGGGAAAGATGAAGTTAGGGCTGCCATCCGACCGAGTTTCGCGGATTTCTCCTAGTTTCTCATGCCCCTGGGTAGCCCAAACTGGACTTGTAAAGTGTACGGAGTTTTAGTATCCAAGAAACTGATATTTATTATTTTATTTGTAATTCGATAGAACGAGGGTATATCGTGTGCAGAGTTTTTTTTATTTCGTCTCAGCAAATCGACCGCACTGCACCTGATAGTAAGTGGAGTACGGTCCAATAGAATGTCTACTGACGAGAGATGATTACACCTCGACAGTCGACATAATTATGCCGGCCTGTTTGAACGCACAGGTTGATCCCGGAACGCGACACACTTACGTAGGCTACTATAGCGAGTATCAACACCTTGGGTCCGGTGTTCGCTATACAGGGGGATATAAAACATATCTTACCACCAACAAATACATTCTACATGTACGAGTATTCGCACAATTTGGCATGTCTATCGGTAGTAGGTAATTTAAGTATTATCAGACCTACTTCAGGATGGTGGGCTGGCAATACCTGTGGAATTTCATCTCGCCCGGTCGACGAGCGCCGTCAACAATAAAGATCGAGCCGGGCGCCCAACATCGTTCCGCTTTCAATTGGACATTTGGAAACGGCAGACATATTTGCGGTTTCATGGTACGGAAATATAGTCCTTTTTTATGGCTGAGTAAAAACCGAATTTCCTAAACTGACAGTGAAATGACACGATTAGTGATCATATCGTATCTTATTGTGTTAATAAGGGTTATAATATTTATGGCGGTTATTGAACCGCAATAGTTACAATTTAAACAGATTTGTTGATAATTGAATAAACCAACTGTACAGCTTAGTGGCTTAGGGACGGCTTAACACTATTTCGACTCATTACCGACTAAACAAGATAGAAACTGCGTGTAAATTGTAATCCGGGATGCAAACTGATAACCTTAACACTTAGATAAAAGTTGGTAGTCACAAATATTTATAAAAATATTCATCTCAGACAAAACATTCCTTAATATCATAACAATAGCGTTGAAATTTAAAAACTATGGCTTTATACCTCATCGATGGAGTACCCGTTTTTACATAACAAAATGTAATATTCCCTTCACAGACATGCCTTCAATATGTCCAAGTATTTGGAGTGAAATTTATCGTGCGTCCCAGGTGCGTAGGCAGGACGCTCCCAACTGTGGCTACAAGGCCGTCTGACCCACTATATTTATATGCCTAGTTGTGTAGGCTTGAAGTAGCTATACTCCTGAATGTCGACATCAGGTCGTAAGACCGGTCAAACCAACAGAACCGTTACACTCATCCCATTAGTGAGGTAGCGACAATACAGATTTTACCCATGAAAAATTACTTACTACCAAACTCTTTAGCTTTATAGATTTAAGCTATACAATAAGTGAAGGGATGTAGGACTGGGAAATCTATAATAAAGAGAAAAGTTTGACACATAATCACACTTAATAGTTAACACGCATATTGTAAATTAAGGCACGACGTGAAACAAACTTTGTTTTAATTGTTCGCTAATTCTTTCCATTTGTTAAATCGTGTCGTACGTATGCGCGAGGCTTAACAATCGATCCGCCCCTGCCCTGATATAGATAACCCAATGATTCGTGAAAGTGTGAAAATAAATTTGGCATAGCCACGTGGTTCCATATTATAGCTTTAGGAATCGTTTTATACGGCCTTAGATATAATAAAATGCTAATGCAACACCGAGTTCTATCATACAGTCGGTTTTATGTATTTCAATATATGGATATATTTATATATGCCCCACGAGTTATACAAATAATACTGTAGTGTTAACAATATTATTTTTAATATGATTACTGAATGGAATATTCCTTATAGGTAATGACTGGAATAGAATGGATGGATATTTTATAAATACCGGGAACGCATTTATACAAAGGAAAACACGTCAATGACATTTAGTACATAAATTATTCTTTAAATCTTTATTTGCAGTCACTATTTCAGTACTCTGTTATCACGTGTATGACTAATCAGAGTCGTGAATAAAACTATTGTTTTGCTGATATGCAAATGGAAATGAATACCTTGTATTTTTTTATCGAAGCATAGGCAATAATGACCCTTTGAACAACTACTTTGCCTGAAAATAAAAACCTTTAAGTCCATATTACCAAATACCTTATGTTACGGGTTCAATATAATATACACGAATAAGATACATAGGTTTCTATTACAGAAAGAATAACAATTTTGAAATAGGGACAATTACTAGTAGGGGAGTTAAATGCTATATCAAAATGACAAACTAGTTTGATCTGTGACTTTGCTCGCATGAAAAATCGCATGAAAATCTTCGGGATAAATATTTTCCTGGCATAGAAAGTAGCATAAGGCACTCAGGATGACTGTAGCTTCCTATTAGTGAAAAGAAATCAAATCGGTTTAGTAGTTGCTGAGATTAGCGCATTCAAACAAACTGTTCAGCTTTATAATATTAGGAAAGATTACCAGTAAAATTGGGATACGTTACAGTTTATCCACATCATTTATATATAACCCGTAGGTTAAGAGGATTTGTAAACTGTCCAGGAGTGATTTATTAGTACAACAAAGATATCATTTTTTTTAATTAAAAAGAAAGATAGTTAAGCGGTAAACCATTTTATCAATATTTAATCCTAATGAGTAATCCTTGCGATTTGTCTCAGTCGACGTCGATGAAGCGAATTTCCGCTGCACGGATACTGCAAGATTGCCATCTAGCTCGCGACGGTAAGGTTCAATGAAGTATGTAATATTATAATAATATTAGCCATATATTATACATTAACACGCTGTTATAAGAGCCTCCACTACTAAGAAGAAGGCCTTAGTCCACAACACTAATTTATTATGGGTCTATAAATTAACCTATAGAATTAAATGGCGGTCTTCTGTATGCCAGAATTTGTCTTAGTTACCGATTTGTTGCTGACTGCTTCCGAACAGCACTATTGTGTTTCAATTCTCATCGTAACAGACATTATAATAAATAATATTATTGCTATCAATTACGAGGTATAACATTTATTGGCAGTCGTACAACTTATCATAGGGAGAGTAATATATCCGTCCGATTTAGATAAAAAATCTAGGGAAATCCCGTAAAATATAGTAGCTGTACAATACATACTGTCTGTCTTATTGTACGCGAATATAGCGATAATGACAGACTTTGGCATAAGGCACACACAATATTGCCATCGATCCTCACATTTGATAGCTTGAATAACAAACAAATCTTATTATTTCCATTGCACGAATAATTCTTGACTTAAAAATATAAACCTAAAATCCCAGTATCAAAAATTCATCCCGACTAAACCTATAAATCAGCACACCAATCCGAACACTCCAAACTGATATTAATCCCATTGTTCAGTCGCAGACAGTGAAGTTTAGTTCCGGTTCGAGTCTCCGCGATCCGATGCAGTGCCGACTGGAGCGCTTCCGCCGGCGTCGCGGATATTGCACAATTAAAACCGCGGTCCGACCAGCTGTCGACTGCTGATCGGATGAACTGACTTATTGGAATGCAATGTCGTTTTGGCACGTCGGCGTTAAAGGTAAATTTTAGTCGTGCTCGAAGGACCATTTTCTAAAATGATCTGAATCGTATCACAACTGGATAATACTTTATGTAACAACTTGTTTTATGGTTATTTTTAGGTAGGTACATAATGTAAGTATTCTCTTTATAGAAGAATGCAACGACCGAAACAGTATTCCGCCCGACGGTAAAATATCACCATTGCCCATGACATCTACAATATCGGAAAAACAGACAAAGCATTAAAAGCCTTTATAATGGAAAAAGGTCTATCTTGAAGCTATCTGTACCTAACGATGGAAATAGGTCTCTAGAAATCTCATTAAAAATTTTCAACTTTAATAACGAGACATTATCAAAATAATACCAGTATTATTTATCTATAGTAATATAAAGCGGAAAGATTTGTTTGTACGATCTTTCGTTCGCCTTATGGTAAGAGATACGACCGCCCATAAACAATAGAAACACCACCCAACACCATGAATTACAAAGTGTTGTTTGCTATTCCACTGCGCTCGCCATCCTGAGACATGAGATGTTAAGTCTCATTATGTCCAATAGTCGCACTGGCTACAACACTAATCCAAAATTACTTAACCGATTATAATAATTTTCTCACCAATACGAAGTTCCTGATTGCAATAAGGTATGAAAGGCTTTACCATGCGCGTATAAAAAATTAAAGACCGTAGTGTGTGTGTGCTACAAGTTACTTTAACCCGGGACGCTAGCGAAGTCACGAATAAAATCTATTTATAACAACCTAATTTAATAACTATGCAAATTGTAATGGCATACACCGCAACGTGCGAGTCAAATGTTTTGTAATCGATACAAATTAAATAAAGCGCCGGCCACACATGCAGTGTTTGCCGAGCTAATGTGCTGTTATTTCAACATGTGTGCTGTGCGCAAATGTTAACAGCTGCATGCTGTTACGTCACTACACAGTGTACGTCAGATTAGCGAAGGGTTACAGTGATAATGATTATTAATACTACTAGCTGACCCGACAGACGTTGTCCTGTCTTAACTATGAATTTGCAGCGCGCATTTTGTCAATCGCTAACAATGATTTCAAACAACTAACAGTTATGTAAAATTAATATTGTCGTTCAGTTTTCTTAAATTTTCTAATGTTTCGCTTAACTTCCTTATTTTTTTCTTTGATAAGAACTTGACTATAATTAACACAACAAAAAATAATTAGCGAAATTTTTCTATCCGTTCACGCGTGTTGCGATGACCAACGGAAATAGTGATTAATTCTTATATATAGATTTACAAGTTGTCTAGACGGATTGGAGAAGGCTGGAATCTGCGGCGTCTGAAAAACCCCTGAATAAACTTACTAGTTAAACGTTTTGATATTTTATGTAACATTAGGCATTGGATAATACGTTTGCATTTATTTGTAAATCGATGTTACCATGGCAACGACGTATGCAATAGTAGGCATGCTACAGCCAGATTTGGCTCATCTCCATATCATTAGGAAAACCAACCATATGATTTGTGTGTTTTAACATCGTTTAACTTCAAAGTCAAATATAAAAAAAAAACATCTAAATATGCTTATAATTCAACTAACTTTCAGATTTTACAAGCATTTAATAATACTGTCAGTCGGACTTTAATTTCATCATATAAAACTGAAATATATTCATAAATAAATTTACAACATTTTTTACACTCAAACATTCTAATAATCCACCAAATAAAGATTTACTTTTAGTCAAGGCATTATTGTCCCAAACGAACAAAGAGTTTTCAGTTCGGTAAAACAAAGGCCGACTGAAAAGTACAGGAAAAAGGTAACCAACAGCCAAAAGCGAAAGCGTGCACAAATAAAAAGAAAACAAGAACTTTTTACATTTACCAAAAAGTACATTAACCCATTTGCCTTCCTTTACAATGCGAGAAAAGGACTAAAGGTTTCCAAATAGGGATTTCGATTACTACGAGCTAAAACCGAACAATTCGTTTGAACAATGGTTATTGAGTTACGTAAAAAACTATTGGTTCCTTTTGGACTAAAACTCGCTACGTTTTACAAAAAGAACAAATATTTATTTATTAATGAAAATTCTTTTTGATTTTTTAGTACAATACTCCTGAAACAACTGACTTTTCATCAGAGAGCCAATGGAACTCTAAAGTAACCCCCGCATTCAAACATATGAGTACATTAATAGATCAGAAAAAACGAAGCCGCTAACTACTGAATACATGAATCCATATGTATTTTGCATAATGAAACGAGCTAATTGACTAATTCATTGGCACATCGCTCGCTAAATACCATTCAAACAACTACCTTGCAGAATAATAAGGGACCGTCTGTTTCGTTCGTAACTCTTTAGGACTTCATCAGCTTAGGGATTAAAAATAATTCGATAATATTTCAGCTCTGTAAAATGTATGAATTTTTTTTAACAGATAGGCAATAAAGGGCTCAAATAGACAGTTCTAGAGCTTTAATTTATACATAATTACAGCACATCAAAATATGCGAATTACAAAGCGTACACTAATGTTTATTTATATACCTAATCATGTTACAAAACCGAGAAAGCAATCACCCAATCAAGTTTATTCGGAATTAGGTACAAAAACTTGTAAAATTTCCATAAAGATATAGGTCCGAAGAATCTAGATATTTCTAGCATGAACGTCCGCCACCGATAACAAGTTTTTACAAAGTCGCATGTATTGGTAATGACATTTGTGCAAAGGCCACACAGTTACATCACAATTAATATTAAATCCTCAAAATATACGTGACTCATTGGTTCATTTATTTATGAATGTTTGGAAGTTTGATAGAATTAAACACGGAAACCGCTGAGAGGGTTTAGATCTTGGGTACACTGATAGGCTAAGCCCTAAATTACATACTTTTTATTGTGGAAAGTACAGAGTGGGCCTTTATTTCGGAAAACGGTGATACACCAGAGCTATTAGCAAAACCTATATTCATATAAAACTATATTAAAGTATTTCTCAGAATAAATGAACTTACATAACGATTTTTTCAGATTCACCTGTTCTTTTTTTTTTGTTCATCTTATTTAATACATTCCTTTTTTATATTATTTGATAGAACAAGACAAATGAGACAGAACATTTCGTAAAAAACTATTCATTATGCGTTACGTAAATTTATTGCGAGAAATACTCATTAACATTAATCAACCGAGAAAGAAAACCAAATCAAAACGAATTCTCATTTCGAGAACATCCCCGTAGACAAACGACTAGGAAAAGAACCTTCGGCCAATCATAATGGTATTGTTAGCCGACGCGAATGTGCAAGCATTTCAATTATGGGAGCAATGCCGGCATGGAGTTCCCGCGCACCAAACATTGCCGGAGTGCCGCCGGGAATTCAGTTCATACCAATTATATCCTGTTTCACTGATTTGGATGAAAGACGTCTCAAGTAATTTTCGATATTG
The DNA here is from genome assembly GCF_014839805.1 of Manduca sexta. Lineage (NCBI taxonomy): Eukaryota > Metazoa > Arthropoda > Insecta > Lepidoptera > Sphingidae > Manduca > Manduca sexta. The sequence continues at coordinate 6,634,772 of NC_051121.1, read as the reverse complement.
ATGCTTAGAAAACTAATTCACTATGACACAAAACACAGAATATTCATTTTAGAACCAAAAAATCTTAATCAAAACCATCTATATATAATATGTACAACGTACTAGATTTGGCGTTCCGAACATTCATTGTGTTCAATTGAATTGAACTGGCATCCATTCAAACTGATTTTAGTATGGTGTCAATATTGATGCTTTTGGTCGTGTACGGGGTAGCGTTCATAATATAAAAACGCGAATCTAAGTGTAAATCTGCATGTGAATTAAATATATTAGTCAAATAAGTAAAATGATTTGTTTTATAAATGAACAAATAGTTTACAACAGTGTCGTTTGGTTGCCATTTTAGTTCAGATTTTGAACAAATAGTTTATATGGACGTGCGTGTCTATAGAATATACGTCAATGAATCAACATAAAACTCCAGCTAACGGAGAATAACTGTATCGTTTTTATTTTTATTTCTTTCGGATACGTGTTTAAATCACACGTTTCTTTTAACGACAATATATTGATAATGAATAAAATAATTTCCCGTTATCCGAATAAATAAGGGGGAAAATGACATGTTTTATCATGGAATATTTTTAAATTGCCAGCCATTTTAAACGGTGTACGATTATGCGTGCTATGCGGAAACACTAAAGCCATAAATTACCAAAAATACATTTGTGTTATGTAACTTAGAATAACGTCAAAGAAATATCTCCACAAGTTAAAATGGACTGATATTTTTACAAATATTGTAGGCTTAAATTAACAAATTACAACTTTGTTAACAGTAGATAAAGTCTTAATTCATACGCATAGTCAGTTTTGTTGGCAGAGTGCAGTCATCGCTTCCTGCGATCAAAGCGCATAACTAACTCCTATACAGGGAAATGTAAACTTCTGTCTATTCGGAGATTTTTGGTGCTAATCTAGTACTGATTGTGAAAGTAGAAATGTTTACGCGTTTATTAAGATCACAGAGTTATTATCTCGTTGGTTATGGTATACTAATAGTAGAGATGCATAAATAAAACGTATATTATAGATATGCTCCGACGGCGATTATACTATAAGATGTCCAACTCCGATATCAACTTTAAAAGACAATAATATTAGACTTAAAAAAACACTACAAATACGACCACTAAAAATAAAAAAAATGCATTAAATTCAATTATACTTCATAGCTCTGTCTGCCGTAAGCAAACTTATAAGTCTGCCTACAGCTAACAAAGCGAGAAATAGTTTATGAAGTTATCCGAAGCACTCGCCTTAATGTCACAGTCACTAAACCAGCACATCAGAACCGAGCTACCTAAACACGATTAGCAAAGTGCCTTAATTTGCAAATCAAAATTTGACAAACACACCATCAAATTAGCAACAACCACGAGCGTTTCTCAGTCACGTCCCACGTTGGGAAACGATCGCAAATTGTGCGGAATTAACACGTAACAATGGGCACAATTAGTTAGGCTGAACGGCTCGTGGCACGTGCTGTAATACATAGTTGTACTGAACTGGATGTTTATAAAGGGATATGGGTTATGTAAACAAACAAAGCATTATTTGTACACGAAAATGGCGCTGGATGATTTGGTGTGAAAATGTCCAAGTAATATAATATATTGTAGACAAAACTGACCAAACAAAAGCTTTAATTCAGTAAATATCACTGACAATCCAAAAGCTATTTTCATTGTTCTTGATGGTAAGTTATACTTGACTTAAAATACTTGAAATCGTTTACTACTCAATCGAAGGTCGAAATCTATGAATGACCTTAAAGAACGGAACCAAAGAATCATTCATTCTGATGTAATCACACATTTTGATGTCAGTCCTTGACTTGGAACCATAGAACTCGGAAGTCTCGTCCCCTCATAGCCTGTGATACACTGACGTTGTTCACGACTGAGTAATAATTAATGAGTCTTATAATTAGAGCCCTAGGGAATGCATAAAGTGGCCGACTTATTCCTCTTACCCATATCTACGTGGGGCGTGGGGTAGTCAGTGGCCTATTTGTCAGGCTTACGTCCGGGGCGGAAACTCATAAACAACGGTATTCATATTTTTCCAAGTTTTTTATTATACAATGAGACACATAAGTTTTTATTCTGTGTATTTTAGTATAAAAGTTGCTGCCTGCTGGTGCATCATTAAAATATAAGTTATGCCTACTTTTATGGTTTTAATCATAGTATGTACCCCACGTATTTTTTTTAATATGAGTGTAGGGAACGAACCGACCGAAACTGAGGAGCAGTCACTGTAGATTTGCAACGCTCTCTCACATGGAGGAGACACACCTGTACCTATACTTCAAGACGATTGACTTATTATATGTCAAAGCTGAAGATATACACATATTATGTACCGCACATGGGCGATCACGATTTGACTCAACAGTACAATACAATCATTTTACAGGAATATGTTTAGTAAGCTCATTCGCATTATGCGCATTCTCATCGCCAGACGACCGGGAGCGACGCCCCCAATTAAATCATCCTCAAAAACGTACATACAAATCATAAAACAGTTCCAAATATCCTCACCGACATCGCCAACGGACCATTAATTAGTCTGATACATGCAAAAAAAACTACACCATTGGCCGTCACACGTCTAGGCTGGACAATCAGACAAGCTATTTTCAGACTTGTTAGCGAAGACATAAAATCCGAGACTGTTAATTAAAGAGGCCAATTTAGACGCCGGGAATAGTCACGGTGGATTTATGTGTTTAGTCTTTGCCCGTGACTCGGTCTGTAAATTCTGATCACGGGATATTTATACTGTGTGACAGGGAATACCCTGAAACATGATTAATACTAGTTGACATCAAAGATGTAAGTGATGTTAGTTATATGTGCCTGCCATAATATAAACAAGAAATAATATATTGTTTGTAATTACATGAAACATTATTGGCATTTCACTGACTTGTATAATATTACGTTTTTTGTAAATTTTCAATGGAATTGTGTTTTCGCGGGGCGTATTAATTCTTTATCAATAACACGCTATTCTTATTCCTGATAAGAAATAAACTTATCATAATGTGGGATATGAACTACACCTGGGACCGATGAATATTTAGAATAAAACCAAATTGAAGTAACAGCATACATTTATATGATTCTACTGATATATTTCTTTTTTCACAAATAGGAAGCTACATTACTCCGTAGTGTCACAGGCTACTTTTTATCTTCTTGCTGCGGGCGACGCCGCAAGCAATTATTCATATACATTTACAATATACACGCATGTCAAAATTGTGCACTCATACAAAAACGTAACAAACGTAATTAGTTGAAGGCCGCCGCAAGATTAGCGATGCCAATGGCATACCAAACTAATTGTACAAAAAATTCATACCATTGTCGTCTTCATGTTATGAGATAATCAGTTTAAACTGTGCTACAAGTACGAAGTTTGTTTCGTTAATAATCGGTTGAGCATTCGAACAAAAAATGAGAAATATAATGTTTCCAGACTGGCCTGCATTTACAGACAATTCACTTTGAGTTTTTTTTTACATAATTCAGTTTATGTCAGGAGAGAAATGTATGCGTCAGTGGCGTAGTTGTATTACGGTACGACTGCCGTGTTGAGGTCTCGGGTTCGATCTACGGGTCGGGCAAATTTAAATTGGGTTTTTCTACCGAGTATCAACCCAGACTTTGGAATTTGTGTCTGTTTCCATAATGGGAGGGAATATGCACGGCGAAAAGTGGGTGCACCAGTAGCGCTTCTACATACCCTTTCGAAAATAAAGGGCGTGTGTATACATATACTCAAAACTTACGCAGGAGTCTCAATGCAGGAAATATAACTTCAGACATCTTTATCAGCTAACAAAACAATTGTCAATGATTCATCATCATCATCATCATCAGCCTCAGGATATCCACTGCTGAACATGGGCCTCCCCCAAAGTTTTCCAGATACACCTATTGGAGGAGGCCCGCATCCAGCGACCTACAGCGACTTGATGTCAATGATTATCACCTATTAAATCAGAAAGTAAAACTTTATTTTTTTATAACGTGATGTTTTATGTTACATCTGGAAGATCTGAAAATTCCATGTACTAGACACGAAGTAACAATAAATCTAAATCGCAGGAAGCAATAACAATGTTCTGCGTACACGTCCATACAAGTCCCAATCTGGTTTATGTATTGTTACTAATTGCCGAGATTTTCTTCAGATATCAATATCAGCATCGTTTCTTCATTAAATTGAAACTTCTTGATTTGAATATTTTATACAATTCATGTTAAGATTATTTCTATAATAAATATACGTATGTATACGAAATTCGATTTAGTTTTTTTTCGTACTGCAACGGACGGATTAAACATCAGATTTTTTCATCATAATTGATCCTACGAGAATTTTTGAAAATATTCGACATAAAGTAATATGCACACGCACAATTCCGTATTAATTACTTCACAACAGAAACTTCAGATTAGGCCATATTAGACTAATTTAAACGTCGTGACACAATTAACAGCACACTGGGACATCCAAACCCCTACAGCATCCCACAGATCCGTCATCACGTGTGCACCCATATCCGGTGCACGTGTTATATTCACGAGCTTTACGGGCGGCAGTAAACATCGACGCAGATGCTGAAGCGTAGGGGGTCAACGCACTTGCCCATTCATCTTTTGTCTAGCAAGTACGGGATAGTATCCTTTTTTAAAAAGCCTTCATACTTGTGCTATAGTATTAAGATAACATAATTTAAACAAATCCAATTATTTAAACCTTGCGAACAATAGGGTACCAACTTGATAAAGGAGAATGCCCATTTTTGTATGAAAGTTGGGCTACGCTTGCGTCTGTACAAAACCTTCACTAAATTATAGGGAATATATCCTAAATCTTATACAAATTGAAAACAATTGGATATTCGATGGGAGTTTGGATTAATCAGAATTTTTATAGCTCAGTTATTTTGAGGTTAAGTATGAACTGCAATAATGTACGGTAGAAAGTACCTACGTGCCTAATTAAGTACTTACTTGTTATTGCTATAAGCAATTATTGGACGGTCTTTTCACCTAGCTTTAATTGCCCTCATAAGAAACTAATAGATACTAACAAACCTGATAAGACGTAACTCCAATAAAACTTCTAAGATAGTATGCATATGTTACCTGATCTTTTGTGTATATGATTTTCTGACTTAACTTATTCTATTACATGGATTACCTAATCTTTATTTCCACCTGCCATTATCTCACTCCAATATGGCGTCAACACATATTGTAGAATAGATTCAGCTTAGTTTTTATGACCAGCCGTATGCCTGACACCAATCCTCTTTGGAGGATTCCAATCCCAGGCAACTCATGTTAGAAACACCAAGATAAAATGATGGTTGGCCTGGAAATCGAACCCAGGAACTCACTTCACAGCCTGATTAGGCTAATAGTTAGTTATCATAGGGAAAGGAAAATTAAACGAGAAATACGAAATCTGATGCATATTTTTATATAGATGTATATGTTTAATAGAGGTTTTGGCATCCCAAAATAAAAAAAAGAATTTGATATAGCTGCAGCACGTTTATATATGTATACTGCTGAAGTGAGTGAATAACTTCTTGCAGCGCTGGTCGGGTCATGTCATGTTGTTGTCTGTGAACCTCTCTATTAGCTGATCTCCAGCAGGCAGCAAAAACTCATTCCAGCCTTGAAACCTAAAATATAATGTAGAAGTTGAGTAAACATGTTCAGATTATTATTAAACTGTTTTTTTTTTTAACTTTGGGAAGATTTTTTCGACATTGTGGGTATGTTAATAATAATCTACATAACTTACAAACTGGACAGCTCGTCCAAGAAATATACTTATCGTTGCTGTGGCGCCGCAGAGGTGCAGTTAATACACCGCCGGGATATGCCGTCTCGATTAACTGTCCTGGGTCTAGGCTCTAGACGACATTGCGTTCCTAACTAAAAGCCTTCCGTCTCAAAGTTCGAAACACACACTATACACGTTGTTTTTAACAGAGGATTTCTCGACTCCACATTAAATACATAAGAGAAACGCTCCGACCTCGAGTAAGATAAAATATAAAAATATTTTAATGATTTAACATTCAAACAAATCTGTAGTGTCAAAATGACATTAATTTCAGTTGCCAGTATAATAAAAATCTGTACCCATATATTCATTAATTAAAAATAAAGTCCTGACATGTTGACTTTAATATTTTTGTCAATGCAAGTACAAGTCGCCATTTGTTTGTTTTTGGAACGATTAAATATTTTCTCTTTTTTTACCAGCTATTTGGAGTTTGGTCATAATTATTAAGTAAAATATATATTATTTTATAATATTATTTTATAACAATATATTTGAGAGGAATAATATATTTGATACATATATTATAGATTCAAGTGCGGGCACATTTATTGCACATATATATTTACTTTTTTATTCCATTTAAAAAGGGAATTTGTTATGAATTGGTATCAATTCGCCATATTGGCAGCAAATTATCCGGTGTTTCATTTGCAACAATTAAACAACTTTTTTCATATCTTTTAAACCCCCATTCGCTTATGAGTGAAATAAATACAGATGAAGTAATAATTAGTATGATGATTTTTCGTGGACATTTGGTTTAGACGCATGACTGACGCAAAGATAGCCTGGTTTTGGGCATTGTCCTTTCAGGAAAATTTTAACTGATAGTATATAATTTTAAATACCTCATACCTTTGTTCGAAATTCAAATAAGTCAATTACTTTATACAATAAAGGTTATTAAATGGGTTTTTATGACATTAATTGTTAAAATTTTCCTTTCCATGTATATGGTAAAGGCATTCAATTCCTAAGCAACTACGAGATAGAACTTTGCTTTCTGTACTCTAGTATTATACGCATTTAATTTCTTATAAATGACGACCTTCAGTGTCAGATTTTAACCCCAAGCAAGAGGACAAGGGTTTCAAATAAATGTTGTTAGGAATTGTCGAATTTAATCATATACATATCAATATAACATCGTAATTGGTGACTTACGAAATTATTTATTGTAATGTCCATTTTGGAAATCTCTAAGAGAAGTTTACGAATACACACACACAATTAAATAATAGAATAGTTGGGTACGTTACCACCCAGAATATGGGACACTTCAAGTGTGCAGTAGCAAGCCAGAATAAAAATGGGGCCAGTCGCGAGATGCCTCTCCGGTCATCATAATACTTGGCTTGCACTCTCCTATTAAACAAATAATAGCCAGTGTTGCGTGATATATAACTTACTATAACATTCAAGTATTAAACATCATAATCAATGTATTATACATTCCATAGCTTGCTTGAGTTTGTTTGAATATTTGCTAAAAATCAACGCAGAAACTCTTAAATGGATTAAAATGGAATTTGGTTGACAGATAGGTCAAGTATAACATATAGGCTATATTTTTTCCTCGAGTATACAATTCAGTGGGACTATGATACCAGCCAATACGCTTCAAGCGTGCGAAGCAGACAAACACCTATCCTACTAATATTATAAATGCGAAAGTTTGTGAGGATGGATGTATGGATATATGTATGTTTGTTCACCTTTCACGAAAAAACTACTGAACGGATTAGTTTCCGTTCAGTAGGTTTTTGTATACTTCAGGATAACACATAGGATACAATTTATAATGATTTTGTGTAATTTGATCATATTATAACGACACATATCAAGTAAGTTGGAAAAAAAAATCCGAAAACTCCTTCACGCGGGCGAAGCCGCGAGCAATAGCTAGTTAGATTATATGTATACCCACAAATGTAATTGAATACCCTATTTGCTAAACATACACTGCCTCGTTCAACAATCCACGACGCCGCTACCAACGTTTCCCACACATGTATATTTAATTGGACGGCATCCCATGAAGTCCCTTTTTATACAACGGGAACGATCCACCATTCAGGAATAACGCCGTCTTTTGATAGCAACTCGCTCGGGAAACGGTTTATCAGATGGGAATTAAACCCGTTTAAATCTAATGCTGAAACTTCGTGAAGTTCTGCTGTATATGAGACAAACAATAAACATTAAAATTAAACTATTTTCGCCTTTTATCGCGATTTTAATACTTTACTTTTCTGTCGACGTTTCGAAGACTGCAGCCTTCATGGTCACGCGGGGAACTGAATCCAAAAAATAGTTTTATTTTAATGTCTAACATTCACGTAAACATAAGAAATCATAATACGAAGAATAGAGTTGAATTCTATAAAATTAATAACTATTTCATACTTTGTAAGGTTTATATTTCTTTAAAAATCGTATGTTATGTATGTATTACATAAAACACATATATTTTATGGCCAGCTTTGTAGGACGAACAAAAAAGGAAACTACTCATTTCTACATTTTACAGCGGACTTAACAATTTCCCCCAAAAGTTATTATAAATTCGACTTTTCTAATTAGCATAATTTATGAGGAAAAAATCAACATCCCGCGAGACTGGATTATGTTCCCGGCGTTTGTTATTTTAATTTGAAATATGTAGAACGCATCTGCAAAGTTTCGTCACAACCGGCTCTGCAGTTTAACTCATTTGGGACAAGCGTGTATATCTCATTTTGTTTGTGCATTTACATTTAAAAAACGAGTCGAAGATTAGTGTCTAAACGTTAGTTATACTATTATATATGTAGGCTTGGACAGTATGAACCTGTGAGGTTCTAAATATGTAACCCACAGTTTCTGGAGGCCGATGACAGGAATTTTCTACCGGAGTATTTATATGATGGTCTTTTGTTTATTATTTGTAGAAACGAAATCCCTTTCAGTTTATATAATGCTAAATATAGTCTCTCAATTCTTAGTACAGTTTATAGCCATGCTGATTTTTTGAAATTTATATCATGGGTGATGTTAATACAGTTTATACGACAGTCATACCAGTAACCATTAGCAGCCTACTGATCATCTCATTATTCAGTTGTTAATTTATCGGCGCATGTATGTTCAAGTCATCATCAACCAACATGCAATTCACATAAATTTCAACCAGCCGTCATGCCTAATGTTGTGGTGAAAACGCGCAACAACGCGAAACAAGAGTGATGACGTCACACGCGCGGTACATTCGCTCCGTGCGCCACATGCGGATACACGCACCACTCACCCTCCGTCAGGGTTGTCAATGCGAGAAACTTCAAAAACTTTACTAAGATACTGTCAATTAACCACTGATTTGATAATGAAAATGAATAGCGACAAAGTAAGTAATATACGGATCTACAAAAAAATATAAATCAACAATTCATACACATACTTTTAGTCAATTTCTTTACTAGCTGCAATAAATGGGCACAAATTGAATGACCCAATTCTTTAAAATTGTATAAAGTATTCAAGTTGAAACCGTAAGCCATCAACAAATATATCGACAAGTTGACAACCCTATCAACAGTCGATTTGCATGACTGTCTTAGCAACGGGTCGTTTCAGTAGTCTGCTTTTTATTATAACCTCACTGATGTGGGTTATAAAAAATGATTATGTTAAGAAAGTGACATTAGTACTAGACGTCTACTTACATCCTCAAACGTTTACAAATAAGAGAACGGCACGCTAAATAAAAAGAATATCCTAGTGGGGCAAATAACCTAGTAAATAACACTTCCTTTACCTTATCGTTAGTTATTTAGGACCAAAACCGATCTCAACCTCAACTATTGGAAACATACTCCAAGGCTGCGAAACTAGATAAGATCTAAATGGCCCTAGATAAACGTGAGGTATTCCATGCCACGCATTGAGCATATGCCGAGGGTTCCTACAATCAGATAAAAAACGAGCACCCTTCGAGGAAACGAGCACAATAGTGGCACATGAACCGTATCTTTTAACATATTTACTTACATCATGATGATAGGGAGATTCTTTCTATGAAAATGTCATTGCTGCTTTTACGATGTAAGTAAAGAAAATATTTATATTATTTTTTTTCTCACCGTAGCAGAACATAACTTAAACTCTGAAGCGGATTGATATATTTCGATGGCTCCTAAGTAAACTATCGTATCTGGAAAGATTACGACATTCATATTTTAACGTTCCGCTATGCAGTTACTGTTTACCACCAATCCCATTTAATTCAAAAGTTAATAAGCGAAAAAACACTTCATTAACAATCATTTACAAACTTTTAATGGGTTTTGTTAGTAAACAGTATCGACATAACGAAAGTGTAAAAATGGGAATATCGCCATTCGTTCAGATACGATAGTTTACTTAGGAGCCATCGTGTGCATACTTCGCCAATCTCATACGGAATGCGTGTTCGCGTCGGTATAAAATGCGGGTCCAGACGACTCCAGTTCATTTTAATCGAAATATTTTTATTAATTTAAGTTCCTATCAAGGAAGCCATTCCAGAATCACATTATTCAGAGCCCAACGCTACCCATATTATGAAGTACGACTATACAGCGTAATATAGAGTAGCATTCTTTGGGAACTAATTACTTTGCCGTTGGCATTTTAAAAAGTCTAATCTAGCTCACTTTGCTTTGCAGCTGTGTTAATTTACAGGGACGCTTTGAGAACGTACAAACTAGATTAGGTAGGAGAGAGGGAAAACCCATTCCGGGAAAAAAGCCATGGGACGGACACGGTGTAATTAACCGTTTTTTTTTTAAATATAACTTTGGTGCAGTAACTTAATACCTAACTAAAAAAGTATATTGTTTCGTTACTTTAGTTCATACCTGACAATGGCTTGGTATTCTTATAGATAAGTAGGGAAGTATGAATGAATTCCTTTGTGTATTATATTATTATGATCAGTACTGCGCACTTCCATGCCATTGTTATAATACATAAAATGATTATTACATCTTTCGTATAATAATTCCGTTTCTTTACTGTGATAATAATAATTAAAACTTTGTATATCATAGAAATGTAAGTAAATATTTCCCATAATTTTTTTTTTAGTATTTTTATTTTTTTCTGATTCACACAAAATGCAGAGATATAATACTGTTTAAGCGACTTCAAAATTAACAAACACCTTACCTAAAAACATCAACATCCAAACACCCCTCTAAACCTGTTATTTTTTTCTAATTTCCTCACAAATACACAGCAACCACCCCTCGCATGGCACCTGCCTGTGATTACTCGCTTCCGCCCCCAGCGCGCATAGCATATGCATGCAACATGACCGGTAATGCATATCGTTTGTGGCGGGCATCAGGTCTCGGTGTTGTGAAATACGCATAAATTGTGCGGTAAACCAGGAGATACGCCGACATACTAGTAAAGTTTCTAACGTAACTTCTGTTTCAGTGTTTTGAGAAATAGCTGTAACTATACCATCACTTACGGCTTACTTGTTTGCCGTTATTGTTATAGCTTTACCGACGTCTCTTAGAGCTAATTATTTGCTTAGGAATTGTATACCTAAAATATAACACCAGAAGCATCGTATAAGTACGTTCTACATCGAAATTAATGGGTATTGGAACGGCCGTGCGAGGTTATATTAGTTGGCCTGGAGAAATTTGATAATGTGTTAAGGCATCTTTCTTTTGCGGTCTTCATTTTTTTGCTGTCCTATTAAATTATGTTCTCTATTTATATATCTTTACTTATAAACTTGTTTTTGCGTTAAGAGGTGGTTAAACATTGCTTAAATAGCTGACAAAATTAAACATCGCCAGAGATTACGTTTGAGAGTAGACTAGTCAAGACGTAACTAAGCATAGCTTTGCGAAATTTTTATAAGACTGATACACGGCCGTTCTAAGCTCAAAAGCGGTGTCTAAAAAAAAACACAATATTGATTTTTATGTCGTCATATAGCTTAAAGAAATACCCATCCAATGAACTTACCTAAATAACGCTATCTTGTCTAGAACTTGTTAAAAAAAACTTAAGAGTTTCTCTATCTCAGTTTTACATACAAAACTATAAAACTATATGTACAAAACTTTAATCATCTCGAAGTAAGGTTTCCCTGACATACCGCTTTTGCGCTTAGCACGATAGTACAGTGAACAATAAAACTTCCATGTTTGACAAAATATTGTATGAATCACGATAACAGTGTAATGATTGTGAACGGTCGACGTGGCCCGGCGGTGGCGAGTATTTATAGGGCATTAACGACGTCCACAGGCGGGAGGGTCCTGGGAACGCCGCGGGAAACATGCGTGAGATACCGCTGACGTATGACGCATCTCGCCTCGTAAAGACAATAAAAAATGATAACGTGCACGCTTATATAAGATAAGGTTTGTTTTAAAACTTTGTTAAAAATAATCTCTGTAACTATCAGAATGATTATAAAAATGCTTTGATTAAAGGAAACCTTCACTATCTATGTTTACAATTATATAAAGCTGAAGAGAGTGTTTGTTTGAACGCGTTAATCTCAGATACGGCTAAACCGATTTTGCTTTTTTTTACTAGTAGGCAACTACATCACTCGTAAGTCCTTAAGGCTACTTTTATCTTGTGAAAATATTTATTCCGGAAAAACTTTTTCACGCAGCCGCAAGTAAAAGCTATTGTAAGATATCTGTGCAAAATCTTTATCCTAAAGATATTAGCTCGAAGACATCCTATGCATGAACCTACGCAATCTAACTAATCTGAAGTACAGTAAATTAGATTTGGAATGACACATAAAAAAACTTAAATATGTTCCTTCTACTAAACAGAATAGAAACTTTAATTCCGGCAACTAAAAACGAACACAGAATTTAATTAGTACAATAGGGATTCAAATTTTAACAATTTTTTTCTCTGACCCAATTGTATTCAAGTGTAGACGAGTCTGCTATTCCACTTTTCCAATATTTTTTAATATTATTATTAATTTGGTTTGCTTTGTACTAATTAGTATCATAAAGTTTCCGTAAAGGAGATGATGATTGCGACAAATGAGTCAGTCAGTCAGGCTTTATTTTATTGATGGTTTTACATTGCATTGTGCCGAACATATTTATTTTGTTAATATCCATGAGCTAGGATAAGTAAGCAATTAATTTTAAAGAAAACATGTAAATAACAAGACAATTTCACAATCCACCAGGAAATGTAAAAATGTTTGTATACAAATACATACTTGAGTGATGTCGTTCACGTTCCAGCGAATTGCGTGACGTTTTTATATCATTATTATTCACGTAGATTTTCCATATGCATTTTAAACTTTATTTACATGTATAATAAAGGATATATTCGCAATAGTGATTTTAGCATAGTATTAATTAATATTCCGTTTACCTTAATTATACTACTTAATAAGTACATACTGTTTATCTATAAGTGGTCATATACGAAACTATTATTATACACTTATCACGTTCTATGCATAGTACTTTTTAATTTCAAGCTTATTTACATTAGCCATAAAAGCCATTATAAACTGACCATAACGCAGGTATAACCAATGGATTTTTAAATTTAGAATTGCATTTAAATTTCACTTGAAAACAGTGATCGCAACAATGCGTGTACCATTTTCAACCCTATTTACATAAAAATAGAGGTCGTGTTGAAACTTTATTGTAAATAATACAGATATATAGAACTAATGACGTAAGTTTTTTAGGATTCGTGCACCACAATTTTAGCACGAAACGTGACATGGACAAAGTTGATCATTACTGACAGTGTTATTATAAAAATGAGCTAATACAACAAAATCGCGTATGTACTATAAATTATTTTGTGTTTCACATTTCATATTCCTCTTAGTTGCTAGATTCGAGCAAGTAGTCTTTGTGATACAACGATATGTGCTTTTTATATGTCTCGCTTAAATCCGAATACAGAAGTGAATTCGACTTCAGAATTTAGGTAAATGTATTCAAATCTGCCGATTTGTTTCAAATATCGACTCCAATAACTTCCCATATAACTACCTATTACTAACAATACGATTAAATGTTTATAGTCAAGATTACGTGACAGTAGTTTCAAAAATCGAATTAATTATTATAACGGGTGAAGTTAGAATTGTTTAAAACGTTATTTTTATACATCGTGTAACGGGTTAAGTTAGTTTTGTTCGAAAAGTTTTTTTCTTTCAATATCCTTGTTACCATGCACTAATTATACCTTCTCTATAAAGCCAACAATAGCTAATAAAAAAACCGTATTGTTATTACTAAGTGCAATCGCACATCACGTTAAACACTTGAAACTATCTGAGAGGCGACCTTGCGCTACATTCGCTCTTATAACACGGTGATTCCGCTAACTCGTTCATATCTCGTATAAAACACAAGTGTTTTTGTTTGTATTTTTTATTGAGTGTTAGGTAATTTAAAATTCCAGTGGAATAAAGATTTTATATCGACGTAAAAAGTTATAAGGATTATAAAAATCATGCTGGTCACCAATGTATTTGATAGAAAATCACTTTTAATAAAACTATAATTGAGACGTGTTTTGAAAAATTTCATTCACAAAAAAAAAAGAAATTATAAAAACCAAACAAAAATTGCATCCAAAACACGAGACAAATCTATTCAACTGTAGCCAGCGCTGTACACAACTACAACGCCTTTACAAGAGATTGGACAACACACAAGCACAAAGGCACACAGGTAAAAGTGTATCATAATTCATAACCAGCGGGGAGGTTAACCGCAACGGCTGAAACCCGACCCGAGCCGACCAGTCCAGTCATTGAGCGACACGACTTACTGCCGATAATACATCGCCACTACGGCAATTTGTCTTTAACCGTTTTTAATAATGTACCAACGGGTAATCAATCATTAGTATGAATGACACATTTTAAATTGGCTAGATGTTAAATAAAAACATTGGTGAATTCACATACTGCTAGTATTGAACACAGGATAAACACATTTATCTCTTAGCCGAATTTAGAGGCCAATCTCAACGGAGATCAACCACGTACGTAAGAGATATAGTGTACGAGTGTGCCCGCAATACACGGGTGCACACTCTGTTCCTTCACTCTCTTAGTCGGACGAGAGGGCAAACCGACATGATCGGAGAGAGACCAGGCGCTAGACCATTGTCTTTACGTGCTATTCATAGCAAGGGTATCACACTGCCAACTTTCTGACTTCAAGCTGCGACTGAGTAATTTTATTGGAAAAAGCCAGTCACAATTATTTTTTTGACCCGACCCCAGATTCGAACCCAGGACCTCAGCGTGCTAGTCGTATTCATACCGGGTACGCATGACAATAAACGCATAGTAATCGGCAAATAGAATTCCATACGTGGCATTATATTATTTGTTTAATGGCAACAAGCTTAGGCTGTGAAGCAGTAAGGATCTGGATATGTTCCAGTGTTTAGTCTTGGGATTGGCTACATCGACAAATAAATTATTCTTGGCGATAGAATCGACCTTTATTATGTTTTAGATCATAAACCCATCGAACCGTGAGTGCACTAGATGCCTAGACCTCCTTCCGCGATAGAGCATGACCGGTATGTTATGTTTATGATTAGACATATCAGCAGTCAACAAGCTATTCAATTAGTCAAGTATGTATACGGGGCGCAAACCATACTTTCATCTCTGGGATTAGTTGATTTTGCAGTTGTATAGATTGTACATCGCACTCGGACGACCTCTTGCATTCGATTGTATTGAAACCAATTTTGCTTAAAATTTTGCATTATATTGTTCCAAATCGTTAGTTATTTTATAATAACATATTATGTACCAGCATCTAAGAATTCGAAAATCATAATACCAACATCATGTGCGAGTTTACGTTACCGATGTATTGAATAAATCGCAACCATCAACAGCAAAAGTGTCAAACGTGCTGTTCCCATGTGCCAATATTACTGCGTTCTTCCTCTAGTAATATGAAACTCGTCCTCATATAGAGATAATAACAGTAAACCTACTGTATGGAGGCAATATGTCTGTTTCCATGCCTCCCAGCGCCCTATTTGGCCCGCTTTCTTTGTATTCACTATACGTACTTGTTTTATGGTGGGTTTCCTGCTTTTGTTTCGACGCATACGATCCTATAACGTTAACTTTACTATAATAATAGGTCAGCTATAAATTAACACTAACATATGGAATTCATGATTCACCATATATTCACGTATTTTATTATTACTTCAATTTATTAGGCTTTTATAAGTCTGTTTACCTTTCGTATTGCATACAAATAATGTAACTCATGTAAATTTTTTTGTCACGGCTCAGGTATCAACTAATCCTTCTTATGATAAGTTCAGTACAGTAAATACAATATTAACCACAGAAAAATATCGTAGACCGTCGTTAGAAATAAGCCAGGATGCACATTCGAGTAATGGAATTAAAAATCTCACGCAGTTTCTACCTAAGATATGAGATATATCAGTTTGCGTTCAGCACTATAGTGTAACCGTTGCAAGATTTTATATAGCAACAGGACGTACCAACGCCCTTGACATCGCCAAGTGCGCGTCCTTAGTTATCCCTTATCAAACGGAAGCTGCAAGCGACGGCGCTTTGTCCGATGATAATAACAATGGGAGGAAATCAATTTCTGATTCCAGTTTCCATTTAACAATGTCAGAATTAATTATATGAAAATGTATTAACTGCATACATAAATAAAGCATAATAAACTTATTACCCTAGACTTCGTTCTAATATTAATTCCGGTAATGAAATTAGTTTAAAACAGACCGATAGTCCGCACTGCGACATACGAGTATAAATACGAAGCGCTTGATAAATTAATGAAAGCTTCACAATGCTACGTATTAAATATTTAAATGGCGCAAGAACTGAATATCGAAGAGCGGTAGATACTTGGAGAACTGCAAATTAATAATATCTGTATAATATTGCAAATTGGTAGCGTGCCCCATAATTCCTATGAAAAAAGGTACCGTTAAGTTGCCTTTATCTGATCTAGACTTACGGTCGTGTCAACCAAGATATTTTACTTATGCATATATCTTCTCATCACATCTGGGTACAACCATATGCTTTTGAGGGTACAGGCAAACTAACATCCTATAAAACTCATTAAAATACCATAGAAGATCTTAATAATACTTCATGTGATAATTTAGGCGCTATATTAACTATTTTCTAAAAACTTTATTTAATCATACCACTACCGCAGTAAGTAGCATCAGTACCCACCTCGTCCGCTGGCTTGGTGGGTGTGATGGCAACGGTTTCGTTGAAGCAGAGACATGCGCAGTAGTGCCGGTTCGCGTCCACGTCGGTCAGCACCGACACGTAGAAGCGCGGCTCCGACCGCTCCGTGGACAGGGCCCATCCTTGCGGTTGGCAGAACTGAGACAGAACGAAACATGAGTGGTTCTAGATAAGGCGAATGTTTGTATGTATCATTGTTAAGAATTGTTCTGTAAGATGATTAAATCAATATCCGTCAATGACATCCAATTCTCGGTTGATACATGCTGTAAATTTTAGACGGTGAAAGCATGAAGCACTGCTTGACATCATATACAAATCCGTTTCACTGCATTGAACTTTACATACTAAGATGACATTAGAATTAAACTTTAACGATCTTATAGCTTTATATCTAACATGCTTTGAACACTTTCATTAAATTACTTAAACTATACAGAAAACACTTAAACTTACCCATCCTATGCCCTCGTGGAATGGTACGTCGTCCCAGTTTGTCTCGGGGAATCGTTGGAGCACAACGCCGCTGTTCAGGCCGCCTCCTGCACCAAACAATCAACCTTTGTAATATCCTTTACTTTATACTGTGCCTAAAATGTAACATCATAAATATCTACTTGGACATTATCATTCTTGAGCAAGATTTTATTGTTATTGAACTTTCTTTCGATGTAGGAACGGATTAAATTCCTGCTATAGCGGTGGGGGCAAATTTTAATGAAGTTGAAATTTCTTGCATTACTCAGGCATTGTTTTATCAATCCCTCTAGCATTCTGGTGGCTATCATGGTGACCACTTACCATCCCTTAACTATTGTAACAAAAATCATCCACCTCACGAACCTCAAGGTCCTCGCATCAATAGTACGGGAAGCAAACGTATAAATACAAATACACATTACAATAATCAATGAACGTATAATTAAACAACCGGTTGGTATAACCGTTAGTACAAGGCTGTCGAGAACTGGATGTATAACGAACCATGTTAGTTTTTAGTTTGATAATAAATAAATAAATAAATAAATAAATGTTTATTTTGATTTCGTATTGTAATAAGACAACATCGATATGCAAAAACTACTTTGATCAATGATGAACTTCTTTTAAACTTCGACCATGATAGCGATAAACATAACGTTGTGTATTCAGCAGCCTTGGTAACAGAAATGTACCTAAACAATTATTTATCACATCATGGGACGGAACACATTTGGTGAAAAGTGGGTGTCGTGGTTGCGCCTCTGCGTACCCCCTTCGGAGATAATGATGGTGATGTGTGTGTGTAATTTTTTATTGCACTTTATAAATGCTCAGGATATTCTCCTGGCTTCGCCCACGTGAAAATATTTTTCCGGCATAAAAGGTAGCCTATAGCACTCAGGAGTAATGTAAGATATAAGTGAAAAAAAAAACAAAATCGGTTTAGTAGTTGCTGAGATTAGCGTGTTCAAACAAACAAACTCGAAAGCTTTATATATTAGCATAGATGTATTTGACTGGGAGAGAATGCCAATGGCATAAAGCCTTAGATACACTTTGTGTACAAAGTGTATTAAATAAATATATCTAGTCTCTAACTAATGAATAATTACATCTCTACAACATAATAAGCAATTTTAACATTGGAGAGGAAATAACTAACCCTAATATATATTTGAAAAGTGTCCATCCGTCTTAAATTAAATAATTAATTCGTGCCAATTAAAATATTCTAACGAATTAAACAGTCTCTCACTTTGAAAACTACAAAACCTTTTGATTAAAACCGTTACAAATAATTCCAGATATTGCTTGAACAATTTTACAAAGGACCACAGTTGAATAACCGAAATTTCTCTTTTTCCCTGTTTCTAATTCCTTTGAGGCCGAGAAATTTCTCTTTTTTTTTTAGAAATTATTGTCTTTTCAAATTGAACTCTTGGTAATTTTGAGGGTGATATGCCTTCTTACAGAAGTACCAATGCCCTCAGATTTCACCTTTAGCATCTTATTAAATCATCTTCAAATCCTGGTTGAACTAGTACACCTAATCAGTGACAAAAAGAAATTTTTAATGAATAAATCATTATTGGAGTAAAAGTATGCTAAAAACGGAATAAAATGGCATCTAATCGAAAAACCCACATCGATTGAAACGAGTTATTTTTTGCTACAAACCGCCCGAGGACGGGGAAAGTTTTGCGATGGATAAGATAACACAATTTGTTATAATCGAATACCTGGCAACGGCACAAATTGACAACACTTTGATAATAAGGTCAGCCTTATCGCCGATATGATAATATACTAATAAGATATTCCAGAACCATGATAGTAATAAGTACGCGAATCAACTCATTAAATTAAAATGCTATCAATCAATTTATTACACACTACATTAATTATCGCTTTATGTCTCATTTACTGCCATTTTCAATGACGATTTTAATCGCTTTTTTCGATCTATCTCAAAAATAGGTCAACCAGAACAAAGTTTTTTTGACATGCTCATAAATGAGGTATTTTCATTGGTTCATTCTCGGTATCGGATTGAAGATTGAAAATGAGATCACTTTTTGAAAACTTTTTGAAGACGATTAGCGAATAAATATGACCGTGAATTATGATTAACGAATACACCCGAATAAGCTGTTTAAACATTCGTGTTCGTGCCTATTCGCCTGTATTCGGGAAGATCTAAATTAAGAGTTATAGTTAAAACAAAAAAATCATGGTATTAATGGCTTTTTAAGTATTTTTAGTTGCCGTTTACTATCTCAATGTCCACGCCATAAAACCAACCAGAAGAAAACTTACAGTAGGTGGCGAATGGCGATGTGTTATATGTTTCAAGCAGTATATATTTGTGTTTGTATGTTAATAGGGTGCTATTACCCCTTGTTGTGTATCCACTGTATTGTGAAAAGTACATTATACCATAGCACTAACAAGTAGGCCATGAAGGGTTGATGTCGGGAACTAATCGACCATAATATTAATATAATACTTTACTAGAATTAACTAGAATAAAATCTAAACGTGTATGTATCAAAAGCATTATACATATTCAAATTATGTTTGAAAAATTAACAAAGTAACCACTCTAAAATATGGTACTTATTAACACAAAATTACTAAAAAACAAAACGTGCATACTATAGTGTATGTACTAAAACCATGGTAATAAAGAACTATAAATTAATTTAAAATAGCCATGTAAGACACAGATGGATAACACCTTACGCTGAAACAATATTTGTTTAACCAAACTGTAGTTAAACACTAAAATCATTTCTGTTACTAAATTCAGTAAGGATTATATTCCCGTGATACCAGGAATATCTATTAAACGTTTATCTATTCTCGGTACGACGAAACGATAGTGTTTATAGAATGCTGTACAATTAAATTGTCTGTTTATTTATTTGTTTACTATTTACCTAACGCTTACGTTACTACGTTACAATAAATAAACAATAACTCGAACCACATGTATAATTCAGAATCTGGTGATTCTATATCTGCCATTATCAACCGCTGTGTTCCGATTTGAAGAACATTGTTACCAGTCTTAATACCTGGACATTATAATACTTAAAATCTCATGTCTCATGATAACTGCAATGCAAACTATGGTGTCATAATTTTAATCTTTGTAATTCGAGACTATATAAAGTACTTGATATTCGTACTGGCTATTGGAAGACTTTACAGTGAATACATCATAGCGACATATTCATTCCCAAATATTGTAGCATAAAAAAATCTTAATTTCATGAGTATCGGAAACTATGGATATTATCTCGACAAAAGGTTCGTTAGTAGTTGCCAAAGGGTCTCTACTCCAAACAAATTCTTATTTCTAGGTAACCTAGAAATATTGAGGCTAGTAAATTACTACCAAAACCACAAGTTACACAGTTCACATGAAACCAAACTCGCTTTAAAATTCATCCTGAACGTTCGAAGACGGCAATTAATTATAACAGCGCGGCTCGTATAAAGGCACCCGCGAACAATGTTCCTTCAGAGATCTGATAAACTATTCATCGGTCATAAACCCCGGTATTGCCGAACGCGAGTCGTTGTTCCAAACTAATTTATTATTCTATCCGCAAATACTCTTCAAATATAACCTCCGTTTACTTAAAATAGTTTCGGTGTTGTGGTGAGATTCGATAATGTGATTTTCGGTAATGTGGCTGAGAATTTAAAAGGCCGTGAATAATTTTAATTATCTCTTTGTATTATGTGGGGTGAGAAACGGTTCCCTGGGGTAGTTACAGTGTGAAAGGTTAATAATATTTGGTAGGGTATAAAATTAAACTATAAATAATAAAATGGATTTATCTTGGAGACACTAATTGTGGTTTGGAAGGTTTGCACGGCCTACGTAACGTGTCAACGTTTTGTCAGCAGAAGTAAAATCACAATACACAAACAGACGGCTTTATTCTCTGTCAACATTTTACCAAACAAATATCCGGATCGTAATATGTCATATAAGAGCGATGTCTACGATTCTAAAAACTCGTACTTTTTATTTCCTAACTGTGAAAATGAGGTCGTAAAAATCAATCGCAAATACATAAAAAAATAACAATAAAAATTAATGATTTCTTATATTTACGCGAATGTTAGACATTGAAATTAAACTAATTTTTCGGATTCTATCGCGGTTTTTTGTTTTTTATTTTTCTCCCGACGTTTCGAAGACTTTGCAGCCTTCATGGTCACGGGGGGGTCAGCCCCCCCGTGACCATGAAGGCTGCAAAGTAAAATTAATATAAAAATTAACTGCAAATAAAAATTAATTTTTTATACGAATGAACTTACAACATAATAGTGCTATAAATCGCTATTTCAAGTATTTTTATACAAAATAATTTTACAACGTTTAACAGCCTTAAAACACGGTCCTTTTTCAAACAAAAGTAGCAGACAATTTAGTCAAATTATAAAAAAAATTATTAATAACTTCAACTACTACGATGATATCACTTGAGCTAAATATAGATAGATGCAAAAAGAGAATACGTAATTCCGTGCGTAGATTGCGGACGTTCTCTACAAGTACTAGACCAGCCTGAAGAGCCTTGACCTAAGCGCCTCCCGTGAACCTAGAGACAGATTAGAATAGATTCTGCTAGATTAGTTTATGGAACTGGGCCTATTATTTCATCGTGTCATTGGATTACTGGCAGCGTGCGTGGTCTAAAATCGGAGTCATGAGTTGTTTTAATATACAAATCTGATAGACTGTCATCTTATCTATGGAGAGATGTAGAAGAAAATTTAAAAGGCAAAATCTCGTTACCCTTTTTTATGCTGCTTATTCTTTTGAAAATAGATACGGATGTCATAGATATCACAAAAATATTACTAATATTACAAATACTATACTCATAATAAATCTGTAGAGAGGTCAATTCTGTACATGAAATATATTTCCAAAATAACTATCAGGTGTGATTAGGGATCGATACTGATGCCAAAAATGCAATTAGTAAATTTTTGTCTGTCTGTCTGTCTGTTAACCGTTATAGAAACAAAAACTACTCGACGGATTTTAACGAAACTTGGTACAATTATTTTTATACTCCTGAGCTGGTTATAGTATACTTTTCATCACGCTACAACTAATAGGAGCAGAGCAGTGAAGGGAAATGTTGGGAAAACGAGAGAAGTTACTCCATTTTTTAAGCTTCCGTCGCGTGTGCAAGCTTAATGGTTAAAAGTTCCTTCGATTTCACCAGGATCCCATCATCAGACCCTGACCGGACAATCAGACCACCTGCATACCACCATACATTAAAAAAACATCCCAACAAATTGAGCACCTCCTCCATTTTTGAAGTCCGAAATCCACGCGGGCGAAGCTGCGGGCGGAAGCTAGTATTATAAATATAAAAGTTTGTAGAAACAAGTTCAGTGACATTTTTCTAGAAAAATCTTTCTAATATATATTTTGCTTTACTTGTTATAAGAAGTTACAATGTAACAATAAAATAGACTCAGTCACATTTCTAATGGCACGCAAGTCATTGCGTTGGAGTGACTAAATTCCTTACTTCCTCTTACCTACGTGCTTCACGGAACGCAAGCAATCCCGGTGAACTAACAACTGTTTTAGCATTAGAAACTGTATTGTCTGCGTGGAATCTTAAATGAGAAGGAACATTCCATCTACCACAATGTCCAAATCTTCAATTAACAAAATCACCGAGTGCTTCCATTAGGTAACAAACAGATTAGTAGCTTAACATTCTCTCCCACAAAGTATAGTAAAGATTTCTATAAAAATATCCAACTAATGGAACAACATCCTCATATTATACATAAAATCCCTTAAGGTGGTAGCTCAAGGTCCATTTTCATACATTTTGTTTCGGCTTTAATCTGGGTAACTAAACAAGTATTGGCAAGTAAAGAATTTAAATTCACGTCTAGTTAGTGATTAGTTCTCGCAGATGAAAGAAAAATGTAAAAATAATTAATAATCATGGATATTTCTGCCTTGAAAATTTCGTCATATTAAATTTTAAAGGCCGAAATATCCATGATTATTAATTATTTTTACGTTTTTCTTTCAACTGCGAGAACTAATCACTAACTAGACGTGAATTTAAATTCTTTACTTGCCAATACTTGTTTAGTTACCCAGATTAAAGCCGAAACAAAATGTATGAAAATGGACCTTGAGCTACCACCTTAAATATAAACAGATACTCGAGATTATCAGTTTTACTTATAAAAAATTCGCAAAGCTATGCTTAGTTACGTCTTAACAAGTCTACTCTTAAACTTCTAATCATCGGCGATGTTCCATTTTGACAGTTATCAAGCAATGCACACCTCTTAACACTAAAACAAGTTTATAAGCAAAATTTTTGGTGATCGGTGGCAAAGCAATTGATTAAAACATAAGACGATTTTATAAGTAAGACTGAATATCATTAAGTATAAACCTACATGTATAATATTAAAATCAACAGGATATACAAGTGAGGTAACAAAAAGAAAGAGTTTTTGACAAAACGACCCACCAAACCGACGTTAGAAAGTCAGCGATCGTGGCTGTTTTGCTCGTCGACAATCGTCATTTACACAAGTTACCCACGCGAGACGGACTGACGGGCGAACAAGAAAAAAAACAACACCTAGCATGTATGAACTTGATCATGAGTGAGTTTTGTAAATAAAACAGACGTTTTGTTAGAAACTAGTCTCTGCACACTTTTGTTTTTAGACTATGGTTTCGCACTCTTAATAAAATAATGACCTATTCCAATTTTTTTTAAGTTGCTATAAAAATTTAACTTATTAAAGATAGGTCAATAGTGAAACCTATAGAGTAAAAAAGGAACAAAAACAGTCGCAAACAAAAATTAGTTTGACGATTCCCACAAATTAACAATTTTGGAATAGGTCAATGTTTTATTAAGAATGCGGTTTGTTCTTGGGATAAAGGCCTGTAACGGGATTAAATGTCACCAACACCAATCAAGGATAATGTATTTTCCTATTATTTTAATGACGTCGTTACAGGAATTGATAAGAACTGTTCAGCTGAACATTTAGATTTATTTAATACAACTGCTTAACGTCTTAAGCGCCATTTGAGTGACGTCTATTTTTAAATCGGTACTACTTAGGTCGGTGATTTTTTAAAAATACATGGTAAGTATAATATTTATTAATGGATTGAAAACTTAAAATTGCACCAATAACATAAAATTTATCAATTTTAAGAATTGAATTCCTTAGATAAACTGACCATCGCCATGTAAATGTTTTTTACCAATTAAAATTACAAAGTAAAATAAAATAAAAAAGACGCAGAGGTAGCAAACAATTTCTATTATAACAAATTTTATCTAGCTATGTAACTCCAACAATTTACATTAACATACATGAAAAGGGTTCGTTAATCAACCATTCCATAAAGTTTAATTACAACTAAGTACAGACGGTGATGGTATTCATTAAATTTCGTCGTGTAATACGCACGACCCGGAGGATGTTTTGGGTCGCGTATGCAACATTAAGTGGACCGTTATTAATATTTATGTTGTTTAGCGGTTGTGACACTTGTTACATTAGTTCAGAAGTGTCTCGTCGGTGACCTGACAAAGATCTTTGGAAACTTCGTAGAATAGCTTAAGTTAAAATCGTCGTATTAAGCAGTACAATACAACTGTAGCCACTAAAAAAACTACCAAACCATAATTAAAATTTATATCTTTATTTTGGTTATTATTTGTAGTTATAAGTCTGAACATATCTATCAAGCCAGTTTACTCAAACATGTCTTCATAAAAAGAAACTTCGTTAGGTATACCAAGGATTTTAGCTGAATATAGGATACCTAAAAATATTTTTTTAAACACAGCGGACGTAAAATGTTGCTATAAACTAATTCAGCAAATGGTTGACCACCACTGGCATAGCGCATTATAGACGAACAGTCTATAGTCCATACAATAGATATAGGCTATTTATTCATCTATACAAGTATACACCATGCAAATGACATGTTTGACACACCAGTATTGTCTGCGTGACGTGTTGTCACTTGGTATTCTCGCAAGTAAACACTGGGTCACCGTTTCAATGTGTATTGTGAAAAATACTGAAAAGGTAGGGTGTGTCAAATTATTAAGCCCTTTCACGCTAGCTAGCTACACTTGCTACCAAAAATGGTACTTAGTAACTTGGTAACTTGCTAACTTGCTACTAAAAGTTGTATTTAGATATAAAAAATATACAGCTTTATCGTGATAAGTGGTATTTCACATCGAAGAAACAAAGCCAAAACAGATTAAAGTTCATAATATATCCAGTAAAATAAATGTTATCGTATTGCGAAATATATCATGTTCAGGAACAACATCAGCGTGAACACTCCGACTCTAAATCAAAGGAAAGGTTATTGTGTTTGCTGTTACTTAATCAGTCGTAATTAGAGCTTATCTTGGAATTTGCATTAAATCTTAATCCGCCACCAACATTGGTCATTTTTGTTTACATAAGACACTCATTAGTCAAGTTCTAACTAACTAACTTACATTGATATCTTCATTTGGTGATAAACACGCCCTTATAACATCTTGGGGAGGCATGTTGACTCGAGGAACTTTGGTTCCATTAATTGCGCTCCTACCTACTTCTTCGGGAATGAGGAAGTGAATTCTGTGTTTCCTTAACTATATTTTTTAATCTCAAATTCAATTTCTTCACATTGTTTTTATTTTAAAATAACCGGCAAACATTTCATTGATCATAAACACTCACAATACTAAAATAATCACGGATGTATTGTCACCATTAAGGAAAGAAATAAAATTAGGTGAGACCACGGAATGTTCGAGCCGCCGGCAATCCCTTACCACATTGTATCGCGATATGGGTAAAACTACGACCTATTACCAAAGGCTTACAGTCTATCACCGGACGGCTATCGATCGGAATGTCCAAATATAAAGTAAATAAGCGGAATGCTCATCAGGTATTCATTAGGATGTACTGGATTCGAGGACGCGATGCATATTGCTGCTCACGTCCGCCGACGACGGGTTTCCAATTATTCATACACGTTACACGCGTGATGGGGCTATGGCCATTTCGTTCCATGCTTGTAACTTTATTAGGTAAATAATTCAATCGCCCAATTGTGGATAAGGATTGAGCTATTTTAACTTGATCTAGAAAACAATGTCCCTGCCTCAGCTGTCTGAATGCGATGAACTCAAAATCTACCTTAAGCATTCCGATGTAATTTGGTATGGAAATAGTTTAAGTCCCTGGACAGGACGTAGGCTATACTTTATCCCAGGAAAATATAAAGCGGGAACTTTATCCTGGAAAAACTTTTAAGCGGAGTTGCGAGGAAAACCTAGTGAAATATAAACGGAGCTTCGACCGACCTTCGGAAGCACTTTGCACGTCATCGTGTCCCGATAGATTGCACTTAGTCGAGAGCAGGAAAACAAGCACAACATAAGTTCTCGCGATTGCGCAACTGAGGCTAACAGGTTGCTATCGCGTCTGAAGGCCGACCAAGCTTCGGACTGTGAGACAAATTGTAACTTAGAGTTTACTGTCCATTCACGATTGATTCAGAATTTTAATAACTAGAAAGATTAGCATATTAAGAAAATATATAATTTGATATGCCTTTACCAATACACCGTTACTAATCGGTGTTTTAGTAACAGCTGTTTTGTCTGATAAGAAGAAACACTGATAAAGGGGTGACTAATCATGAATTGTTTAGTGATAAGATCTTTTAAATACATATTATGTTGTGAGAGCACCGTACATTGAACCAGGAAGGACGAATTAGCGACAACAGTCTTTATAACACAAATATTATAGATGATCGGTAATCCAAACAACTGCTCCAGTGCAAATATTCTTTCACTAATCCGTCGCTGAATATTATTCTAGATATTGGTATTAATGTAGTTTTAAGTCCAAATGTTATAAAATTGAAAATATCGTGTTTGATTGTCTGTTTTGCATTTGAATTAAAAAAAGAAAAAAAATATATACCGCATCATCTTTGGGTTTCAGCTGCATTCCATTTAATGCAGGAAATAGCCGTTAACGCGAAGCAATAGATATTGGTAATAAAAACAGGAAGATTTGTTACAATTGAAAGGAAATAAATCATTAATCGACCGATCCAATCGAGTACCTCTCTAGTTGTAATGGCAAATAGTTTATGAATGATGCCTCGCACATGGTCGCACACGTTTGGCTCAACGCCAAGTATACCTGGACTTGCACTCGACTAATTGCGAAGGTCAAGTGGCAAATCTCTGCCTCATGTGGTACCAATATAAACTTATAAATATTACTATAAAAATTATCGTAAAACCGATGAAATCTTTTTTGTTAAAATGTTTTTTTGATAATCATCATTATCGCTATGATATAATTTCTATTGTAAAGCTACCTAATCTCATTGTTATATTTTTGTAACACAATAAAGTACACACAGATAAAACATTAAGTAATCTTTATGTTTTATACAATTTACATGAATCTGAAAATGATATCAAAAATTAACAGCGCATTAAACTGATAAAATCTATATAAAAAATAATATTCATAAATATTTCTAAAATGATATAATCTATATCGCATGTCCTCCTACATTACTAAATTTTCGAATAAAATTACTGTTTTGGGGCCATAGCAACATTCCAGTCCAAAATCTCTACAATTTATTCGCGTAGGCTTTACGATTTACTGAATCGGTGTGTTTCTTCCAATACTCATTATTAGACTTGATCCCAGAGGTCTAAAGCATCAAGATGACGAGCGCAGTATAGTGCTATACAGTTGTAAGTCATAGCTAAAAATTCTGAATAGCGCTACAATCAATATTGGTCGGTATAGACTGACATTACGTATTCAATCAGCTTAGCAATCTAGACTTGCTTTATAACTATAAAAAAATGAATAGACAACCTTTTTTGAAGACGGCTAAAAAGAAAGGATCATCAACAACAACCAATCAACAAAAAAAACCATCTGTCATAAATCATAAATCGAGCTACAATTAGAAAGTAGTCCCCAAGCCATCTAATTAAGATGGCAACTCGCTAGCCGGTCGAAGCCTATTTAACATTCTCGTTTTAAGCCCGCATTAAGATTCCAGCCAGCAACCGTCGGCAGTCGCGAGTCGGTGACGTGTTCCGGCTGTGTATTCATGCTAAGTATTGCTGGAATTTTATACTATCTATGGTGCTTGATATTTATACACATATTATTTAACTTTTTACTCTTGCAAATACTATAAATGCGAAAGTTTGTGAAAATGTTTGTATGTTTATTAGAAGTAAACGCAGAAACAACTAAACAGATTTGGATGAAATTTATCCTGCATTCCCTTAAATTACTCCAACGGAAAATTTTGAAATGCTGAAATCTGATTTTTTGACTAGATGGCGCTGACGTCGTATAATGTTTTAGCAAATTTTGTAGCGGAAAAGGCTTTAAACGCGGGCGAAGCGATGGCCAAGATGTAAGAAAAATAATCATGTTCCTTTTGAGGCACATAACAAAACTAGATCTAAATTACCTTAGCAAAAGCATTTCAAGATAGTGTTATGCAGATATTATTACTTCAAGAGTTGAACCGTACAAATATTTGTATTCATTTTCATTTCACCCAATAACGCTTTCGATTTTGCCTTAACCATTAACAAAGTCATTAGCAAATGGAAAATTTGACCCCATTTGCAGAGGACAAAAAGTAATTTATTATTCGGTGCATTCCATGTCACTTTGTAATTTATTATAGTTTTTAACGTTTAATATCCGGATTCCAAAACAAAAAGTAGGAGGGTTTCGTTTTTACATCCTTTAATGAAAACTATGAAAAATTGTAACCAAGTTCATAGCAAAAGTAGATTAATTTTCACTAGTTGCGAAGACGGCGCGGCGCTCGTCGGATCACGACGATAACTTAGTCTTATTATTTAATCTAAAGAAAACTCAAGAACGTCTTACAATGTCGAACACAAAAAGAATAAATTGGTTTTTAATAAAACATATTTTTTCCATTCTTTAGTGGCTAACAATTTTTACAAGACAAATTACATGAAGACCTATACCGTCATAGAACCAACTTTACAAAAACGCTAGCCCAAATTCTTACATTTTAGTGTAACGAAACGTTGTTATCGGCCAATCACATCACAAACGACTTCATATCAGAGAAATGATAATGAAAGTCGAAGTGAAATTAATGTCATATGAATCATAACGTTATTGTACAAACAGAACTCCGGTCAACGTATCACATGAGTCACTGGCATGACGTAAGGATGTGATGTCAGGCAATGCCAGGGTCGAGAACTGTACCAACTAATCGGTAAACCAAAATAAGGAAGTCACTGGGAATAGATTAAAAAGGTCTTTTGATTATTATTATTGAGGTGGGATTAGGTCACAAGTACTAAACCATAATATAAGATTGCTCATGAAGATATGCGACTAGACGCTAAGCCCTTCGTATTTGAAAGAACGAATTAATGAGGATCATATTATTGCGTATTCCCACCAACTAGCAGTAGTGTGTAAATACTTTAATTCCTGTTTGAAGACTGTGATACATCTATTCTAAATTCTAAAGACGACGAACAAGGGGAAGAACCATGAAGAACTTTGTAATTCAAAGTTCCTGATGGTTCTGTTTTTGTAGTGGCGTTTAGCACGATTTCCATCAGTTGGGCGACTTAATGGTAAAAATTTCCTCGAGAGTCAGCGCACCATCAACCATCTCAGGTCACACTGATGATAAACAAACCGCAAGTAATTCCGAGAATGGTTTGTATCACCAGACAGTCCATTGTTGTATAAATTTAGTACAGTTTGTATTAAATCTTGGTGGTTACAAATCCACCTGTTTCTACTCTTAATTACTAATTAAAATCGACTTGTCATTGAAAGTCCAATTTGCATTAAACTTTAAAAGCACCTTCCAAAAGAAGAGGTTTAGGTTTACTATAATAATGTGATTAACATTATTGTAGTTACCCAATAGAACAAGAAAAGGAGGATAAGTTTTTTAATGATATCAACTATCAAAAAAGGCTTACAGCGAATATACGTCAATGTTTACAACCGAATAGGTTTTAAGATGAATTAGTCGTAATACTGCCATTTGTAAATAATATTTACAATACCAAGGCGTATAAAGCAAACTGGTTTAAATCTAACAATACAGAAGGTCACTTCCGTTTATGAAGTCATTTTATTGTGGCAACCGTAGACAATCTAAATTTTTACAAAAGAAATATTTATCCGCAACGCAAAATAAAATTGAGCTATTGTTGAATTGTATAGATGGCCTTGAACCTTGAATAGTATTGTTAGAATGACGGAACACCACAATAGATCCAAAAGGTCCAAATTAACTAGCCTAAATGGAGCCCCGTACCGTTAGGCCGGCCTAGACAAGTGGCAATGGCTTCAAACCTTTTTCTACAATCGTTAAAACTAGTTCGAGTGTGAAAATAATTACTATCGTATCTCTGACGTAAGAACTACAAGGATGACATCATGGATCTTCACTGATAATCACCTCAATTATAATCAATTTTGTCGAGTCACGTAATGTACTCTAGTGGCTAGAATTTTTTGTAACAGTTTAAAGTTTAAACAGATTTGTAGTTGATGTTTTTCGACAAAGTTAACTATAGAAACGATAATTTGGTAAAATATTACCAAAAAATGAAATCTCCTTACTTTATAAAAAAAATAGCCTACCATCAGATGTTCTCTACCGCGGGGTACAATTATGCTGTACATAGCGCTAAATGTAGGATAATAATTAAGTCATGACAGTCAGAACAAAGGGCGGGCCCAATTTAGGCGGCAGCGGTCGACCGACGAATAAATAGGTCGATCGCATCAATAGCCCCCGGCGCTCATTACGCCGGCTAATATTAGAACATGAAAGTATAACTACTGCTCCGTACGTCCAAGTTTAGAATTCTGTTTCCTTCCGATCTCGATGTATTTACCACCGGAGTTTGCTCTTCTAAGTTTTTATTTTCTATTTACAAAATTCCGAGGCTATTTAATGAAATAAATAACCCGTAAAGAGTACAAATTTCGTAACAATAGAGCCATCCATCCTAAACTGTTCAAAAAGGTATAAAATATTTATGTAAAAAACTTAAATTTAACTGATCATAATAACGAAGTCCCATCTATAAAAACATAAGATCGCAGATCGGCTCAAAGTCAAGTTGTTACTCAACAAACTTATCGAATAGCAATGACACTCCAATAAATTCAGCAATATGCCACAATGAATATTTAAATCAGGCAACAAGACAATTTGTTCTTGCCGTTGTAAACGATGTTTAATGAAACGGGGGAGTGGAGACCAATTGATGCCGAACTAATAGGAATAAATCTACAACCAATGTGATCAAATCTGGAACTATTCAACGTGCATTGTGGCGCCCAAGGTTGAATGAATTAGGCGGTCAATTTAGTGAGACGATGCCTTCTTCGTTCAAACTTAATACTAATGTATGACGGAATGTTCCGTTTATTTCAAATTGTTAGCTCGGCTAGAAACCTTTAAAATTATAATCATCTGGGTGGCGTAACTTAGAATTACGCTGGATAGTGTTAAAAATGAGTAGATTGAACCCCTCTTACCCTGTCAATTCAACCCGTCGTTTCCGGTTATAATTAAGTTACAGTCGATTTGAGTACCACTAAACCAACTAAAAAAATACTGAGGGTGTTGGGATTCAAAAAAATAATAGTCAAAATAGTATGTCACGTTCAACTACTAAAACGAGAGAAAAAGAATCAAGATTTATGGATGTATTTCCCTGGCCATCGTAATTCCGAATTGCTATAGAAGTTACTCTTCGCGACTCGATAACCAACCAACAATCCTCAGCGACCAACCGTCTGTTAGTACGCACAGTATTCACAAGGATAAAGCTGACCGAACGATAAATTTATACTAATGACATGTCTAGCGATTCTGAGAATTCTGGGTGTCCGGAGAATTTTCTACGCATACATCAGTGGCGAAGAGTGAACTGTTCCGAAACCCGACACAACTTATAGGTACTTACTAATGTGCATAAATGCGGTCTTCAAATTGTGTTAATGATAATTATACATAAATTACGAAAGGGAAGCCGGTAGGAATCGGATTATATAGACCCGTCGCCACTGGCATACATTAACGAATTTCTGGCATCACAGCGACACTGGGAGTCGCAGGCGGAATAAGTTCAAGGACGATTTAAAGTTTACGGCCGCTTAATATTTTAACGAGGTTAACCACATTTTTATACTAATCCAGAATATGTTAATTTAAGGTAGCTTATAGCTTAAAGTCCATTTTCATACATTTTGTTTCACCTTTAATCTGGGTAACTAAACAAGTATTGACAAGTAAAGAATTTAAATTCACGTCTAGTTAGTGATTAGTTCTCGCAGTTGAAAGAAAAACGTAACAATAATTAATATGCATGGATATTTCGGCCTTTAAAATTTAATACGACGAAATTTTGCATTACGATTGCCTTAATTGCATTACGATTTAAAAAGAAAGGTATTTATAACAGGCCTTCCTCCTCCATCGAGGAATTAAAATTGGTTTTTAACTGTTTGCCACAACTTAGCAGCTGTCTATCCGGCCATACATAACAATAGAAAATCAATTTGTCTTCGATACGATGGCAGCATTTTTGACTACCTTACATGAACAATAATAGACAAATAAGAATCTGAGTGTATGTATTTGCGTTTGAAATGGATATGCTTACGTACTATGGGGCAGGAAAATAGTCGAGCAAATATTGTAACACTTGTTGGACTTCCGGCTACAACAGGAATAAGTAGTACAAATGCGATTTGTATAGCTGAGTCCAATCCTTTACATGTCCTGAATTACCTTTGCCGCTCTTTACGCCGACAATTTTATGCAGTTGTCTCTCGAGCGTCTTTAGGCGTAACTCAAACAATGCAGGATATTCTCCCATGGACACTACCTTTTCGAAACCTCTGCCTACCAATGGCGAAGGATAACATTTTCCGAATGGGAACCCGGCACAATATTTAGGTACTGCTGATATGCATAAATGCAGTTCACAAATAGTTAGATTTTACATAAGTTACGAAAGGGAAACTTTGCTCCACACTTGAACCGGTGAAGGAAAACATCGTGAGGAAACCTGCACATCTGAGAAGTTCTCTATTGGAATGTTCGAAGGAGTGTGAAGTCTACCAATCCGCACTAGGCCAGCGTGGTGGACTAAGGCCTAATCCCTCTCAGTAGTAGAGGAGGCCCGTGCTCAGCAGTGGGCAAGTATATAATACAGGGCTGATATTATTACTATTATATTATTACGAAAGGGAAGCCAGCAGGAATCGGATTATATGAGCCCTTTGCCGCGGCTGCCTACCCCAGTGGGGACATAAATGGCGTGAGTATGCTTACCCGTGAATTGGTCGAAGAAATGTTGTACTAAAAGTCAAACACAACACTAATTAGACTTATCAGCGGCTTGCCACAATAGCGTTATGCATTGACTTTTAATCGACGGTGTGCGATAAATGCATACCGTGTCGACGAACCAACTGACTCATCAACATGTGAACATTGAGCCCTTGGAAATACACATTATAGTGCTGGGAATAATTCTCATGAGGTGCATGATAATGTCGTAATGACTAATTATAATTAAATTTACAACAAATAGCATCTATGGCCACATGCCTAATATTCGGCCAGCATAGTGTAACTTATATCGACGTGTTTGTTTCCCAATATACCGCGCTCGAAGGAGTAAACAATGTGCTGCCTAGAAACAAAATAAATCTTTCTGTGTAGTAATATCTTATTCTTCCTAAATTTTTATTACGATAATTCTGTTGCAGATATTCATTTGACACTTTTTTTTATTCTTATAATAGAAAATTGATTATTCTATAACTTTAATTGTTAGAAGAAAAATACAATACAAAATAATAGATAAATCTTAATTTTCCATAAGATAAAGTAGACGAATAGGCCAAAACCACATATTTGTGTACACAAGGTGATAAAACCTGCTGTAGTGGCCCAGGTAAGTGTTGCATTCCGGGATCAGTCTGTCTATATCTGGTTCCAACAGGCCAGCATAATTGTATCGACAACCGAGGGGTAATCATCTCTCGTCAGTCGATATTCTATTGGACCCCACTGAACCTACTATCAGGTGCAATGGGGTCATAATGCTTGCATTAACTGTAACTGATGTTATAATTTAATTTTATAAATAAATAAAACTATGCATGTCATAGTCAAATGGAAGGTTTTGTGTAAAAACCATTTTGTCCAATTTTATTCCATAGTGAGTTACTGACATTTTGAATTTTGTATATCCAGAAGTATGTTTAGCTGTCCTAAAACCACTGTCAATATTTGCTCAAAATTGCACACAAACACTGCAGCCTGTTATTTGATAGCAAGCTTCTTACCTGTTATGCCACTATGGCACTTGTAATTAAAGGTTTGTAAATAATAAATACAATATTTAACAAAATGCATTTACATGGAACCCTAGACATAATAAAATACATTTGAAGTTTTCCATATCATGCAGTATAACTTATGAAATATTTATTGATTTGGCAATACGGACACTATAATTTTGTTAAATAAATAGTAAAATAGTTAGCTATTTATTTTACTTTGACTGCTTTAATATTTTGAAATATGGCTTAAGAAAATAACACTATTCCTGCAAAAATAATAAAAGTCCCTCGCTTTGTCCATTTGTCTGAACATGATAAATTCAAGAACTACTGAATGGCTTTCAATAAAATTTGGTATGGAGATAGTTTTTTAATCCTGGGTGGGACATAGGCTACTTTTATCCTGCAAAAAATCATTCATATAATCAAAGCTGCAAGCAAAAGATTGTTCTATTTTAATACTATCTTATCAAAGTGCCTTAAATATTTCTAGAGGCCTTTTTTTATACCATATTATACACAATTTAAATTATGAGTTATAATTTGTTCATATTAGGGCTTTTAATGGTAAAATTAACAAGAATTCTGTTGTAACACGTTTAATATATGCACCGTAACTAATAACACAAATGACAAGAAGAAGAAGAATGTTGCAATCACAAAAAAAAACTTAAGAGGTATTATTCGATGACACCATTAATATTTATTATCCAATATAATTAATAATTTTAACCAGCAATCCAGTGCCACTTACTAATGATAGATGTAATAAGATAGTGAAAATACCATCCAGAATGTATAATAAAGCATTCCCTAGCGTAGCCCATTATTGAATTTATCATCGATCAACATCAAATGTTCTAAAAAAAATTAAGATTATTTAATGTTGGTAATAATTAAAAATACTACATTACATACAACCTGATTTGATCTAATGAGAAAACTCATTTAAAATCCTAACTCACGAGTTATCTTTAAAGATGATTGTGGAAAGGTGAATCATAAAGTTGTGGGTCTCTCATAATGTATGGAGGTTTGGTAATGGAATCAATTTACTACTCAAACAGTTAATCATCACACTAAATGAAGGAAAGATAATGTTATGGCTCTTATCTATTTTTTTAAACATTTTCTTAATGTATTATGTGTGATAAGCTTATCAAACTTTCTTAATTGCATTGTGTTTTGTTTAATAAACTGCTGAAAACAATATGATTTCGTTGGTTGGTATAAACTTAGAATAAATATTAACAATTTTATTAAAATATTGGCAACATAAAAACACAAAAAAAATAATTACAATAATAATATTGTGTTAATTCAATAGTAGATAATTTATAACTTCCTTGGTCTAACATCTAAGAATTATTATAAAATGTAAGGGGTAAATAATATCAATATTTGAATGCAGAAGTTTCGCGCCAACACGTAACTATGACATCAGATCAATCTACGCGGATCAAGAGTAATTATCATAATCTTCACTTACTTTCTTTCTCGTGGTCGAATCCCACAATAACGAAGTAGTCCACGAGCCTGGACATGGCAATCCTACGGCAACATCCGAGCACACACACCACAAAAACACTTATTAATTAAATTATAATCATTTATACACATTTTATACACAGAACGGTCGGCGCCTTCATATTAGAAACACAAACACATTCCCAGACGGTCAACACACGCTACGCACAATATTCGCACACCATACACTTCACGGAATGTAAACAACACTTTCATTTATCGCCAGTTGAAGAAGTTGAACCACAAATTACAAGAAAGAATATAGATTGCCCAGATACATAGGTTAGCTGCACTGTTCCGTCATACGAAACCGGTTGTCAATGGAATAATTTAACAATTTTAAACTTTCGTGTAAATATCAAACTTAATACGTAGAACAAGCGGTCAATTGTATATTTTATAATAAAATAACTATTCTCGCGTCAATCAACGTAGTCCTTTAGTTGTACGACCGACATGTCTAAAAAATGTACTATGAATATGGTAGATTGGTAGATTTGCAAGTAAAGTACTAAAAAATCTACCATAAAATCATTGCCAGCCTAATAACTTGTAACCGTTTTGAAACGTTTCCTTTGAGTGTTTTTAGTAATAAATTGAGGTAATAATCGACAATACTATTAAATATATAAAAATAAGAGCATAAAGATATATAATAAAATCAAACTGTGGATCACAATGACAAACAATAAGAAGTAAGTACCTTATACAAAAGTTATGTATTCAGAACAACCATGTAAATATTATTAAGGACTAATTTAGTATCATATAATTATCTACAGAGATGTAAAGTAAAAAAACTTCAATAATTAAAATGTTTACATTTTATAATACTATGTTTTCTAGCTAATGTAGATACGTTATAGGTATTGAACAGAAAAGTTCATAATAGATGTATAATAACGTTTCTTTAGTCAAAAATATTATCTGTTCCGAATATATAATCCAACTTATTATCCAGCATGACAAAGTAAAAAGTCGTCTTGCTTTGTCTCATTTCCTCTCATGAAGTATGATTTGTGAAGAAGAAGATAAGTAATTTGACAGAAAATATTTGTGAAAAGTAGTGTCTTTTTATTAGGAAGGTTAATCTAATTGATAACCCAAACAAAATATTGATGTTTTGATGAGAGTCAATAAAAGTGATAACCTTTTATGCAAATACTTCCGTATTACGGCAAATTAAACAATGTCAGAGATTGTAAATCACGATATTCCCGGACTGAAACAGAAAAAAGTATTTAAAATTATTGTTTTGGGTGATTCAGGTGTGGGTAAGACATGTCTGACTTATCGCTTCTGTGAAGGACAGTTTTTAGAGAAATCTGAAGCTACGATAGGCGTTGACTTCAGAGAACGAACCGTGAAAATTGCGAATGAAGATATAAAGGTAACAATTTGTAATAATTACCACCGTTCCAATACTAAATTAGAAAATGTGTTTTATTACTCCATTGTAAATTAATATATTATAGAAAAAAACATTA
The DNA here is from genome assembly GCF_014839805.1 of Manduca sexta. Classification (NCBI taxonomy): domain Eukaryota; kingdom Metazoa; phylum Arthropoda; class Insecta; order Lepidoptera; family Sphingidae; genus Manduca; species Manduca sexta. The sequence continues at coordinate 6,596,591 of NC_051121.1, read as the reverse complement.
TTAACACATTGTATGATAATATGATGCAATTACTTCGAGAAATCATATCAATAATTTAACTGTTGCAATTATTTAAATAATTGTTTATACATGAAAAATTAAAAAAATGCCAACATTCAAACATTTTCTTCGGGTCTAATCTATGGGACTGTTCACACTCTGATTTGGCCATAGTAATACTGTTGCGCCAGTCAGCAGCTCATCCATTTTAGAGGAAAGAACACAAAATAAGATTTCTGCATCAGAACACAACCACAATGTCGCTTTCTGATGTATTTATAAAATATGCAGTTCTGTAGCCGACCACCACATTCTAGTTTAATATAAGGTAATCATTTCCTAACATATGATTAAATAATTGAAAAGTAACTATATTTCATACTTCAGTAGATATAGTATATTAAGTAACAGAACTTACATGTGAACACTGCATGCCTTGTTACTTATTTCTTTATTTAGGCTAAGTGGTTTGTGTACAATTTTGACAATTATTATGCCACAACTATTTTTATAAAAGAATATATATTTTTTTTGTTTCGAAGAAAAAGATTATTATGTCTCATTAAAAATATATTGAGACAAGTGGTTTTGGAGTGATTATTGGAGGCCAAAAACATTAAAAGCTTTTGCAGTAGAGCATAATTTATTCATGTTCTAGCTCCAGCTATGGGATACTGCAGGTCAGGAGAGGTTCCGCAAGTCCATGGTGCAGCATTACTACAGGAATGTACATGCTGTTGTTATAGTCTACGATGTCACTAAGCCAGAAACGTTTCATGTAAGTACACTTCAAAATAAGTATACAAGAAATGTAGGTTCTTTCTTCTACATATAATAAAATAAAAGAGTAGATATAATATAATAAAAAGGACAGAACAACAAAATCTCAGAAAGTTCCGAATTATTCCCAATTATATGTACATATACATAGTAAAACTATTATTATATTATTATTTTTTGGATTTGTTTGGGTGGAACCCATGTTGTTTCCTAACGGTTTGATATATGAAATTCAAGTTATCTAGAGTACCAGTTTTACCAACAGTTCGGACCAGGCTATCGAAAATAGAATATTCCAATCAAAAAAAAATTTTCTGATAGACCAAACCGGGCGATTGGCTAAATAGGATGGGAATTTCTAGACACATGCATTAAATGAACACAAAAGCAATGGCAGACCCAATTTAAATATACCATATTCGTTATTCAGTCCATAGCGAGTTGGATGCAAGAAGTGGAGTCTCACGGCCTGATGGGAGCTCCGAGGGTTCTGGTAGGAAACAAGTGCGACTGTGGCACGCCAGAGTCGCGGCTGGCAACAACTTACGCGCAGCGGCTGGCAGATAAATACGGAATGCCAGTGAGTATTACCAATGTTCTATTACGTTACTTATTAATACTACGAACGCGAAAATTTCCGCAGAAATCTTGGAAGTAATTTCCTCTATCCTATAATTATTATTCGAGAGAGAAAAAATCACATTATGTCTGCCACTACTGGTATAATGAGTGGAACGTTTGTGTTAGTTTCATCGGTCTTACGACCCAATGATTGATGATGTCGATTCTCGGGTATATAGCGATTGATGATGTCGATTCTCGGGTATATAAAGTAATCCTAGCGAGCGTTGGGAGTTGGGACTAGTCACCGCGTTAGCCTTCTTTGGCGAAAACGAGACTGCCTCTGGATATCCTGTTGCACTGAGTTAGGTTCGCGTGATCTCCCTGTTCGATCCTGCCTTGCAGGCCCTCTCTGTATTCGGGGGCTAAATATGCTTCCCAACATCAAAGGACACTCTTCGCGTCTACGATAACACAAAATCAAGCACCCGCTTTGCCAACAATCTTATGTTCGCTAAATTAAAGAAGGTGAGCAAGCAGAATCCTTCCTGCCCCTCGTCTATACACCACCTGACATCATTAAATCATCTAAAGGCTGACGCACCGCTCGTGACTTGTGATTACAGTGTACGTTCTACGATAGATAAGTGCTTCAAATTTCAAATTATCATAAATACTCATGATAAAAATATTATATTATGTTATCAATTATTGCTCGAAGTTATCAAAATAAATCGATATTGAAATATGAGATCACAAGCTCCCCCACTATATACATTCCTATACCTTTTATTATCCCATACCCCTTTGTCAAAATTTCAGTACAGACTGCGGAGTAATTAATGGTGGCAACAGCCAGTCATACTATTTAGATTTTGTAAATTACTTACATTATTCGCAGTGAGGATACATCAACTTACTTATAAGCTATCATGCCTTGATCTTTATTCCGACCCAAAAATCGTGGGAAATAATACTTATACAACCACGTCTTCTTCTACCGAAAAGGTAGGCACAAACCTATCGACATATCAAGCACACGCTGACAAATTCTAGACTCTGAGCTGTGAGCAGGAAAACACAATAACACTCTTCACGTTACCCAATAAGGAGATCGGACCCAGGACTTCTGCCCACCGTTCGAACCACAGTAGAACTTCGTCACAGAGACAAGCCTACGGGGTCTTCGAGGCTGAGGCTTGCATCGGTCTCCTTACTGCGCCACCCCGACTTAGATATGGTAGGGCGCGTTTTCGTGGAAGAAATTACCTATAAAAAACACTGGTGGTAGGTTCCTCATATGTGAGAGTCTGCCTGAGTAGGATCAACGTAATGTCTATTTCTGCTGCCAAGCAGCAGTGTGTAGTCACTGTTGTGTTCCGGTTTGAAGGGAATTGCAGCCAGTGTAACTACTGGACATAATAAGACTCAACATATCATGTCTCAGGATGGCGAGCGCAATTGAATACCAAACAATACTTTGTACCTTTATAGCATTTTGCGTTTTCCAGTTGTTCGAGACGTCTGCGCTTCTTGAATCCGAGTGTGACAACGTCGAGTCTATATTCATGACGTTAGCGCACAAATTGTATTCGAAACAGTCTCTCAGAGTGGTGAAAGTAGCGGTGAGTACACTGTAAAAGTCTTATGACGGTTTTCAGTAAATTATGTAAAATTTTATCTTCGATCTGGTCCTGAGTATAAACCAATCAAAATATGTCATTTGTAAACATGGCAAAAATATTGTTCTGATTGATCTATTTTGGCTATGAATGGTAAAAGGAGATTGGAATCGTTTATTGAAAATGATAGTTGAAAAACGAGTGCTTTGGGAAACTATTAGATTACCTATATTGCCATTACTGAGCAGAATGTTGCCACGTACCCCCTTGAATCCCTTGGCGAAGACGACCCTGTCTTCTGAATTAGTGACTAAAAGATTTAGATAAAATTATTGCGAGATTAAAAAATTTGCCAAACTGGGTATAGTAATAAACCTACCATTAAGTTCCTTGTAGATTCAATATCGACGTTTGAAAGTATCTAATTGACTTATGCGAATTTTTTTTAGATAATTTTTAACTAGGTTAAGAAAACATAAAAGTGCTGATTTTAAATATGTATGAAACTTAGTATCGCAAAAAATGACACTTAAGTTAATTAACCATTCAACCGTCGTTAAGTTAATTACTATAACTGACCTAATTTCTTCTCATTCCCAGGGTGAAGTGGGTCACGGAGTAGTGACACTGCCGCGACAGAGGAGGTCCGCGCCTTCCAACGACAACAGCTGCCTTTGTAGTTAAATTATAACACGATATATTTCTGTGAGTTTTTTACGCCGGAATCTAGAATTAATTATTTTCCGGCGTAAAAAACATGCAACACAATTATTTTGAAAAAATCCAGTTGTTTGTTTCGCCTGACTAAGGAAATAAGATTATGAAGCTGAATATAATAATTATAGCAGCCCTGCATTCTATACTGCTGGGTATGGATCTCCTCTACTACAGAGAGCCTAGTGCGGATTGCCAGACTTCACACACCCTCGAAATTCCTATAGAGAACTTTGAAGCTGAAACTGCATCATTTTCATATTAAAATATTGCTAAGAATTATATGAGTGGAGTTCAGTTGTAATCGGAAATGTGTGGGACTGCTGTCCGTCCTAGCATTTTACTTACTCTAGTTTGACAAGACATTTATAAACTTAATTTTAATCTGAACATTAAAAAATAAGGATATTCGTTACGTACGCTTAGGGTAGCTCATAAAGTGTTCCTCTATCAAAGTCGGTGCATCATTTTCGGTGTTGTGTCTATATGCATTCAGTCTACTTGCTGCAATATTGAATGGTGTTATGTAATGTAGGTATGCTTTCTTAATTTGCCGGTAAAAATAGCTAGCGCAGTATAGTGGTTTCGTAAGCTTTATAGTTATTGGCCATATTTATGGGTTTTGCTTTTGGTAAACTCTATGAATCTTCGATTTTACTGTCCCATTAATACCTATCTCAAGTTTAATACGCTCGAGCAAGGTTCAAAATTAGTGATGGACCCTGAATTTGGCAAAACTTGTCTCCAGTCGTTGAAAAGATTATGTTCAATATAATTTTACCGCTTGTAAGCTCTCTCGTAACATTTACTATAAGCATATTATAAAGGAAATAGTCGATTGCGATGGACAGAGATAAAAGACGAGGGTGGGGAAATGCTGGTTTAATGAAATACAAAAATATGATTACTGAATTTCTACCAAGGTTTAAGACCGATATTACACTGGGTTTGGAATCTATGTGAGCTATTATACGGTGAATTCAACAGTTCACTCAGTAACCATAGCACGATAGATATCTGACTGTCGACTGATCAAATAGTATAGATTATAGATTGGGTCACAATATATTTGCATAATAAAATTAAAAGATTGATACAAGGCCACCGATTGGACTGATCGTGTAATAACTCGTTGTTTAAAGGTTTAAATAAAGTTTTATACTCCATACCATCTTACTATACTTGGTTAAAATCATGAACCCTGTAACAGCTGTCAAAGTAATCTTTGTGGGATTGGGATATTAACGATAGATGCTTAGTTTCCTGATTGTTTAAGTTTTTTCGATTGAAATCATGTTTTGATTGATATGTTTTTTTTTATTTCATCTAAGGGGTTTTAAGGTGTATATTTATAATATTTTATATTAAAATAATTTTATTTTGTTTGCTAAATCGATAACTCATAACACGTGGTAAGAAGCGTTAGTATAACTGCAGTTGCATTACTAACTATGATATTTTTCATTTACATACAAACGACGTTAATACATTCTACCGTCCAAAAATATGAAATTTTAAATAAGAGCTGCCACAGGACGTCTCAATTCTTAGAAAGCATAATAAAGGTTTTATACATGTGACATTGTTATACGGTAACATGTCTTTTTATGTCGACCGACAAATAATTTATAAGAAACCAGACACACCATTGTAGAACTATGAGAGATATATGCAACGTTTATTAGTAAGGACCTTACCTTAGTCATAATCGATAAAGGTGATTAAAAGAACACCATGTATATATAAGTTTTACGTTGTAGACCATTTTAGCCCCTTTTCCTTAGTGTAAGTTATAAAATAGATTTACTAATAAATGTGATTTAATTATCATAAAAAAATCCGGTGTATATTGATATCACGTTGATTAGTAAAAATGAATAAATTATTAAAATAATAATAAAAGTATTGTCGGTTTACTGCGAGAACTCATTAACTGACAAATACAAAAGTATGAATTAGTTATATTGTTTTCCCTATATCCTATTAGATATAATTTTTATTATTAAAATCAAGTGAGCATGTTAAATATTATATTATGTTCAGGGCGTTATAAACTGTACTTGATGATTTTTTGCAATTAGTGAGTTCTTTCAGTAAACCAACGGTATAATATGTTGTACAAATATTCTGTGAGCCAAATGTATTAACTTGTGATTGTACTAAGCTTAACCTGTGCCTGTGTTCTTAAACTTAAGTATAACTCATTTTTATTTGTACATTCCTGAGCAGTTAGAATTAATATTAAATTCAGGCCGTATTCCGTCTATAGAGGCGAATCCGTTGTCTTGCAATTACGGGCGTTCTATTCGTATGGCTGCTTTGATAGCTGTATAGGCAAGACAGTTGAAAATCTCCTATTCAAAGGACATTAAAGCTGTCCTTCGATTAAAACGCCTGTGATTGCAAACAGACAGATATACCACCGTAGAAGGAATAGGAGCCCTGACCTTATAGTGAAAATCGTGAGATATCGTATGATTACATTGTAATGTTAATGGGAAACAAAATATCCCACAGTTGAAAAACACGTAATGTTGATGGGAAACAAATTATTATTTCACATTCGAAAACAGTGAGTTTTACATAATTATCTGAAAATGTTCAAAGGTAAGTCAATTAATTCTTCACCACTTCTCCTAGCTTCGCCTGCGTGATAAAGGTATTCTGTAATAAATGTGCTATTGTATTATTTTCCGGAATAAATAAATGGATAAAATTATTTATTCCGGATATCAACATATTGGCACATAATCCCAGTGACCACGATGAGCCGAGGTTCATAACCCGTCAATGGGTTGCCCTCAGCATGGTCGCTTTATTTTCAAGGATTTTTATTCTCTTAATGGTTTTACAAATTTTATCTATAATGTTTTAAATCTGCCACCAATAAGTTTATAATCTGCAGATTACAACTATGGCGGCTTGCAAGTGTGGTTAGTACTGGGTGTCAAGGGGGAGTGAGTTTCCGCTATTTGATACGTAGCTCGCTCAATTTTCAAGGTTTGCGAGCGCCTGTAGAGCTCTCCAAAAAGTCCGGTGTGTTTGTATAAGCCAGCCCTTGCTAGGCTACTAACCGTATAATCTGGTTAAAAAAAAATATGAACCAAACTTACTACATACCAAATTTCATCAAAATCGATTTATTAATTTAACACTGACAGCTACATACTTTCGCATTTATAGTAATCAGCTTCCTTTGTTCGTCGACACATGTTTGAAGAATTAATTTACGAGAAGTACCTTGTTATACGTTTAAAACAGGGTATGTACGGATTCTTAACTTGTGACTCTGTATGCATATAAAAAAGGAGCATTGACAGCCACCTTGTATAGAATCGTATCAATGAAATTATATTAGAAAATTATTTATTAAAATTTATTTAATTTTGTACCTTGTTTTTCCGACGAATAAAACCGTATGTGACCGGTTGATAATGGAAGAATGTAAATGTTAAGCGATTATTTAATTATAAGATATGTGTAATTTATTTTTGTATAAGATTAGTCCGATAACACAATGTTAGAGCGATTACAAATAAAAATTATTACGTCGTTAATTTTTTTTTATCTTAACCTTCCAAATTCAGACCTACCTTTTTCATACGTGCACGGCGAAGTGACCCTTCTGTACCTGATGGTACGTGGAGTGGCGCCCAAAAATGTAGACTGACGAGAGATGATTACCCCTCGGCAGTCGACAGAATTATACCGGCCTTTTAGCACCGGATATACACAGGCTGATCTCGGAACGCGACACACTTACGTGAGGCACTATGGCGGGTTTTAATACCTTGTGTATGTGAGACGTTATCTGGGCGGATATAAAATATATCCTACCACCAGCATAAGTTACCTAGTGGGCAGTGGGCTTGCGTCCAGTTCCCAGTGCATCCGAAAAGTGCTGTGTATTGTTGCTATGTACTACGGTTATAACACAATAAAAAAAGAAACCAATTGTATTGTATATGTATAATGTGCACTGTACTTTATACTTTAAACTAATTTTGAAAAAAGCAACACCATAGTTTAGAAGTGGTAGAGTTTATATTGACGGAATCTAAAATATATTTTATAACATTTTATAAGTTTAAATAAATGATTTATTTCATTTCACAGCAGTGATAGCACCTGATGTCAAAACCAATAGGGTCCAGATAGAGTACTACATTAATATAAGAAATATGTAGCTATATGGCAAACTACAGTAATAATTGTTATTTATTCATTTTTTTTTTTACCAAAACTCCTAAATAGATATCAATTGCTAATTTCAAATTAATAGTACAACGACTCCGTGGCGCAACGGTAGCGCGTCTGACTCCAGATCAGAAGGTTGCGTGTTCAAATCACGTCGGGGTCATCGTTCTTTCTTTTTTATGCAACAAAGTTTTTTGCATTGATAGTTAATACTAAAATGCATCCTGAAACCACTTATTGGCTAATGTAAAACTGCGGGTACATAATACTTTTCTTGCACGCCTTTTACAGTGCACAAGGGGTATACCTACACACACTGCACCTATAACAGCTGTGGTATGATTTGATAATCGCCAATCCTTCAAGGTTGTGATAGATTGCATGCGGACCGTGCGCTTAGTAAAAGTAATTGCTAACGGCCTACATCAAAACGTATTCTTCCAAATGCTCATTCGCGCTGCCTGAAGCAACAAATATTCGGCTGAACAAGGGCAGCGATTGGTCGCACTGTTTTACTAAGATAAAACCAGATTGACCAAACTTTGATTTTAGCTCATTACCACATAATCTTAGTAGCAACATCGACTTCTATACAGGACTATGATGCCAAAAATCAACGTGGTCTCACCCTGTATAATAATAATTTGACCCCGACGTGATTTGAACACGCAACCTTCTGATCTGGAGTCAGACGCGCTACCGTTGCGCCACGGAGTCGTTGCCGATGAAGTTTATAAATTATAACTAGCTCTATAATTTTTACACTTGGAGCGAGATAGTCGTGAAATAACGACCAAGCACCTTAAATATATATGAAAAAAAAATATTGCTGGATAGCGGTTTTATATATGTAAATACATTTTACCTATTATTTGGAATGATTTAGTTGATGTTATTTTTACTAGGTAGCCGCAGTACTAAGTCTTTTGTAGAGTTTGGCTGGGTAGGTAATATTATATATATTTCTGCCTCCAAACAATAATGTGCCAGCACCATAGTGTTACGGTTTGAAGGACTGTACCTATAGCTAATCGTAATTTTGCTGTGGATTTTGAGAATTAACATCTAATGTCGTCCCAGGGTGACGAGCACAGTGCTGTTTGGTATTCAAAGTGTAGATGTCATACCTAATTATTGTTTATGAGTAGCTAGTAGTGTCGTTTATCTTCAATAAAGTTTGACAGCTTTTTTGACAAATTACCTATTTTGATTAATTTTTTCTGGGGATGGGATCGAAGATTAAGATTGGGATCGTTTTTATGAAGTTTTGACATAGTTTATTAGAGATATTTCTTTATTTCCGATTGACTAAAACCATAGCAAATTGCATAACTTATTGTGAGATTAAAGTGTAGTGTAGTGTAGTGTAAGTGATTAAATACTAGGTACTGATTTCCAACCCCAAATATGGCTTGCTATGGAAAATACATATGGAGTGTGCGGAAGAATAGATGCTAAGACGTGCAACTACATATTTATGCAGGTTACTTCATCAGACAAAAACACCAAAATCTATTTCATAATAATTTTATTTATATTAATAGATTTAATAACTAATCGTTATTACAACCATTAGATAATTAAAAACACAAAATATCACCGTAATCTGTAGATATAAGACAAAATTTTACATACTATAAGTGAAATGCTAAACAATGATACTAACTGCGAGATTTTGCATTCAATATTGTGTTTTACAAATTTAACAATCAAGACAAATAAACTCCGTATTCAATGAATAAATAGTATACAACAGTAATTATTGGTGTAAAATGCCTCATTTTATCACAATTCTTAGTTGATACATTTAGTGAGTTAGGTCATTCTTTAACTCAGGACTTGTTTCACAAATTTCAAGCAATTTTTTTTAGTTATCATATCAAACAGCTAAGGTAGATGGTACTAACTATCACCATTCATTTGCTAGCATAGATTAGTGTGACTTTTGTATTTGGGTTTATATATTTATGTAACAGGTAGCATTTACTTAGAACTTGCGGAACAGGCTCCAAGTGTGGAAAATTTGTTTGGTGAAATGGAAAGTATCAACTTGGATTTTTTATAGCATGTAAATGTGACAAAATCCCAGCATATTTACACTAAATGAAAATGAGTAAAAAGTTCATGTACAGTCAGCCACAAAAGTAGTTGAACAAATACAAAATTTCGAATCACCTTTTAGCGTTTGTATTGTTGTATGTTATTTTTATATAACAGTGTTTTTTTATTGATTAAAATAAACTTCATATATTTAATTTATTTTATAAAAACAAAAAAGAAAATTTCGATTAAATTTAATGTGTGGAAGCATTTTAAATTTTTTAATTTGTTCAGCTACTTTTATCTTCGACTGTACATAAAATACCTTTTGAAATTTAGGAACATCTTTGGACAATCTAGGTGAAGAAATAATACATCTGTATTAATCTCATATTTGGCCTAAACGTTTGTACAAAACTAATTGCATAACTTGGATAATGAAAAATTATATTTTCATATAACATACAAGCTCCTCGACATAGTTAATGAGCGAAGAAATCGGCCTATCATTACTGAATATATAGACGGTTATTATTAAAACTTTTAAAAATATTAAGCTGTATTGAATATTCGAAACATATGAATAGTAACAAGCATATTTAGGCTAGAATACATTATCTTAATTTAAATCAATTTATATTGAGCTGCATAATAGTTGCCAAGTTTTGATACATTTAAATTCTGAACCAAAAATCGCACTACAAATACAAAGTTCTTGTGAAAACAGACAAATTTAATAAATTTCATTTATCCACGAAGGTGGTGTTTATTCTAATACGTATGAAGTCTTCACAAATCGGCCATGATGGACAATTTTATCTCTTATTACTTTAATCATTATATTGTGACACGCTAGCATTTATGAGACCATTTCTAAATTTATAATTTCACAAAGAATCAATAACACAAAATCATGTTTTCAATTTATGCTCGTGACGAACTTCATAACTTTATTTTCTTTCTATTTTATTGATGCTACAAAATTCATTAACCATTCTTTTTATTCATGAGATTTGATCTTATATCCACTTCTGTTTTATACTAAGTAGAAGATGAAAGCTATACAGCCTAAATAATTTGCAAAGTTCGCGATGTTCAATAGAATTGTTTATCGATATTTTGTCACTTTCTCTATGAAAGTCGTGAGAGTGAAAGAGACAAAAAACTCAACGGTTAACGACCCTATTGAACATTTCTGAAGAACACGTACGTCTAAATAAATGTTAGTGTCCTAAAAACTGGTGTTTATGTAATTTATAAACCGTTGAATATCTAAACTAAGTACGACAATGTCAATAAAATTCATATTTATTTATTTATTGTCGTTTTGTACTAAACGACAGTTATAAGCATTATTATTTACAAAAATTTGGTTAACCTTAATCCACAGCAAATCAACATGGGAAAATTATTTGTCATAATTTATAAATTAGCTTACCGCGACAAAACATGCTGACTTTATGATAAATCAACTTTATCTACTCTGGAATATAACTTTCATGGTAAGCATAAATGAATCACTTTTCCCAATGTATTAAACTAACATTCAATTCGCTGCCTAAGTATTAGTACACATCGTAAGCAACAATTCTTTATCCTATAACGTTAAATTCCAGTAAGTCAATAATTTTGGTTTCCATGAACCGTTTACGACGAGAAATATTTATTTAAATATAACATAGACAGTAGACATTACAACAAGATAGTGACAACGGAACACATACTAATTGCGAGATATATTTAATGCTCACATTTATTTATCGTAATATGATTTTTAAAAACTCCAGTGTAACCCAAACTACTAAGACAGTATAAACATGACATGGAAAATTTTTACTATGATTATACTACGACCGAATAACATGTTAACGGTACAAGAGAATTTGGCATGACGTATAATAACGTCGAGTAAAAATTTAACGACGACATATACCGTCGCTGTTATTTGATATATAATTAAGTGTTCAGCAAAACTGGTAATAATGGTGTTTAACATTGCGACATTGTCCAACATGAGTTCACGTTCCCCGAGCGGGTCGCGGCGGCTGCGGTCCGGACATCCGGCGTATCCTCCGCACGGCTTGCTGCAGCTGGCGGAAGGTGAATCAGAAATTCTGCCAGGTGATGGTGGCGAGCATGTTGGTGTCGAGGGCGCGGGCGATGCGCTCGTGCAGCGAGTGGCTCAGCCACAGCGTGCGCAGCGACTCGTACCGCTCGGGGCACAGGTGCAGCGGGTTGCCGCGGTTCAGACCCTGCAATACAAAGCAAATCATTCTAGATTTATTAATTGAAATGATACTAGCAGGTTTCACAGAGATTTGTGTGGAGGATTGTACTCAAAGTTTTGTTTATAATTTGGTAAGTTGAAGTTTGAAAATTTAGTATGAGCTATGTATAAGTGATAAAAATATTTAAATTTGACCAATGATCGCATCAACACTTTAATGTCCCTTAACAATGTGTACAGTAGTGGTAGTGACCTGATCAGTTTCGCCGTAGGAGTCGAGGTATGGCGCGGGGAGTTTAGCGCCACGCGCAGGAGCCGCGACCAGCAACAGCTCGCAGCTGCGCACACGCAGGAACATCCCCACGCCGCCGCCGCACACCGCCGCGTGCGCCACTACCGCGCCCACGCGCTCGCTGCCGCCGCTGCGACCCGCCTGATCACACAAACACCAAATTAGGCATATCCCGCGCGTAATCACTAACGTTTCAATTCCATTAGTCAATATTCCCCACAAATATATCCTACCAAATTTAACATGGATATCGTACTGACCTTGGGTATCTCCGCCTGACAACAATAACTTTGCGAGCACATTATCTGGCCACACACGAGACACACCGTGGGGTTCTTGCTATCTTCACGGTCTGAATTTGGACATGGATAGTCAGACACAAGATTCATCAACTCCGAGAAGTCTTCTGGCAAGGAGATCAGTCGCGGCGGTTCGCTAGGAGACACAACTGTTTCTGGAAGTATATCTCCCGTAAACCAATCATTCGATTGCGCTCCCCATTCGTTAAACTTCTTTTTGGCAGTTTGATTGTCTATCAAGTCCTTGAATGTAGTCGGCAGATCTAAGTAGCCACACATCACCTCCCAGGTGTCACCTTCTGGCACTGTCAGTTCTGTGGGCGGGTTGATGTCGCTCAGAAAATGATAAAATATGCAGCAACACCTCAAGAAGGGATGGCACTGTTTCTTGATCTTGTCCCATACGTCATTAGGATTAAGTCCGTCTGGCAGGTTTCCTCGTCGTATTTCTTTCATTATCGATAGCAGATTCTCCAGGTCTGGCTTCGCGTTGAAAGTCTCCTGGCCTTCCATGGGTTCAGCGCAGGATGACACATCAGTGACTAGGAGCGCGCGGAATAGATCCGCCCGCAGTGCTTGCAGCGTTATCTGGCGCGCCAGGTGCGTCGGCCTGGCGGTGCTGCCTTGCTTGCAAAACATGGACGGAGCAGTGAGAACCAGGGCAACCATGGTGCCGAACACATCGTGGGTGAGTGGCGAGGTGCTCTCCAGGGTGTTGAGGCTGCTGAGAGCGTGGTGCGCCAAGTGTTTCGGTGAGGACCAGATGGAGGGTACGACAGCGGTGAGCCTGATCAGCGCCTGGAGAGCGTCACGGAGTCTGGACGGCACCTCTACCAGGAGCGGCCTGTTCTCTGCCTGGAGCAGCACGTTTGTGCTGATGATAGTATATGCTGTGGCGCGATACAGCGCGGCGCTGGCTGCCATATCACCGCTCTCTGATACCGGCAGGACCTGGGAAAAGCCAATGACAATTAGATCCTAAACAAAAGATGAATAATAAATAAAAATTACATTAGTCTGTTAAGGCTGTTGGTTTACTTCCTACCAAGTTGTAACCAAAGAAGAACGCGCTATTTAGATCTCAACTTAGTCGCACCATATCAAAAGAAATATGGTAATACATAATTATATTAAATAAAAAGAGGCAGATGGGATACACCCTCAAGTTAAGTTATTTCACATTATCTCAATATTAAACATCAACTACTTACATCAGCAAACTCCTGAATGAGTAGCTTAGTGTTGACATTGTAGTTCGGTATCTCGCCCTCAAAATGCGCCAGGAACTCTGGCGACAGCAGGTTCTCCGAGTGTGTGGACACATACACCTCCGTCTCGTCAGCGGATTCCTCCTCCATATCCGAAGACATGGCGCCGACACTCCTCGCGCGGGCCTGGCAGTGCATGTCCTCGCAGATCTCCGTGCACACATGAACCGACGCAGCGCACACTTGGTGCTTCAGCTTGAGGATCATGTTTACTGAGTCACTGTACATTTCCTCATTGAGGGGTGGTGGCGTGCCGCTGGGGATATTGGGACCCGGCAGGAGTGGGAGCGCGGTGTTACACAGTCGCTCGCAGAGGGGGCATAGGTATTCCTTCTTTTCGACGTCGAAAGCTGCTGGCTGGCGCATGCGGTAAGGTCTGTAATGGAAGACCATCGGAATGTCTTAGAAATGCAAGATTTTGCAGTAGAACAATATTCACAAAGACGTAAAATAAGCAGAGCTAACGAAGTTGTCAATAAAGTTGAGATGATTCGCCGTTTATCGCGCTACACTACACAGAGGCCGGTGCGTACCTGCGGTTCTCCTTGTCCTGCACGTTGTCGACGTACTTGCGCCAGCAGCGCGCGTGCAGCGCGTGCCCGCAGGAGGACACGTGCGGCTGCGCGCCGAGGCCGGGCGCGAGCGTGGCGCACGAGCCCGCGCCGGGCGGCGCCGCGCCCGCGCCGCGCCTGCGGTCCAGCACGCGCGACTGCTGCACGAACGCCACCAGCACTAGCGGGTCGCCCATCGCCTCCACGCGAGCCTACAACAATTTAAAGCATTAGTTAAATGGAATACATATTTTCTGAGAAAGTAATAGATTAATTTTTTTGTGAAATTTTATGTAAATATAAGTTTCTTAAATAACCAAATCGCGAGCACTTTATAATATATGGAAAGCAATTTAATAAGAATAATACGTGAAAAACATTCGTCTGTATATCGCAACCTATGTGAAAGTAATGCTTATTCTATTAAAATAAAAGTAAAAAATTTCGTTGATTTTTCAATTGCTAGAAAAGTGTATAATGTGTATGTGTACCTCCTCCTGACACATGATGCAGGTGCGCACGGGCTCGGGCACGCCGCCGCCCCACACGCCCAGCGCCGCGCCGCAGTACAGCGGGCGGATGTCTTGCTCCTCCGCCGTCACCTGTGGACACACGACACAGCCATTCTACAACGTGTCCCCGGGAAATGAAGACCAAAAGCATATTAAGTATACTGACTAGTTTGTACTTAGATTTTATAAAGCTCCAAAGAGTGTTAGTTTAACAGTCGTTTTCAATAAACGGTCCCAATCGTAATATTCAATCTGATCCAGAGAATAAACCAATGTATGTAATGTATTCGCAAGTTACTTGAAATATTTAAAAACAAGGATACCACCTCAGTATTAGTCTCCTCGAAGAGAGTCGCGTTGTTTGAAATGAAATTGTTCATTTGTGTTTTCATCTGCGCCATCAGTTTGGCACGACGCTCTGCTGCAAACTTCGCGCGACGAGTTTTCTCAGCTTCTGAAAATGAATGAAACAAATTATATTTTCACTATCATTAATATTCGTGTAAACAAGATTCTAAACTTTACAGCCCTAGTGACCCTTTAGATTTGAAATCAGTGTCTACGGCGCCACTCGTTACTAACTTCAGGGTGGCCTATGTATACTATTTGTATATTATTCATGATAGTTTTATGAATAGCATATATAACATACGTAGGCTTAAGGACTACGCATATAATTTTTTTTAATACAAAACTTTCCACTTTAGTTTGACCCAAACTTAAACTACCTGCTGCCTCATCAGTGGCAGGCTTCTCCTCCTGGTCTACCTCCATGTTCTCTCCATCGCCGACGTGCTCGTCGCCTTGACCCAACAGATTTCTGTAAGATTATGTTTTTTAAGTTTTTTGTATGTTCACGGCGAAGTAACGGCTATGAGTGAGTGAAGTTGGTATTCCGATAAAATAATATTAGGTATACTTATTGATTAGGTATACATAGACTGATGGCGGAACGCGACATAATAACATGGAACAATACAGCTCGTATGACTCATTGAGTATTGGTATAGGCATTATTCGTGCAGATAAAATAATACAACGGTTAAATATCAGAGTAGGTCGTACTTGATCCGGTGCAGCACCCATTTGGCGAGGGGTCGGTGCGCGTCGACCCTGGGGCTGGCGATGAGCTGCTGCAGTAGGGTGACCAGGCCGGCACGGGCGGCGCTCTCCGCGAAGGCCAGGAACTCGTAGTGCCCGCTCTCCTCGTCGCGGACCGCGTAGCCCATCAGGTGCAGCGCCTGTCAACAAACAGATAGCAAATGTTCAATCATAAATTTAACAATGGCAGTTTATCCGATTACAATAACGAATATACTAACGACAGTAAAATTTTAAGAATTATGGAACAAGAAACTTGAAAGTAACTCTCAATTCAGATACAAGCTAAGTTTTATCGCCATCTTAACAAAATATTCGTAAAGCCATTTCTGCGAAATAAGATTATGCAGAAAGAAAGTGTTATTAGCATGCCCTAGATAATACGCCGTTGGCACTAACGTAATTTTAATTACACTTATGTAAGTATGTGCGTGGAGGTGGCTCACCTTGTGCACCTGCGTCTCGGAGAAGGACCTGGCGCGCAGGTCCCGGGCGCGCTGCAGCACGGTGCGCAGCACGTGCAGCGCGGCGTCGCTCTGCAGCAGGTGCGCCACGAGGCGGAAGGGCGCGCTCAGCAGCGGCAGCGCCGGCGGCGGGCAGCACTCGCCCAGACCTGACGGCACACCTTTCACACTCACATTTCTCTTTTTTTTACAAAGAAATGTCTTTGATTACTCAAAGCTCCCATATATTTTATAATTAATGTTGCATCAGTAAATAGGAACTCACATATCGCTTTCTTCACATAGAATGTCTTTGATTACTCCGAACTTACATATATTTTATAATTAATGTTGCACAATAAGAGCAAGCTATAGACAACTAATCATACCATTGGCGTTCTTTTACTTACAACGGTATAGCCGGCCTAATTGTATGGACTGGCGACGAACCATCTCCCGTCAGTCTACACTTCTATTTGGACCCCACTCCTTAGCATCAAGTATAATAGGGCCACTTTGCCATGTCCGCAAAAAACATTGTCATTGGCGACAAATTAATAAGGCCTGAGCATTTTTATTGAAAGAATTGTTGACAGCTTGTAGCACGTCTCTAATATACCCCTAAGGCCATTATTTTAGTTCTGAATACATAAACTATTTCCTAACCAGCAGCCTTCCTCCTGTTCCTCTGTTCCTCCTCGCTCCTGGACAGCTCCTCGCGCGTGTAGTGGTAGAAGAACGTATCGTATTCGTCGTACAGGTGTGGCTTCAGCTTGTACACGCCGCGGTTGTTGCCCCCCGTGGGCTTTATGAAATCCGCCACCTCGTGGATCACCGCTTCCAGACCTGTCTCGTGGAGCTGGTCTTCCGGTAAGGATCTGTAAATTATATTTTTAAATGTTCATTTTGATATGCGAGAGGGACTTAGTGTAGTTATTGAACATAGTTTGCAATAAGTATGACCTCGTTTTGGAGCGGTTTAAACAGCTATGTCCTTAATGTCGTAAATTAGTGCACGCGCGAACTAATGACATCATAACTTCTGTTGATTGCGCCCGAACATGCGCACCTTATACGAGCTTTAATATACTAGTTAACATGCTCATTACAAACATCGCGTTTTTTGATGCTTAAAACAAAATGGCAGTACCTGTTGAGTTCCGAGTGCGGCATCGGCTTGACGCAGAGCATCTGTATGATCTCCTTCTTGGTCCTGTCCTCGTTGGTGACCTCGCCCACGCCGGGCACGTACCGCGACCCGACAACTATGGAAAACATGTTTAGTATTATTGCAATTGTTTATTCTTCTTATCGAACAGTACTATATTCTATACTCTCGTCTTAGTATTACGGCAATAACGCAAATTTTCCTATCCTATGTGTAATTATCATTTTTTTACATTTTATCCCACTCCAATGCGAGATCGGGGCAACATTTTTTTCAAGCAGAGAAAATTTGGCATTTTTACACTCTACACCTTTGAAGGCTCCAATGTCGTAAACCATGCATTAGAGAAACTCAAACGAAATTATGGCCCATATTATTCAAACCCAGGGGAGACCCTGTGAGAACAGGCTACTGCTAGACCAGACCAAGAAGTATTATCACATTACTGTGTTGCGCATACGTACTAGTGATGAGCAGTCCGAGGAACTCCTCGACCATGCTGATGGTGTGCCGCAGCGTGTCGTCCTCCACCTCGCGCTGCTCGAAGTCCGCCGACGCCCAGCCCAGGAGATTAAACTTGTTCAGCACGTGGATTATGAACTCGTTGCTCTCGATTAGGGATGCGCCGATCTGTTTACAATAAATTAATGGGTGCTTTTCAATAAACTTAACTTTTTCATTTCGTGTCAACCATAAAAATAAGCCAATAAAAATGACTCATAGAAATGTCAAACAAACTTTATTCTGATTGGTCCATTTTCGCTACCAATACGAAGTAAGCTATTAGGATCGTTAGTAGGTCGTGAAATGACGTTTAAATAATCAAATATGGAGTAGAAAATTCGATCAAAAACACTATTTAAAATTTAAAAAGACATAATAATGCAGTGTATGGACCTGCAGCATAACGACGTCTCGGTCGAGCATCTCTGTGCGGCACTTGACGTTGTGGTAGAAGAACAGCTGGTTGAGGAGCGCGAACCCGTTGCGGCGCCACATGCCCGCGTGCACCTGCGCGATCATCGCCATCGTCTGCAGCACCGGCTCTGGAGACATGAGTTGATACACTCGTTTGTTTATTATTTGCGGACATTAAACAAAAATAGTCCCAACCGACACAATAAAATGTGATACGGGCTGTGCCTATTGCCATATCGGGCATAAGTTCTAGACTTAAATTAAATATGGCTATCCAACCCGGGGATCGACACAAATCGTCAGCACGACAGCAACGCAGCCGTTAAAAAATATACTCGGGAAAAAAATTATAATTTATTATATTTCTCATAACAACCAAAACAGTGCTAAAAACGTTTGAAATCATTAAAAACATTATTTTTGGTATACATATTGGTTGTTTTTTTTTTACTATCGCTATTTTCATACCCTATTCCCATAACACTTATAATTCTATTTCATGCTTGCGTGACTCAAAATTTGTCCACGTTACCTATAAGCTCCTCAGGCGTCGGCTTCGGCTTGTCCTGCCTGTCGAACTCGCGGCTGTGATACGACAGCCCGTGGCGGTGCAGCAGTAAGTGCAAGCCGGCGATGTAGCGCGACAGCGGCCGGTGGATGGACACCGCCTTAACGGACACGTCATATGGGATCACCAGCGCACTCTGTCCGCCCAACTCTGTAAACAATACCACCATTTTATCGATATCGCTGATGTGGTACATCACTATCATCACATTAACGCATTTTTTAAACGTGCACAGCAATGTGACCCACATGATGGTAAGCGGAGAGGGATCCAGATAATGCCGACTTGGCACAATTATGCCGGCCTAGATACATACATAATTTGTGCCAGTGAATCAACGGAGCTACCTATTCTTCACCAAGCTTCTATCGGTCACAAGATGCAATGGCGAACTTGTCGTCACACTCACCACGAATTACAAAAACGATCAACTTATAAGTTTTTTTTCGTAACAAACCTACACCTTATATCGATAGATGCCGTTTGTGCTTAATTAGTAGAAATTATATTTCTTCAGGACTGTACAATAGCCGCCCAACAACTTGAGCACCCTACGCGGGATTTTTTGTACGTTAGTGTAGTTATCATATTGACAGTTAAAAGGCTAATTAGCGTAAGCGAGATTTCTTTTTTCGAAAAATTTTAACTATTTTAAAAAAACATAGAAAATCGTGCTGATTTTTAATATATATGAAACTTAGTATCGAAAAAAATGACGCTTAAATCAATTAGCCTTTCAAGTGTCGATATGTATATAACTACACTATGCTGTGCTCAACAATATACGTAATTACCTCTGAGCACTTTAGCGGGCGGCGTGTAAGTCTCGGCGTGCCTGCGCAGCGCCATGCGGTAGGCGGCGACGGCGAGCTGCTTCTCTGCCGCGCACCACTCGAGCGACAGCGTGATGCTGTGCGCGAGCTTCACGTGCAGGTTGAACGCGCTCTCCCACTCCGGCTCGTACTCCATGTGCTGGCCCATCTGCAACGCGATAGCGGTAGGAGTTTCATTATTTATATTTAATAACATATAAATTATATATAAGCGTACTAGCGATCAATCTCTAAATTCATATAATGTCGACTAACACTAAACGTTGCGACTCGGAGCGTCACCAGAATTACACCGTCTAGTTACTCGATGTAATAGTTTAAACCAGAAGAAGCCACTATGTTTGCCTTCCGCTGTGTATTAAACTGTGGGCGATATATAATCGGAGACCAAAACTATACTTAGTCTGGCCATAAATACTGTTACACTTAATTATAAAAAAATATTACATTTGAATTTCGAATCTGTCATTTTTATACGATTGTTCATTGTGTTTTCTCATTTTGGCGCCAATACATTGTAAAATATTTTGCGATATTAAAATGGTGTGGGGTGATAAAGAGAACCGAATCGCTGTGATAGCATTACACAAAGTAGGTATGGAGCCAAATGCAATTTTTAAAACTCTCCATACACTTGGTATTAGTAAAATGTTTGTGTACCGGGCTATTAATAGGTACAATGAGACCTCCTCTGTTTGTGACAGAAAAAGATCTGGCCGTCCACGTAGTGTTCGTACGAAAAAGGTGGTCAAAGCAGTAAGGGAAAGAATTCGAAGAAATCCTGTCCGAAAGCAAAAGATTTTATCTCGGGAAATGAAGATAGCACCTAGAACCATGTCGCGTATTTTAAAAGATGACTTAGGACTTGCAGCCTATAAGAGACGCACTGGCCATTTCTTAACTGATAATTTAAAGAAGAATAGGGTGGTAAAATCGAAACAACTACTGAAGCGGTACGCAAAGGGAGGTCACAGAAAAAATTTTGTTTACGGATGAGAAAATTTTTACAATTGAGCAACATTTTAACAAACAAAATGACCGTATTTATGCTCAAAGCTCTAAGGAAGCTTCCCAATTAGTCGACAGAGTGCAACGTGGACATTATCCGACTTCAGTGATGGTTTGGTGGGGTGTTAGCTATGAAGGAGTGACTGAGCCATATTTTTGTGAAAAAGGTATCAAAACATCGGCACAAGTGTATCAAGATACCATTCTTGAGAAGGTAGTTAAGCCCCTTAACATCACCATGTTCAATAACCAAGTATGGTCCTTCCAGCAAGACTCGGCGCCGGGTCATAAAGCTCGGTCCACGCAGTCTTGGTTGGAATCGAACGTTTCGGACTTCATCAGAGCTGAAGACTGGCCGTCGTCTAGTCCCGATCTTAATCCGCTGGATTATGATTTGTGGTCAGTTTTAGAGAGTACAGCTTGCTCTAAACGCCATGATAATTTGAGTCCCTAAAACAATCTATACGATTGGCAGTGAAGAATTTTCCCATGGAAAGAGTGCGTGCTTCTATTGATAACTGGCCTCATCGTTTAAAGGACTGTATTGCAGCCAATGGAGACCACTTCGAATAAGCTTTTTATATTTTTAATTGTTTTATATTTATGTATTAAACTGACACACTGTAAAAGTAATAAATGTTATTTGCAGTTAACAATTTTCTTTTTTCTTTATTACAATATTTATGGCAAGACTAGGTATACAGAAACTCATGTTAGTAAGTCTTCGATGCATAAAATTCAATGCTATTTATTTATTTTAACCTCTATTATCGATACAGAATTTAAAATTTCCGGTTCCAAAACAGCTATAAAATCACCTAGTATAATCCAGGGAAACCTTACAATAGATAATATTTACATCAAACTCGACGGATCACTCACCTGCCTCACCACTGAGTCCATGCCCTGCATCATCACAAGCAGGTTGAGCATGAGCGACAGCCCGTGCACGAAGCCCTTGCGCAGGTCGTCGTCGAACGTCGCCGGCACCGATCCCAGAAGATACTTCACGTCATACAGGATGAACTGAGCTCGCTTGAACGGTATTGAGACGTGGTTGCGATCGAATTCTAGACGACCCTGGAATATAGAAAAAATATTACAGTCTATCTGATTAGTATTATGAGTTTCGATTTCCATAGAAGAGGCCGACAGCAAAATTTTAGGGTATTCAGAAATCGTGTACCTTGTGTCTGTTCAATTTTAAAGTAAATAAATAGCATATATTGCTGCATAATATCGTATAAGCATAAGAAATAAGAGATAATACATATTTTTTTTTTTATTAAAAATCAATAAAACATCTATATCATATATCGATATAAACATCGATATTAATCTCGATACTTACATTAGTGCACCGTCGATTGCACTCGCTGACGAAGGTGTTAAGTACGACGAACAACGCGTCCTGTTTGGCGATGAGATGATGCGCAAGAGTCGGTGTAGTGTACAACTGGACTGAGAGCGACGATATGGAGAACGAATGGTCGTGGTCGTCACGGATGAAGTCTTTGAGAATCGAACCTGAAACGAGGAATTTGAAAGTAAATTTTAAAGGTATTTTAGTCTTGATATTCAAGTGAGAGGTGATTCGCTTGTGTCAACATTTTAGTAATTTATTTTTATTGAATCCGTGTAGCAAATGTATAGCTTTATGAGTGTTTCTTGTCCTTGTTTCTCGAACAATTTATCAAATCTGACTTGAGCAACGTCTTAATCGAACTGGCAGGCTGTGTCCATGAACGGAAGTCATCATTATCATTAGCCGCAGTATGTCACCTGCTGAACATGAACCTTCCCCAAAGCTTTCCAGAGCGATAGGAAGCGAGCGATAGTGATTTTCAAAGACGATTAAAAATGTTATCAACATAATTAACCATAGTTCTTGGTGAAGAGTATAGCCATGGTCCGCTTGGTGGTGTAGTCCATGAGTGTGGTGGCTATGAGCAGGCGGTGCCAGGCGGTCCTGGCCGCCTTCCACATGCGGAAGTCGTTCTGCATGACGCCCACGGCCACGCCGCCACCGCCCACCGCCGTGGCCGAGCCCCAGCACTCCTCGCCCAGCGCCACCTGGCTCACCGCGAGGCGCAGCTGCGGCTCTTGACTTACGAAATTCTGGAGCCTGAAGCGTGAAGCAGGTGATAGTATCTTTTAAACATTTTGTTAGTATAGTAAGATTATGTTATTATTTAAGCGCTGCTCTATTTATTTATTTATTAATCTTGGGGCAACAAACAGTTACAAAGTATGTATTAAATCAAATACAATACAGTTAATACAATGAATAATAATTGTATAACTTTTAATTAGTCAACATTAACATATCGCTTTTGACCTACAAGTGTAGATGTCTAAAACTGTCGGTAACAGCAACATTTTGTACTCACCAGTGCAGCAGCTTCATGGCGAAGGTCTGGTGCGCGATGACGTGCGCGTGCATGACGAGCACTTTGAGCGCGGAGCCCTGGCGCGTCGTGAACCTTTCGAACATCGCCGTGCAGCTGAGTACACATCGCACACATCACCCCACACCGATACTGGCCGATACATTACAGGGGTGCAGGTCACGTTGTTCACGACCATCGATATCGATAATATAATACTTAATGCTAAAAACGTTCACTAGCAATCAACCTCTGTTATTGTATCGATAATTAATTTACTATGCATGTCAAAATCGATATCGATAATCGGTTATGTAAGTTGTGGGCATTTAAAAAAGGCAATCTGTAACTGTTTATAAGCAAACTAAAAAACGGACGGAAAGGCGAATTTTATTTAGGAAGATAACGCAATAATTTATGCCAAATTTTTAAATAATTTTAAGTGTATAAAAATAAAACAAATACATTTATAGTGGAATCTGATACACAAAAGGCTTGAGTCACATTCTTTAAATCATACCTTTGGACGAAAATCCGAGGAGACTATGAATAAAGACATGAATCTTGACCGCTGTAGTCGAATGCATGGAATTAAGGTCAGTTAGCAAGGGACCCGAGTATACCGGAGTAAAGTAGAGTAGATACATTACCAACCAGTTACATTACCATCAATTAAGATTGGTTAGTATAATGATTTGTTATGTTTACGCGTTAGATATTAAAATTAAACTATATTTCGGATTTAATGTTTTAGTTTTCTCCCGACGTTTCGAAGACTTTGCAGCCTTCGTGGTCACGGGGGGGAATGAGGTGTTGTTCATCCGCAAAGTCAAAGATTAGTTATTTCATTCTTCGTTATTTCCTCTTAGAACAGTCAGTATACGTGCGTACTTTTGTACTCCCATTTTTTCTCAAATACACTACTCAAAAGCTTTTAACTATGTTATACCTAACATAGAAATTTATACCTAGCAAGCATTTATACTTTTGGATTTTCAAACTGCCTAACTTGCCAAAGATTCAAGGTGATATTATCGTGGGTTGGCAGTGAAGTTGATGACTTACATCTCGATGTCCGTCTTGAGCTTGTCGCAGACCTGGAAGGTGTGGCACTTGATGAGCGCGCGCCCCTCGCGGTCGATGAGGCTGACCAGCTCCACGGAGTCGCGGTGGTTGCATTTCGTCACGCGTATTAACGTTGTTATCACCTGTTGATAACAATTAAACTTCAGTTAAGCAGTGTTTTTTTTTTTTTTTTTTACACGGCCACGGTGAAGTACCCCCTTGTTTCGCGTCCGTATTGACCACTGTATTAAATCGTTTTGCGTTTTGATTAAATAAAACGCACAACTGGCCATGCGTTGACATTTTTATTGGAACTGAATTGACAAGCAAAAAAAGGAAAAATGGCTACTGTTACTTTTAGTTTTTATAATGAGCGCAAGATGGCTCTTATCAACAATTTATCATTTCTGTGTACATGTTTAAAAATATATTATATATTGCTGTAACACCCCTTTATATATGAAGGTAAGCGGAGTGGGGTGCAAATAATGTCGATCGGCGAGAGATTACCATTCTTCGCCAGTCACAACTATGCCGGACTTAATGGAAAAACTCTGCTATAGGGCTTAGTTTAGAAACACGAAATGTCGCGAGTGAATCCTAGTAATTCATATACTACAATATCTCGCGGCTCCGTCACGTTTTACGGGATAAAAGGTCAAAGTAAAAGGTAGGTAGGTAAAGGTAACATTTTTGGAGCAAAAATTTGGCCTTAACTATAACTAACTATATAGTTTAATGTCTTTGTTACGAGTTCACGTGATAGTCACATGTTACTAAATAATTCAATGCTAATTAAAATATGCTTACATAAAAAACATAAGTCTTCAAGGTTGTAATTATTCTAGTGTACGCATAAAACAAAACAATATTGTGCGCATGCGCATGATTGTTATTAATTGTTCCGCTTGCATGTAACTTTATTATCGAGATTATGCAATCTCTCTTAGAAATGATATTTCCAAACAAAATTTTATCAAAATTCATTCAGCCATGAAGCGTCACGGATAGACAAAATTACTTTTATATTTACAATACTAGTGTAGCTTTACATGTTTTAATTCATTAGTAATAATTGAGTAGTAACAAACATTGAACAAGTTTTTAATTTTTTATTACAGTGATTGAATTTTATTTGCTAATAAATATTTATAATTATTATTTGTAATAAACTTGACATAAAGTTTTTTATATAGGAAATAAAATTGTAAAGATGTTGTCCATTTTATCATAACTAGAAAAGGTTAATTTTTGTCGACGAACAAGTTGAACGAGTTACAAATTGTATTTTAATTATTCATGTATTTATATCATACTAGCTTCACCTCGCTGCTTCACTCGCATCAAAGTCCGATTTAAGGTTAAAACTGACTTTAGAACTCGAGGACAATATCCTATTAACAAAAGTACTAGAATGATATCATATTAGTTAAGACTGCACCGGTGGCGTAGTTGCACTGCATACGCGGTACGAAAGCGCTCTTAGGTCTTAGGTTCGAATCCTGAATCGGGCAAAGTGATATTTAGGTTTTTCTGCTCAGTATCATCCCGAAGTTTGGAGTTTGTGCCCGATATGGCGATAGGCTCGCCCCCTATCACACCATGGGACGGAACACACTTGGCGAAAAGTGGGTGTCCTAGTTGCGTCTCTGCATACCCCTTCAGGCATAAATGCGTGATGTTGTGTGTGTGCGATTTGCCATCGCAATCGAAATTCAGTTCGGAGGATTATAACATGTACGATAGGTTTTATTTACCTGTTCAAAGGTGTGCGTTTCGTCGTTGTACAGCACTGTGCAGAAACAGTCCGGCTGCTCCAGGATCTGCAGGACCAGGTCCTTCTCGCCGTCTTTCAGTCTAAAAATAACATATTTGTCACATAATAATTTTATTGTATATATAATATCAAAATATTGTCTCAATATATCTATCTATAATGTCAAAATATTGGACAAAGGCCTCAAGATCCCTCCATGAATCACGATCTTGCGCTGTAGTGAACTAGTTTTAAATGATTCCAGTTCGTCCCGCCATTCCTCTTTGGTCTACCTCAACTTTTACGAGCAGTGTCAGCATTAATAGGGGACATGATAATTAGTGACTTATAAAAAAAATATTATGTTACCTTCTCCAATTCGCAAGAAAATCAACAAAACTTTATAACACTAACCTGAGATCGTTGGGCAGGTTGGGCGCGTGGTCGTGGGTCAGCAGCCTGAGGCAGTACGTGAGGCACACCGTGGCCACGATCTTCATGCGCTCCACCACGTCAGGGCTCACGCTCGCCTCCGCCTCGCCGTCTTTTGACGCCTGCCACACATCACGCAGGTTAAAAAGGATAGAATCAAACAAGAGTTGGGGTCTTCGATTGATTTTACTATACACTATCAAACGTTCACAACAATTATTTTTCTCAAGTCAAAGATAACAGTGTGTGCATGTGTACACAACTCTTTTTTTTTCTTATAGGGCGCAAATTAGCATACGGTTCATGAACATCTACAATACCAGGGTTAATAGAGATGCATTGCAGGTCGGTTTTGCAGGTAGGTCTTTTGCAAGGCTCAGCCTAGAAAAAGCCGTTTGCCATCCCATGATTGAGACTTCGAACGAATACCAAATTAGTCACCTATAAAGCGTAACATCGCTCCCTTCCAGGATATTAGGAGATCCAACGCTCCATAGAAACACATTACATTATATAATACGAGTTCATAGGAGACCATAATCGTTTAAACCGATTATCAAATCAGTCGATTGACTCGGCACAAACTAATTACCAATAGCGAAGGGTCTATATAACCTAATTATAATTTCAACGATTTCCATACAGCGTTAATGCATATTAATACCTACATGTTATGTCTAGTTTTCACTTATCGCCATTGTTACTTACAGCGTGCAGTTCGCAGAACGGATCGCGCTTCCACGCCTCGGTGTCGCCGCAGTCGCAACAGCCGCCGCCGCCGGACTGGCCCATCTTGTACTTGTGGTGCCGATGCGCGGACACCTTGAAGCATTCCACGCACAGCACGCACGTGTTGTCCATACCTGCAGGTAGGGGATGGTAATGTCCAGTTTGACTGAGCTAGAGGAATTGGCAATGTCTTTTCTGGCCAAAATCTGCTTTGAATGACGAGACGTGCTTGCCGTTTGCCTAATGGTAAGCGATACGAACGCCCATAAACAATAGAGACCCATCTAACACATTAAATTACAACCTAATAGTGACTACACACTACTGCTTGTCGACAGAAATAGACATTCCGGTTGTACCTACCCAGGCGGACTCTCACATTTGAGACACCCACCGCCAGTAAGAGGAGTATAAGAGTTTAAGACCCAACGAATTCCTTTTTATTCTTACGGGCACAACAAAGTAAACTCACAGCACCCGATGGTAAGTAAAGTAGAGACTATTTTATCAGAAGACTATAGGTGAGTATCCCTCGCCAGTAGACACACTATTATGCCGGCCTGTTTTAAGCCGGTTATACACAGGTTGATCTCTAAACGCGACACACTCAGATGGGTTCACTATAGCGGGTTGCACACCTTGTGTACGGTGGTCACTATTCGGCGAATTAATAATTAATGAGTTGCATAATAATTATATTAGCCCCGTATTATAATACTGTCCCAATGCTGGCCACGGGCCTCCTTTACTACTGAGAGGGATTAGGCCTTAGTTCACCAAGCTGGCCTAGTGCCGATTGGTAGACTTCACACACCTTCAAAATTCCTATAGAGAACTTCTCATGTATGCAGGTTTCCTCACGATGTTTTCCTTCACGATTAAGACAAGCCATAATTTACAAAGACACACACGTAATTTTTGAAATGGCAGAGATGCCCTTAGATATAGACATTCATCTTAGCAGTCCGTTTCACTCCCAACTAGGCTATTGGCACTTTTTCATCAATAAATACCGATCCTTGAACAGGAATACTACTTTACATGTTGGATGTCATTTCAAAGTGTATTGAACGATTTACTTGGCTTAATTTATAGAATAGTTTACTGGCATCGATATATATATATGAACTATGTACTAGATCTGGCATTCCGAACATTCACTGTGTTCAACTGAAGTGTACTGCAATCCGGTATTGGTTGCCATTTTACTTATACTCTATATAAAGCGCATTTGCACTGCATGTACAAAACTTTTGGTTAGACGACGATTAATATTTAAGCGCTGTAGCGAACTTTAGTTCTAATTTCAGATTTTGAACAATAGTTTATATGGACGTTCGTGTCCATAGAATAAACGCCAATGTTGACCGGGTATTCCTTGTTAGTAATGGTTGGTACTGTTGCTAGAAGTAAATATGCACAAGTTCAAAACACCTGCAAATATAATATACAGTTTGTGTACTCTGAAACACAAATATTATAGTATATCGTTATTATTTGCATACTCGAGTTCAGGGAATATGACGTAAACGATTTAATTTATGCAGGTGTTTTGATACTTTGCATACCATAATGATAAATATATTTAATAAATGTTTTAATTAATAAATCGGTTTCTGATATTTTTCCTTTACCGAGTCGTTATCCGTGAGTTCATTTCCCACGTCAGACAAATATATTTTCAGTTATAGTTTATTATTTCAATGTCTAACAGTCGCGTAGATACAAAGGAATCATTATACGCATAAATTGTTCGTGATTGACAGTAAAAGAAAAATATTGCTTAAGCTCGTGCCCTTTAATTTCGTCAGATCATTATTAAAAAGATGTGTTATATTTTCCTCACAAATTGAAAACAATAATTCCGAAAGATAAATAAGAGGTAACATAGAAATAATTAACATAGGACCTTGTAATAGTGACCCAGCGATATTATAGCATATAAATACCGAGAAGGCAATATCGGTCCCGAATATAGATCAATCAGAACAAAGTTTTATTTATCGGGATCAGATTGAAGATTAATATTGGGATCATTGATCGAAACGGGCCGTAACGCGCACCACACACAGCAGCTTATTATAGCACAACGTATTCCAATTGATTTACCCATGGAAATCTTCAGGTGACCACACACGACAGCTATAATGTATATTTTTACATGGTCGTATTTTACGATAAATAGCAATACGAAAATATACATTATACGATATTAGTAGCTGGAAAGTGCGTCAATTGATACGTATGCCAATTGAAGTAAGGGAAATATACATTACCTAATCGACGGTCCCTACGTAAAGTATCGAAAGTGCAAAATTTCATTTTGCAGATTCGATACTTTGCGTAGGGTCCGTCGATATTTAAACGGTCCTTATTAAAATGAACTGCATTTATTTAAGACAATAAGGATCGAAGTGCTTATCGCTGTGGAATATAACACTAAACAAGCGATGTATATTCGACGCTCCCTACGTAAAGTATCTACAAAACGCTATTTTGCAGATTCGATACTTTACGTAGGGACCGTCGTAATGTATTTGTGATATTTAAAGATTACGTACCACATTCCCTGCAGCTGTACGCCGGCTCGCCCTGCTTGAAGACGCGGCCGCAGAGCGTGGAGCGGCGCGGCGGCGCGGGCTGCGAACCCTCCGTGGTGCCCCATATGAACTGCTCCAATGGCTGAATCAGTAGCTTCGTCGCCAGCTCCTCGTCGAACGACCAGTCTGAACAGAAGTGGAATGAAACCATCAATAATGAATTAGACCGCTGATGTGGATGTTACTTCTATGATAATTATCACTAATTGCGAGCATTGGTAATATAATATTTTTTTAAATTAAAACCAGTCAATGGAATGAACCGGTACTAAAGAAAAGGAAATCAACCAAATTACTTTTCATATGAAACGTTTGATGAACTACAGAAACTGAAATAAATTCATAATTGCTAAAAAAAATTCTTTCTTTGTAAACGGGACAATTGGCAGTCCTGGGGACGTCGAGAACGAGAAGTCCTGGTCGTAACATGAAACATGGTCACCTTAAGTATAGTTCAAAATTACAAGTGACATTTCTCAGAGGTTACATACAGAGGGGTGAAGGTACGTATTCATCGTCATCATCATCATCGCGCCAAACTACTCTTAATCTACACGTAACTTGTGTGCGATAATTGTTTTTTCTTTATATAAAAAATAAACTAGTTTATTAAACAAGTTGTGTTCCAAATACTATTTACCTACAATGACATCATCCAATTAGCGCGATTCACGTACACAGCATCATGAGAATGACGTGAGGTTTGTTTAGATATTAACAATTAAGTTGGTTGTTGCTTAAGGATATATTTACCCGTTTGTGCTTATAAAGGAGGGTAATTTTCGTGTGCAGTCTAAAAAAACTTCTTAACAAACAATTAAACTCCTTCAAAACCACTAACAAGCAAAAAATAATTTATCATAACAGATATGTACTGGTAGTATGTAATAGACAATACACGTCAAATTGATAATCTCTTTTTTGAAGTCGGTGAAAAAGCAGTGTAAGAATAGTCAGTTGTATTTTACAATAATTTACTATACACTAGCCGAAAGTTTTCTGTGATAAAGGTCTTGTTTTATAATTTCACGGGATAAAAAGTAGCCTATGTCCTTCCCAGGGTCTCAAATGATCTTCATACAAAATTTCATCTAAATCCGTTCGATAGTTTGAGTTTATTGCATTCAGACACGCGGTGGGTGACTTAGTTTTATATGTAAAATTATTAATCTTGGGGGGACTATTGATGCTTGGTACTGATTTTATAGAGTATTTTTATATGAATAATGTTATTTTTATTGTCATAATTATATTTCATGATAATATTTTTGAGACCAAACTGAATTTTTCAGACAAGACATTACAGTGCAAAACATTTCCCACAACACATTACGAAGCTAAAATTTCTCAACAAAAAATTGTCTTAATTTGCACTAAACTACATATTCGTACACTGTTACGTAACAGTAGCTTGTTATCTTTGTTACCGGCTATGAAAAAATTAAAATTCCTTTAGTCTAGTACCTAACTTTGTTTTTGTACGGCTATAAACATTTTTAGTGCATTCGCGATAAGAATAGCTTTGAATTTCCGCCATATTACATTTTTGCGACCAGCCAATTGATTAGGTAGAGTATGCAAAACAGACTATTTAAAAAAAATTAAATCAATAAATAAACAGATTAAAACAATAGTTTTGATTTGTATTGTTTAAGTACTGAGCCCGAACACTTCCATATCATTCTCATTTCTGTTAATTCTCAGGGGAGATATCAATGATAACTCATCATCGGCATTGTCATCAGTCATCACAGACAAGTTCAACATTCTAATTTAGCTAGTATTATTTTTTATTGTATCTCTCTGTTTCTATTATATATTGTGAATTATGTGTGCGCAAAACGGAATTTTTATATCCGAACCCTATAATTATTATGTATAGATTAACTAAGAAAACAATTATGTATTTAATCTATTTCAACAAAAAATTAAATGTTTATGAAAATTAACGGAAAAAGGTTATTTGAGCAAAATAATTTTCTTTGCGAACGATACTTTTCAAATGACAGTCGACAGTCAGAGGTTATTGAAGTTCGTATTCTAATTTTGAAAGCAGTATATTTTTGTTTATCTCATCCTTGTCAAACGCGTGTGGAATTCGAAATACGTTTTCTACAACAATGTGATGTGATTTTTTTTGCACATTTTCTACAATAGTATTAGATATTATCATAATTATTTTTTAAAATCAGATCGGATTCTTACAATTTAAATTTCGTTAAAGAGGTTTAATTGTTTACAAACTATAAGATCTCACCTCTACCGATAATTATGAAGATAACGTCATCTTTGGTTTGTTGTTTGAAATAATCATGGCGTTGACCTTTGCAAGCACGGGTCGAGTCAAGTGCGATAATTAAAACAAAGAAAAATACCTGGTTTAAAACATCCCAGCATTAGACAACATCATCTCGAACAAATGTTTTCACCGTGCAGATGCGCTTTGTAATTCAAAAGTGAATAATTTAGCTACTTTTTAAATAGACTCCAAACTGCAAAAAGCGAAGTTTTATCGATTCGTTGTAATTTTTTTTCATGTTCAGCGACAATTTTTTACCCTCTTAGCTCGATTTCAACGATTCTTTTTAAGTTCGATTTCGTACATCTTCGGAATTGTCCCATTTTAATTTAATATGTATAGGACCTTGAACTTCGAAGATGTAGAGGGGAACTCCAAAAAGATAAATAGGATTACAATGATATTTTTAAAAACCACTTCAATCCAAAAAATCATTAAACTTTACACACAAGCAATATAAACTTTTTTTAAATTCGTGTTTTTATATTTATAGGCACAATAAATATTTGTTTTGCAGATAGTACCTAATTTAAATCGCCAACTACAGATAAGCAACAAACAAATATATAAAAACAATATTAGTTGGAGAAAAACAATGAACGCTAAAGATAGAATAACAATAAAATACATTATGTTTCGTCCTTCTCTTACGACCTGCTGCAAAATTTGATCTATACGAATGTATCTATATTATTTGGTATAACACCCCGATGAGAAATGGGTAATATGGATGCTCTGCTATAATTTAAATACATTACAAAATACTAGCCCGCATGTATTTAAAATATGACATACAGAATATTTTTAAGTCGTGTAGGTATGTGAATTATCAGGTGTTAGGTAATGTGAATAGAAAACAACTAATTCAATCCAACCCATTAGTCAGTAATAGAAGATTTTCCATTCATGAAAACTAGTTTTTAAAATGTACTATCAGTCATACAGCCTCTTCTTGGGGAATGAAGCATCTTCTGTAGAACACACCTATTAATAAAAATGCTAAATGTATTTATGTTAAATTGTATTTCGAAGCCATCACTTTTTAAAATACTAAATACAAATTAAAATTTACGAAATAATCGAAATACAAATACCAAAAATATAATTGTATATCAACTTTAATTACTAGTAATTCAAATACTGACTAACCGTTCCCTATTTTCCTTTTTACGTATAAATAAAATACATTATTTTCGTATCGTTTCATATAAGTACATTTTCTTCGCCGTAGTGTATTTATATTTTCCTTCAAAACCGTGTCAGAGGCCCTCAAGCGAAATGCCAAGTGGCGGCATCTATCTCAAAAGCGCTAGGTTTGTGAGACTCGTAGCCTTGACATTTGCAAAGGCTGGGTCAAGTGCGGTTTAAAAAAAAAACTTCACAACACAACCCTTTGGGGCAAACGTAGTGAATAGAGAAACGGACGGATAAATTAGAAGGACAACTAACGTTGATTTTTGGTATTGTTTTAACTGAAGATAGCTTCATGATATTTTAAGTGCAAATGAGACGAATATTTTTTGTTTATTTTAATAGCCGACTTAATAATGACATACTCATAAAAAAAGCAAAAAATTCTGTGATATTTATAAAACATTTTATTTATTTCATGAGCATAGCAACAATTATGTTGGTGGTCACAACGTTTTTTAATGTCCTTGTTGATTGCCTAGAAGTTTTTGCGTGGAATAGAATAAAATAACTTATAAAAAGTGTTCGATTCCCCCTTGTGACTGCGAAATCGGTAAAGTCTAAAATACATTTATTTTAAATTGTTTTCATCAAACATAAATTTGTCATAGGTACAATTAAATTTGTATATCATTGAATAAATTGAAAGGTCTACTAATAATGTATTTAGGTGTATCAAATGTACGGATACGATTTGTCAGAATAAATTTAAACAGATGTGCAAAGTGGATCACATACAATATAATTTTTATATATATAAAATATCATCGAACCACAAATACGCGTACTTACTTTAATGTCTGTCAACTACTTCGGCATCAGTATTTTTTTTATATGAGCACGAGAAAACGGCCCGACTGCACCTGATGGTAAACAGAGTAGGGTCCAATAGAATGTCGACTGACTAGAGATGAGTACCCCTCGGCAGTCGACACAATTATGCCGGCCTGTTGAAACTGGACACTTGAAGCAAGCATGTCGTGTGTTGCCGACTTATGCCAAGTACAAGTTCTTTTGAAACCACAAGTTTAAGCGTCCACAAGCTATCTCGTAATTTAGAAGACTCACCTAGGCAAGTCCTGTTCGGCTGCGGCGAGTATATCCTGGGCACGGTGACGCGCCAGTGGTCCTGGAAGTGCGCCGGCGAGAGCACCCCATCCGCCATCTTGGACCGCCACAGCTCCACCACCGCGTCAGCCCGCGCTGGCAACGTGAACCTGTCGGGCATCGGCTCTTCACTCATCGTTACACTTCATCCACACAGTTCGACATATGTCATAGCCTTCAAATATGTAAATAGTTGACACCGTTTAAAATAGTTTAATCACGGTAATTTGCTTTGAAAAATACGCAACAGATTATACGAATTGACCTCTATTAACACTATCATAGACAAAAAATTTCGGACACAGTAACACTCCCGAACGCGTCCTTTGGCATAAAAGTCGCGCGTATCAATCAAACAACTATGCACGCGCATCTAATTGGCGTCTGGCATGACACCCCGACTTCCTTCAGCTGATGGACTGGACGTCAGACAATTCCGCACGAACACAATGCACTCACAAAACTTTGGGTCCCAAAATACGACGACCTTTGGTGCCATTTTCCGAAGACATTACAAATGAAAGTCTATTGGCTAGAATGACAGATGTGAAAAATCACGCGCCGCGTTGTTTCCCACGCGAGGTTACCCGGCAAAGGTAAACAACGTACTGGCTGAGTGCTGGCGTAAAGCCACAGCGGATGAGCTCGCTATTTATAAAGAAAAAAATAGAAACAAAAGAGATTCCCTTGAAAAATGTACGTTATTATAAATTTCATTAGATTTACATTTTAATGTATCGTTGGCGTTAAGGTGATCGACCTACATAATAAGCTAAATATATAATAAAATTATTAATAAATCTTGCCATAACTATGAGTCCTCAGACTAGACAGAGTCTGTTTTAGTTGTACCTAAATATGTTTAGGTATACGACACTTGAAGGCCAAGTACAACATTCGGTCGTTTGAAACGCATTCAAGTTATTTTAAAGCATCTCACACGTGTATGTGACTCATAATGTTATTTAAGACTAACTTTTGCCCGCAGCTCTGACTGCGTAAAAGTTTTCTTCGGATTAATAGCCTATAGCATTCAAAAGATACATAGCTTCCTATTAGTGAAAAATAAAAATCAAAATCAGTTCAGTTGTTCCAGAGATTAGCCCCTACGGATCCACAAACTCATTTTATAACACTAGTGTAGATAGACGTTAAGTTCTTTTTATATATTCTTAAATAAATACCCAGATTCGATAATATCTTACTTCTGGACATTTCAAGCACAACGACCTCATAAGAAGGACGAGATAGCCATCTGTTGCCATTACTGTGCAATCCTAAACATTCGGTGATTTCAAAACTCTAACTGGCCATGATAAATTAAATTTCAATATTCAACCGACAAAATACGTTGCAATAATGTAGCGGGGAACCGAATCCGGGAACACGAGTTTATTGGCACGAAAGCAATACGTCGAGTCTCGATGTCTAACAAAAATAATTTTAACTTCTACGCTACCTATCATTCTTATCCATAACTTGAGTCAAAATTACGTACCTTTAAACTTTACGTTATTTTAATCACGCTCACATGATTAGAGGGCACGCAGAGGTCCCCGTCTAGACGAACCCTTTTATTATTACTACCTACATAGTGTAAAACGTTCACTGAATAAATGATAGCCGCTAATAACATGCTATGTCTATGAATTCATTAAAATACTTTTACTTTTTTTTCTACGAAGTCTGGTATGCCTTGCATTATCTGTTTATTTTTTTATGCAATTTGTCATATTAGTTCTATAATATTGATAAAGTGACACTCTCATTCATGGGACAAACTGTCGTGTCTTCACGCGTGCCTACATTTATGGCATGCGTGTACTCATAAAAAACGAAAACTCCATTCGTTTTTTACTGTATAAATGAAAATTTAATATTCATTAATCAAAGTAGCAGATTTAACCATATCTCCCTTTTCAATAAGTTTTACACACACAAATATAATATATATTCTACAAATAATACTTTTATTCTATGTAAGAAATAATGCATAACAACAACGATGTGACGTTTCGCTAGACTAGACTTTACGTTATCAACTACAATAGCAATAAGTAAGCCTCCATTAAATTTTCCTGACGATGTCACCTGCTTTACTCATAAATTTAGGTGACCTCATTGTCTTGCACACGATGAAAGTGGATGTTTCAGAGACTTTCGATACATAGTTTTTTATCTTTTTTACGTACGCCCTAAACTGCCCTTTCGATTATTTTTATCATCTCCATCCAATGGTTGTCTGGTAGAGATCGCCTCGAGCGATAAGACCGCCATTTGTACCACCAATGTATTCTTTTCCACCGTCTGTATACAAATTTGTCTTCTTTTTGTTTTTTTTTTTACGTTTTTGGTGTACAAAAGTTTTAAATAAAATAAAATAAATAAATACTTTTAAAAATACAAATAACCGATACAGAAATACATCTACAATGTATGCACTGAAGAAACTCGACATGACCGACCTATCTGAAGAAGAGCAGGAGTAATATCTAATTCTATAAAATCGATTTACAGTTTCATCTCGCCCATGTTGATTAAAACATCACACCACTTCGCTTTGTGAGAGATCTCGGGAACCACATGCATTATTAATACACGTCGTGCCCTTGTCTCCTGTGTTCCAGTCGTTGTCGTTTAGTTTGCAGTCACAATATCGCAGTCAACAATATCGTAGATGCTTTGTTTACAGAGTGGTGACCTAAAAAAACATCTCTCTTTTTTATGACTTAAAGTTGAATGGTAGCGATGAACACAAAGGGAGAAGAGGGCACATCATTTATATTAATCGAAACCAATAGGTATCAAAAAAGCGGCGATAGCCTAGTGTGTGTGGAACGGACTGCCAAGACAAGTGTTTGCAGGTTCAAATCCCGAGGGTACTCATCTCTAACTTTTCTAAAATTATGTATTCTTTGTGAATTATCGTTTGCTTTAACAGTGAAGGAAAACACCGTGAGGAAACCTGCATACCTTTTTTTTTTTTTTTTTTTGGTTTCGCGGAGAAAGTCCCTTATTACTACCGCCCAGCCTTCGTGGGGGGTGACTGAGCGGTTATGCTGGGGTAGCCGTGCCTTACGGCGAATAGTTCTTTATAGGAATTTTGAAGTTGAGTGAAGTCTACCAACCCGCACTAGGCCAGCGTGGTGGACTAAGGCCTAATCCCTCTCAGTAGTTACTACTACTGAGGAAGACCGTGCCCAACAGCGGGACTGTATAAAATACACGGCAGATATTATATTATTATTATTATAATGGTTATCAAAACTACATAAGAAACAGTCAATTACGAATTATGAAAAACTACCTGATTAATGATTGCGCAATCATATATTACATTTCTAATGGACACGATATTAGGTGGTCCCTAATTGATTTTAAAACTGGTGTGATCATTGACGGTTTGATTAACTAGTTATCACTCGTGGATTTACTCGCTAAAAAGGTCCCCAGGATATTGAAGAATAGATCTAAAGCAGTGTATCAAGATGAAAGATTACCATTATTTAAGATACATAGCTTTCTATTAGAGAAAGAATAATATTTTTAGAATAGGGAGAATTCGTAATATGGGAGGTTATATGGGATATTCAAAATGACAAACTGTTATCTCTGCATAATATTGTGATAGCTTTTGACCGTGGCTTTGCTCGCATGATAAAGTTTCTCTGGGATAAATATTTTCCTGGTATATAAAGCCTACCGCAAACAGAAGTAATGTAGCTATTTAGTGAAAGTAATTTCGAGATCAGCTGAGTAGCTCCAGACAGTAGCCACTAATCACTAAAAACCTACAAATTTTTGCTCTTTATAATATTAGTATAGATATAATAATAGCAATATACAAAATCTTGATAAATAAGTACGAAACACGAGAAATAAGCTAAATACGTGATCTCAAAAATCTTTATAGCCGAAGAGACTAAACAAAACCTGTCCAGGAAAATCGAAGAAAGTTAGTGAAGAAAAAAAAAGGTCCACAGACAAAGTCAAGCCAGCGATCAATTGCCGTAAGTACAGAACTGTTGAATCGTTAAGTGCCCTTTATTACGTCCTAGAATAGCGCATAGAAATCGATATCGGCGAGGACAATTGTTATTTCACTCATATCTCCACTTCGTGAAAGTTTTGTAAATACGATGACGCAATTGTTGATATTTCAAAGCATCTGTGGTGTTATGGAAAAGTTGTAAAATATATTTCAAATCTGTGTGCTGTCGTATCAAATATGCTATGCTATAGAGAATATATTATGTAGGTGGATGTTGGGCGCATAGATTAGTAAGGAACTGTAGAACGATCTAGACAATAGTTTAAATATTTACTACGTTTACAAGTCACATGGCCGATTGCTTTCAGACCATTTAGATGATGAATTTTTAAGTATTTTCTTAGTGAAATTACGTTGTATAAGATATTCGTGTGCACAATTTCACGATTCTAGATGTACTGTGACAGCTGCGCGTTGTCTATCAGTGTTAAAAAAGTTATTAAATGGAAAATATGCTTGAACCAATTCTAATATTATATGACCAATTGGTATAAGACTTTAGGAAATACCTATAATAAACCTACCTTAGAAGAACAAAGAGTGTATTTCACAACATTTTTCAACACAAACAAGGAAGAAACTGACTTTTATTTTTGTATGAATCAATGACAAGAACAGAAATCGTATTGTTTTAATAACAACATATTTTGCATTTGGCCAGCATTTCAATCGAAAGTAACGTTTACACTTTACTATGAGTCAACGCCGTAAACGGAGTCAATTAGTCACGCATGCCTCTCACATCTCATTACAAGGCGTGCAAAACTGATTATACACAGACGTCCATTGTGCAGATACAATTACTATATGTATCGCGTTTCTATAGTAGAAAGTTGATAAGACAGAATTAAGCTTTTCTAATAGTAAGTGATAACCAGAAAGAAAGACAAAGCGAAAGAAGAATCTAAGGGGGTTATCGATATTATGAAGAAAGTGATTATGGCTTTTATTATGATTTGGATTTTTATCAGGACTGACTGACATCATCTCCATAACCAGCATTGTCTATGTATGATCATCGAACACTGGAGACATTTATGTATAGAAGGCAGTGGCGGAGGGTGCAATTTTTCAAAAGGTAACCCGATGCAAAAAAAATTGCCTTAGGTAACATATCACGGCCAATTTAACAAAAAAACGAATATAAAGACAAACGTAAATAAACCTGAAAGGGAAGCCGGTAGGAATCAGGTTACACGGACTCTTCGCCACTGATAGAAGGTATATCTGACAGCTTCTAACGGTTTGGTCTAGAAATCTTTTGGGAAGGTATATGTGTAGCACTTGACTTCCAAAGACTGAAAAAAGAGAAGGTATATCTTGAACATAACCTTCTCTTGAACTGAAGTTGGGCACTTAACCAATTAGATTACAGAAACTAACCCTTTCTAGTAAAACAACGAAGACCAGAGTACACTTATGCGACAAAAATCCCCGGGGATTTAAACCCCCAGTGATGAGATTTTCCAGCAACAAGCATATCACAAATAGTACGCGAAAAACTGGCATTAAACACACGAAAAACCTAAAGATAACCAGCGCCAGACCTAATCCACATACGACGTAAACATATTAGCCGAATTTTTTCTGTTGGATTAAAAATAAAAGAGTGCATACTTTTAGCTCAGCCTAAATATTGAACATAAATTATGAAGATATATAGAGTTCTTCTAGCGTTATTAGATAATAAATAATAATATCAGCCTTGTATTTTATACTGTCCAACTGCTGGGCACAGGCCTCCTCTACTATTGAAATGGATAAGGCCTTAGTCCACCACGCTGGCCTAGTGCGGTTTGGTAGACTACACTCAAAATTCTTATAAAGAACTTTTAAGGTATGGAGGTTTTCTCATGATGTTTTTTTTCACCGTTTAAGTTATTCACAAAGAATACACACATGTTTTTAGAAAAGTCAAGCGGCGATAGCCTAGTTCGCAATGGAACGGTTTCGGTTCAGACACCCATGAGCACACACCGCTATTAGACAATTTATAATAATTGTAGTCACAGAGGGTGGTATCACTTAGAAAATTTTAAGTTCTGAATTTATTTAGCTATCACATCTCCGAAGGTAGCACGATGTCATAACCGTAACCAGCTTTTACCATTCAACCAATAACTACAACTTAAAACTGTACCTACTTTTTATAGCAAATAGAAGAGATACATCACGACACAATTATGCACATCTACAAAATACTAAAACTACTACCAATCATGACGACACTTCCAAATCCCTTGAATTTTGTCAAAAAGTTGCAAACTGCTAACTCTACAATATCAAAACAACAATACCCTAATCAAATAAAAAAAAATCCTACGCACTCGCGTGTCTGACAAAGCTAGCAATTCATATCGACGAAACGGGATCCACCCAAAAGTTTCAGATACACAGACAGGCAGAAATTGACTTTCACCCTTTGACATTAGGTACGCTTTTTGTTCGTGGTGTTTTGTGCACGAGACACTGGCAAAGAGCCATAAAGGTGAACACGAAACGACACGTCATCATGCAAGAGCTACCTGGTCTCTAATGAAGGCCTTGGGGTCGACATTGAGCCAGCACGGAGGTCGGCTATCACACCGAAACGTAACATAAGCGACTTATAAAGAGTTAAAGTTTATTAGTATAGTAATAATCTCTGGAAAAATGAATCCGATTCCGAAAATTAATTATCTTATAGAATAGTACATTATCCCATGAGTATATTAGAGTACTCTTTATGCCAAGAATGAACTTCAACGCAAGCGAAATCTAGTATACATTTTGTGAGCAAAATAGATACCAAAGTTATCTTAAACATATAGCAATCGACTTGAGATTTTGCTGATAGACCACACACCTTAATGTGGTTGCTCTGACCATTCCCCGAATAACCAAACTTTGCCAAATCAAGTACACGTGATATAGTAACACCATTATATTAATACAGACGGAAGTAACGTATAATATACAATGGGTAGAAATCAAATTTAGCTGCGTATAACGTCACAACAGCGTCACACGAGCACGACCTTACTAATAAACATACAATAACCAAACAAAGTCATATCGAATTCTAAATTTGTCCTCTGTAAACGTGAAAGATAAATACAAATTAATTCAATTGCTTTTACTTTATAACGTTTTTCTTTGATAAATCAAATTGTAGTCGTTCAAGAGGTTTTAACCGATGATTCAGAAGGACAATAAAATTTCTTTTTAATCGTAATAATTATTTACTATCTTATCAATTTGAAATTATTTTTTTATAAAATTTCCTCTTTATAGATTCGGTGTAAATTGCGCCACATTGTATCAAATTAAGCATTACTAAGCAAAGTATCAGCGACTATACACAAACACGAGATTGAAGCAATTCAAAATAATATTTAAAATAGATTCATTAAAACATGGTTCCGTTAACGTAGTCATAATCTAGAAAAGTATAAAAACGTTTATTTGTTTGACCTTTTGGCTTAGATTATTATCATGCTAGAATAAATCACATAAACTACGGTACGGATGTTTAAAGTGATTCGTCGTTGGTACAATCGTAGGTTATATTTATACAGTGAAATAAAGTAGTCGCATGAAAGCCTGGGCAGCGCACGCGCAATAATAAAAATTATTTTCAGTTTTATTCTCGTACTTATTCACGGAACGATCGAGGTTTCTAGAACGCGTTTGCTGTACCTTTATTAATAAAATTTTACACATGATCAGTTTTATCATCTCGAAACATCTTAAGGCATGCGCGAATTTGGGGCGTACCAATGTATATTTAATTTGCTGTGACGTACAGAACGACTAAACATTTGCTAATATGTCGCGTCTACAGAACGAATAACAATAAATCTAAGAGTGAGGTGAATATAAACAAAATCAGAGTGAATTCTTCCGCAAATATTGCTTAAAGCATCCCCACTCAGATAATTGAATGGAAAAACAATTAGCTTAATTATTAATACCACTAT
This sequence comes from Manduca sexta, assembly GCF_014839805.1. Taxonomy (NCBI): domain Eukaryota; kingdom Metazoa; phylum Arthropoda; class Insecta; order Lepidoptera; family Sphingidae; genus Manduca; species Manduca sexta. The sequence continues at coordinate 6,553,913 of NC_051121.1, read as the reverse complement.
TGCACCCCGAGTTAACATCTGGCAATGGTAGTAGAATTATTGGACTCATACGTAATATATCAAAATGGTATACTAATGCTTACTTAAAACTTTCCAAGGGCAGCGCATGACCACCCTGCGAAGTCCCAGCCTCCTTGTTCTCGCGGTCGCAACAGAACAGCGTCAGAAAATCGCTTATAAACATTCCGAACGCATATAAAATTAAGCCGTTACGAACGAAATGGTCCAACTAGACCACTAAAATGTGTGACCTCGTAAACACTAACATTTTTAGTAAATCCGTTGATTTACTTTCCCGTAGAGAACAAGGTTTCGCGGATAATGTCTTAGTTCCGTATATAATCACAAGTATTAGGGATCGATATGTTTATCTGGAGATTTGCTGCATCGTCATTGTAGAAGCGTCTAAAGTTTTCTCATATTATAAAACACAATCATTTAAACGATTTTTTACAACGAATAAACACCTTTATCAACCCTTTAATTTATTTTTTGTCACAACACACGTCAATGATGTAAATATTTTTACTGCTTTAGACTGATCTAGAAATCCGTTCACGAGTAAAAGAACTGCACTAAATAAAAAAATCATAAATGGTATGCGCTTAGTAAAATCTTGTCAATAAGTGAGGATGTTGTTTATATAGCTTCGTGTTACCTACGCGTTGATAAGGGCTTTATCTATACAATTAGAACTAGAATGTCCGACACTGATAAACCTACAGTTACTCTCGGACAGACATGACATACAGTTATGATGCAGTTGATTAGATGATCGATTGAACGTAGTGAATCTTAGAAAGTCGTATATACAGATACTAGCTTCCGCTCGCAGCTTCGCCCGCGTGGATTTCGGACTTCAAAAATGGAGGAGGTGCTCAATTTGTCGGGATGTTTTTTAATGTATGGTGGTATGCAGGTGGTCCGATTGTCCGGTCAGGGTCTGATGATGGGATCCTGGCGAAATCGAAGGAAGCTTATAGCATGATTCAGTATTCACGCGTGATGGCTTATTATTAGCGTATTTCATGTATAACTTTGGTGTTTCTATACCGATTTCTATGATTCTTTTTTATGGAATATTTAATAATAATGTTAACTTTTTAAATTAGGGATGACTGAGAGTGTTATAAACGTAAGAGTAGACAAATATAATGAGAAAGCTTCGAACTGCTAAGCTATCGGGAGTTACACGTGTTATTGTGAGTCAACCATAAAAGATAGACATATGCTGTCGTGGGATATTTTTTACATAATTTTAAGGAGAACATTTCCGTCATACATGATTTCTGCGTAGCTTTAACCATTAAGGTTGCACACGCGACGGAAGCTTAAAAATGGAGTAACTTCTCCCGTTTTCCCAACATTTCCCTTCACTGCTCTGCTCCTATTAATTGTAGCGTAATGAAAAGTATACTATAACCAGCACAGGAGTATGACAAATAATTGTACCAAGTTTCGTTAAAATCCGTCGAGTAGTTTTTGTTTCTATAACGGTTATACAGACAGACAGACAGACAAAAATTTTACTAATTGCATTTTTGGCATCAGTATCGATCCCTAATCACCCCCTGATAGTTATTTTGGAAATATATTTCATGTACAGAATTGATCTCTCTACAGATTTATTATAAGTATAGATAGATAGAAGATATAGATGACGACGGATAATAAGAAAGCGAAGAATAAAACATGACGAACTCAGGTAAAGTGGGATAAGGGTAGCGAGGTGATGGTAAAAATCTATGCCTACTAATATATAGAATTAAATAGATTCTTTCGGAAACTGTTGCTTTAATTCTGACAATGTTTCTACTAATATAATAATACTTTTGTCTCACGAACAAACGTTTCGAACGGATCCATGTAGCCGGGTACTTATGAACTTGATGACCAGTTCTAAGAAGACGGTCCCACAAAAGATAAAGTGACGATTACCCAGGTATGCGGTTTGCTCGTCTCGTCATTTAATTGTATTCAAAGAATATTATGCCAATTTCTACAATAAAACTTTCCCGCCCTCACATCCACCACCGCAAAACTGTAAGCCAGCATCGACAGTGGCACGCATTTTATGACACCGAGCGGTGACGCTCGACGAGCACTAATTAGTCCACAAAGAAATTAATAAATTAGAAGTATAGGGAGGAGTTGGTAATATATTTTTTCCACACCCCTCCATAGCAAAGCGGGAAACAAAATTATGATATCTGCCAATGTCTGTTTAATCTCTGCCGACCCTTGGATTACAAACTGTACCATCGAACTTTAGCACGAACCGTGTTAGATTGAAATTATGTTTGGCGACCCATTTGATAATATGCCAACTGAACGCAGACGAGTTACCGATCCACAGAAATACCGATACATTATAATTATGAACGTTCCACACATCAATTCTAACTTAAATGTGTTTAATTCCGAACACTATATGAGACAGATTTATTGTGTAGTATATGGAAATAATCAGGTCGCTTGTGAAACTAGAAATGAAGTCTAATAAATTCTTAAACCAAGTGTTTACATGTTATAAATTCTCAGCATGATCAGACCATCTTCAAAAGCTGTTGACGTTTAGCAGATAGTCAAATGACCAATGGGGCATTCCACGTGAAGCGGGCACGAAAAAAAACTCGATGTCTCAGATTTTCGTAATATTTGATTATGTTATACCTGTATATGTCCTCGATCCAGATACAAAATATTATTAAAGTATAAAGCCTGGTTAGCGAGTAAAAGGACTTTGAAGTTTTGACTGGCCGGCTGGTATACGCCACTTCGAATCCAATTATCAAGTTTTTAAATGTTACAATAAAATAAATAAAGCAATGAAATAAATACTTCATTTAATGAGCTTTTTTATTGTATTTTTAAAATTGAAAAATGATTTTTTCTTTGAAAAAAATGTGTTTGAAAGTTTCAAACTTGAATTTCACAAAGTTGGCATATTTATATATTTTTTATTTTTTTTCTAAAAATAGCTACTATTGTATAGATAATCCCTGCGAAGTTTCATAATGGGCTGAGAAGTAGTTTAGGAGCTAGACCGATTACAGTGCCGAAGCGCGGCGGTCGCCAAAAAGAGCGAAGTAGTAAAAACTTTCAATTAAACTAAATACTTTCGATCAGAGTATTTTATCATGTTTTGCATCGCGCTAACGATTCAATTACATCTGATTATAATATAAAAAAATATATTTATATTACTGACGGTGCACAACAACATTTTAAAAAGATTTAATTGTATTAACTTGTTATATTTCAAACAGGATTGTGGTAAAGATGCAGAATTTCATTTTCGTGCCACTTCACATGGCAGAAGGGCAATTTGACGGTCTCGGTGATAACCTAAAACGCCTGGAGACACAAGCTAGTTTACATAACGCATCAAACAAAGCCATCACGATACCCGACTGCTTATACATATAGGCTAGAACATCAATGCCACAAACTCATATTTATTATTACTACTACTATTTATTATTATTATTCATATATATTTTAATGTTTCAAACTTGTATTTCACAAAATTGGCATATTTATATAATAACTTTTTCTACTAAAATAGCCAATATTGTATATAGATTATCCTTGCCAAGTTTCAAATGTTGTTGTGCACCGTCAGTAATATAAATATGTTTTTTAATATTATAATCAGATGTAATTGAATCGTTAGCGCGATGCAAAACATGATAAAATAGTCTGATCGAAAGTATTTAGTTTAATTGAAAGTTTTACTACTTCGCTCTTTCTGGCGACCGCCGCGCTTCGGCACTGTAATCGGTCTAGCTCTAAACTACTTCTCAGCCCATTATGAAACTTCGCAGGGGTTATCTATACAATAGTAGCTATTTTTAGAAAAAAATAAAAATATATAAATATGCCAACTTTGTGAAATTCAAGTTTGAAACTTTCAAACACATTTTTTTCAAAGAAAAAAAATCATTTTTCAATTTCCAAAAATACAATAAAAAAGCTCATTAAATGAATTATTTATTTCATTGCTTTATTTATTTTATTGTAACATTTAAAAACTTGATAATTGGATTCGAAGTGGCATATACCAGCCGGCCAGTCAAAACTTCAAAGTCCTTTTACTCGCTAACCAGGCTTTATACTTTAATAATATTTTGTATCTGAATCGAGGATATATACAGGTATAACATAATCAAATATTACGAAAATCTGAGACCTCGAGTTTTTTTTCGTGCCCGCTTCACGTGGAATGCCCCCAATCTAAGATCCTGCTCACTGAGAATTCGTAATATCTGCTTTGCCTTTTGAAACCTAAGCGTAATAATAATACTGAAGCATATACTATTTGAAAAATACTCAACATGATTCAATTAAATCTGGAACATCACCCAACAAAATGAAACTCAAATTCATTAAAACACATATCGCTTCCACAAACGACGGACAGAAAAGTGAAAACTGATTTCAAAATATAGATCAAGGCGACAACTGAGCAAATGCGTTTGTTCTCTATAACGCGTAACGTATAGAAAACACGATAAGAAACGAATGTCACAGCCTCAGTAAAATTACAATGTTAACATTTTTGTCGCGCGTGTAAAATCAACAGCTCATAACAAAGTTGAAATTAATGCTAGACAAGCTTTTGCCAGCGGCTCTGCCCGTGTGATAACATTAATTCGGGATAAATATTTTCCCGGGATAAAAGTAGCCTTTGGCAATCAGTAATAATAAAGCTTCCTATTAGTAAAAGAATTTTCTAAATCGGTTTAGTTGTTCTAGAGATTATCCCCTACAAAAAAAAAAAAAGTTAAAAACTTTTCTTTATAATATTAGTGTTAGATGTGAAGACCTCACACTACTTTACGACTGATGTTATTTATTTACCTCACCTCTCCTCTAAACCTGTTGCTATCCTATAATTTAAAAACAGCTACGATTGATCAATACATCGTTCCAAAATATTAACCTGTCTAGTCTATTTGGGGTCCCAAAGTTCTGGATAAGGTTACCAGGTCTAATCGCAAGACAAATAATGCTTGCATGATTAATTCCATAATATAAAATTAAGTTTAATTTCGCCAGTCTAAGTTCAAAGTATGTTGTGTAGTTGGTACCTGTCGGCCGGGATCATGTCAGCGGCGTCGTCTTCCATGGAGTCGTCGCCAACCTCCACCTCCAACTGGACCGGCGGCGGAGAGCTCATCTCCACAAATCACCTGCAACAAACATTTGGTTAAAAACGAATATAGGTAATGTAATAATCCAAATATATTTTTATCGTAACAAAAACAAGACAATTGGTAACATGAATATCATTAAGATAAATAATACCAAAAGAATGTGGATGACAGATTTATAGAAATGAATAGGAATTAGCGAAGTGACAGGAGTGTTTTGGAATTCTGAAATCCCACTATCAACAGCAAGCTCTCAATTAGAGTTAGTTTTCTGAGAGACTCTACCCTAGTCCGGGACCCATTCATTCTGCAGGCAAATCAACGTTACTCTACCAATTACTCAAAACTAAAAACCAAACTGCAATTTTATAACTCGCGTTTAAAACCACTCGATAAGTGCAAACAACAGCCGTCGTCATAACAAATCAATCGTTGTTTTGACTATGTCGTAGCGCCCAACATGACTCCGATATTAAAGAGATAAGATACCGTCAGTCTAGCCAATTTCACGGTTGTGTCATGACAACCAACGTACATTATTTTGTTTGCTATCTAAAATGAGGACAGAGTGACTGCTAATATCGCCGTAATATGGTTTATTTGAAATTCAACCAGAGCTGTGCGGTTATTAATTTTGGGACGAGGAGAATTATACCGTTTTATTGTATCTCATCTCTGATGAACATTTGAAAAAGTCGACGCATACGAAAACACATTAACTATTTATTTAAACACATAATAATATTAAGCATAATACACAATATGAACGATGTATCATTATAACGCCAAACTATGCTGAGTGCTAACGTTGGACCTCTTTGATGTATGATATTCACTTGCGATTTGACATGTGACTAATATATCTGGAAGGATAAAAGGAAAATGTTTCCTATATTATGAAAAGGTATTGTAATCAACCAACACAATGGTAGTACTATATATAATAAATAAGAGATTTGCCGATATAAAGTACGTAAAAGCTATAAAATTTTACATGTACTACTAGTTAACATCTTTTGTAAATATTCGAAAATTCACTCCTATTCATGCGACATCAAACGGATGAAATATTCCTTATACACCAGTTTAAGGAATATTATTTACGTATTTTCAATTACAGGAAAACCATAAAAAATAGAAATCACACTAACGGTAGTTTAAGAGAACCGCAACGATGAATAAAGACAAGAAAATGCGATTATAAACTGTTCTAGCCTTTTAACATAAGGCATAAATTTAGGTGACGTCGCTTTACCTGAGTTACATTAACAAAATTTGCCTTCCTGGTAGATGACATAAACAAAGGTAAGGTCAAATTTATGGCAAATTCCACCCGTCCTATTTTAATGAACGATTTCTATAATGGTTCAAAATGTAATGTTTCTTCTACTATTCCCGAAGATAGTTATTTAAATGTAATTATTGTTCCGTTTTTATGTCATTGACTAAATTGCTATTTGTTACTATACTTATGTCACAAAAATATTACAAATAATAACACGATTTTCGGCATAGTTGTAATCTGTATACACAGCAATACACGTTAAAATTTCATCTGAACGGGTTCTAAATCACATACAGATAATTTCTTGACAATGATAATGATACGAAAACGTGGCCCGTATTACGTTATTGCGACAAAAAAACAATAATCAAATGTCAACAATGTTAATGCCCTGGGTATTGTTAACAAAATTATATGTTTACAACACTAGGACCTTTCGAATATAATATAATTCATCTTATTGTGATTAAGTCCAGTTTACTTTACTTTTTTATGATAATATTATATCTCTGGAGAATACGAAAAGCGAAAGGTCTATGACATCTTAATATACATCAAGTTTGTTTATGTATAACTTGATGACGCGCCGCTGGTTTTATAGTTGCTAAGCTACTGATAACTTTTCTGAGAAGCGACTAAATGTGGCATGGCAATGGGGGCTGCTCAATCCAATTTTAACGACTCCAAAGTCGACAATGGGGATGGTCGGTCTCCAACTGTCGTATACACCTAAGGCGTTCTTTATCGTTCGGGGAAGTCTTTTCGTTTAGAAAGGGTCCGCAATGCGCTATCGCGCAGGCATGATTCCAAGCAGCTATCTTTGTAGAACAGTATACCCGGCCACCCTATACGCGCCGAAAGCCATCGCTAGTTTGGTTGCTATGCCAGTGTAAGTTGTACATAGGGCCAGGGACTCGGTTCAACGGTCGATCAACCGCTGTATTCTCCCGAGTGGCAACATTGGGCCGTAAGGCCGGTGAAACCAACATATCCGTTGCACTCACCTCCCAGTGGAGATAGCGATACTCCGTGCCAAAAAAGAAAGATGTTAGGTCTCATAATGTCCAGTAATATCACTGCTTTTTGCCAACTTGTAAACGCATTCAGAAGGTGTCATAACATGTACAGAGCTGTTACAACCATCAAGGAATTCAGACAAGGAAAAGTCGTTATATATACTTGATTTCCGTTAAGTCCGGAATTCCCATTCTAAGTGGCTTGTACCTTTTTGATTAGGGATTTCATAAACAAACTATAATATTGTCATGGGTAGAATATACATCCAATGGTTATTGATTTCTGCTTACAGCCGAAACAGAACTTCAAACAAATCATTCGTATCAAAATATCGAATCAAATTATTCGTATCCAAAAAGGTTATTCTGATCGGTCCATTCGCGATCAACCTTACGATAGCGATTGGGATCATTTATTGACATCGGCTATAAGGCTGCCTCGAAATTAACCGCGCCTTGACTTTTTGTATAGAATTACTTTTTCCCGCGACTGACGGAGCGCTGCCGTCCCGCTGCAGCCGTAAATTTAAGCGCGCCCTTATACTATATGAATCTCCGCTTGTTTTCCTAAGCACACGTTGTTTTAAGGACTTACTGATACCTTGTTATAAATGCGCGCGCATTTTAAGTGTGTATACAATAACAGAATGTTTCCAACATTATAGAAACCGGTGGAAATGAAAAGCGTTCATGAATTTGCAGGCGCTATTTATAATTATTCTGAACCAATCATGGTAGATAGGTTAAAATAAAATTGGTACTTTAAATTATAAAGTACCTCGCCGCCAAGCCCAGGCGCAATCATTTAGTGAGTAAAGGAATCGAACCCGAGGCATCTCGTTTTACCTAATAGTATAGTTGCATATTAACATTGTTGTGATTACATACAATTAGTTTTCCTGGCGTATTTATTTCGCCAAAATCAATAGAAATGTCATGGAATGATATCATTGCCTCAATAGACAAAATATATCAATTAATTAAAGTATCATTGTGTATGATTTAAATTAATTCATTGTGCCAATATTTTAGATAACAACTTGTGATAACCTAAAAAAACTCATATACATATTCACCATAAATTAACAACTGGTCATTTACGACCAGACAAGATTTTTTTAAATTATATAATTTTAATGTCATACATTTTGTCTTTTTATCAATTTAAAATAAACCTCGAAAAAAGGATGACATTCATAACAATAAGCTACTCATAAATACTCTAACCATAGATAAAAAATGGTAAGATAAAAAAATAATTTACAAGCCTTAATACATTTTCAGTCAAAAATACATTCACACACACCATATTCCCACTAAGTTACAAAGTGTTAAAAAATAAAACTAAAACCCACATTTTTTATGAGAAATATTATTCATGGATAATTTTTTGCATAATTTTAGTAGTGGTCAAAATTAATAGGTGGTGTCATTTATTAACACAATATCAAAACTACTGTGTGTGTTTGGATATTTACATTAAAATTACTTTATATAATGTTCAGTCAATATATAAATTCGTATAACTTGTACAATATTGCAGAATACAAGAAGTATTTAAATTTAACTTGATATTGATTTCAAATTACTTATAGTATGCATACTCAGCATTGTGATCTTCCTGTTTTGCCTCAAAAATTCTAAAAATAAGGATAAATGAGCATAGAAAAAATACTTTCAGAGCTACATTTCTCAATTTAATGTTATTTTATACACTGTATATGCCCTCCATTAATGTATAATATAAATCTTTATTTTCAAAACATTATATATTTTTTGGCATAAAATTCTAAGACTTGAATATTGTGCCTAATATCTATTATGTAGTGATATATTTGACACTGATTAAGTCATTGTATAAAAAATTGTTTAGTATTAAATGTATATGAATATAATATATAATATATGACTAATTATAATACTAGAAACACAGCATATATTATAGATATCTAACCTTCATATTCTGGTATCCATCCAAAGCTCTTATGTTCTATACAACTCAAGTATTCTAAGTGTAATAAAACAACTACAAACAACTTGTTTGAAAGTGAAAGTGTAATTGAAAAATTACTTTAGGTTTCATGTTTTGCAAGCCACTTAGAAAGACATTCTTTAATTGCTAAAACTCATCATTGACTTTCATTAAATAAATTGAATCCATGATGAATTAGAAACATTATTAGATTTCTATTAGAAACCTAGAAGAAAATGATTTCAGTTTTATAAGCAAAAGTTCCAAAAAATATTGCCTTATAGAAAAACAACAAAAAGTTGATTTTTAGGATTTATTTTATAATGGAAAGGAAAAGATTTATTGAGAATTTAGTTGAAAAAAAAATGAGAATTCCATAAATAGTCAATAGGGAAGTGTATTTATAATGATCAATGACATGTTGACAGTTGGCAGAGTAATTAACTTAAGCAACATATTTTTGCAACATTGAGCCTTATACATATTTACACATTTTTTTTTAATTTTTTGGATATTTTTGTATCACAAATGTAAGATGAATCAATTAACCCTCAAACTGTCAATGTAATACAATGTCTATTTGTACCCCCAGGAATCACTGTTCAATCACGGTAGTACTCCAATTTGACAAATGATGAGCCCTGGGTAATTACTCAGCGTTTTGAGACTTAAAATCAAATGTTTTAGGATGACGCGATCAGTGCTTTATTCCTGTTGTTACCTTTTATGGTTAGTAGCGTTAGTTGCCGTCAGGCTAGTAACACATACTGTTTTATTCAATTAAAAATTTATTTGGACTTAAACTAATGGATCAATGATGAAAGAGATTATTTGAACCCTTTCAATGACAAAATTAAGAAAAAAAAATACATCCTGATTTGATATTAATATGATAATATTGCAAATTACATGCATTAAATTAGCAACAGATGTAAATTGATGACTAAATATTTTATGAGATGTTACTTGCAGCTTAACCCATGTAAAGCGTTTTCTCCCTACAAAAGTCTCTATATCTCCATAGCGTTCTATAGTGGCACCAGTACAAAGCTGGCATCTTTTTTATCAGTCTTTAATTTAAAGTGCCAGCTAGGCTAAGCAAAAAAAACACAAATATATGAAGACAATGTTCCATTTAAAGGATGAATCAATTCCAAATATAAAATTCATATATAAAGCTTAATTATTTTAGTTTGTAGTGGCTCTTAAAGTCAGTTTTACTTTTTGTTAATGAGTTTTTTTATACACCAAAATTTGCCATCCCATGTTTATTTAAATTAAGGGCTCACATACACCAATTATTATTATATCAGGATGCCAAATAATAGATGTAGAATATGTTTTACTAGAATACTATATATATCTCTATGTAAAATGCATATAAAACATATTCATACACTATACTAAATTATCATAAAGTAAAATTTAAATATATTATGTAAGAAACAGCGGCAGATGACACCTTCTAATGTGGCTTCTTTGGATCTATTTTAAAAAATAAGGTCTTATTAATTAAAAACACCCTTTTTCAATCTTATTTGAAAAAGTACGCAAACTACCCAAGGGCGCAGTTGGACGTCATGGTTTGTCTAAGCTATTATCGTGGATCCTAAACCTTCTCGTAGTATGCTCGGCTATGTGCAATAATTACTTCCGCATTTCCTATAAACAACGCGCTACCTATCTGTATAGAACGTTACTTGCAATTTTCACGTCAAATTGAAAAGTAAAATCTAACGATTCATTTGCGACACAAAAACATCGCAACAAGCGCAATTATTGCACGCGCGACAGATTTCAGCGTAACAAAAGAAAATTAAACTACCATTACCTTCACAAGTCGATGTGTAAAATCATGCAACCAAAACGGCAATCTGCACCAACCAGCGAATCTAGTGTTCAATTAATTAATTATCTGATATCGCACACATCACAAATTTCCAATAAAGCAAATTTTCTCTGGCACGATTCCACAAAAATTTTGACGTTTCATCACAGAGCAATGAACAGTAAAAAATATTTTCACACAACACACATAAGTTCCGCCGCTACCTAGCGATGGATTAATGAATCGCAGATATTTATAGAATTCAGTAGCATATGCAATATAAATAGTGTTTTTATCCTTTTTAGAAACAATAAAAACAAAAAATATGCAAATCCGTTAGACGGACGATCGACTGTGTGGCTAGAGATTTCAATTTTTATCGGAAGTTGGGTGATGAGGTTTATCGGTTTTTAACTTATTATGCCAATACCGATTTTTAAAAAATATATTTATGGAAATCATTGAAAAACACAAAAAAGTAATTAGAACTGTTTGTTATTACTTGAATTTTTATTATTCAATTTTGCCTCTATAAATAAACATTTTCGGATTTTGAATATTTTTTAATAATGGTAATAATATTATGCTCTCTCAAATATCGGAATTTTAGTTTATTGGGCTCCATAGAGTAAGTAATATACTACGTAAGAAGAGGCGGCACTTAGTACATTGAATTTGAGCTCACGCACACATACGTGAGCCCAGTAGAGTTATATTTTGTACCAATATTACGCAGAAAAATGACACGCAAGGCTGCCAACTTACTATAAATCTGCTCGTTTCTAGGGACGTTCCTTATGTAATCGATATTATCGATAATTTTGTATCAACAGATTTATATCGATAAAAATTGCTGACCATAAATCTTACACTGGTATAAATTATGATTGAATTTAGAATATTAAAAATAAAACGTCCACAATTTTTAATAATTCCCTTTATTTAATTAGAAAATACACAATATTATCACGTGAATTTCTTATGTATAAATTGTATAATGTTTAGGTCTCCTACTTAGAAATTCATAACACTCCAGTTTTCCGTTATTTATTTCCAATTTTATATGGAAATTGTCAAATTCGATACCTTACATATATGATCTTTTTCCGCCCAATCAACAATTACTATGATACAATTATTGCAAGGGCAAATTCATCGATTTCGCACGTGCCTTTTTGATTAGGTTACTAAGCATAAAATTGAAACTCCATAATCTAGAGTATTCTCTTCAACGACTACCTGAGTTTGTAAATTTGAATTAAATATACATCACTTTTATGTAATGTTTTAAATCATAATATAAATTTTCTGTTACCGGTGTGGATCAAGTGGATACTTAGCCATAAATATGTTTGACTTTAGGTACTTTTGTATGCCACAAACTTCACATTTTTATACACATTAATTCTTTTCCCCATTCTCGCACACAAAATAAATAAACTACACAAAAGGGGACCGGCCTATGCTTGATTTTGTACACTATTCTATATGTAATGGTTAATAATACGAAAAAGAAGCACTCCTGCGAAAACTGCATAACAATTGGTTAAAAAATGAGCGAGTAATTCATATTTAAAATATTGTAATGTGCAGAAGTGGGCGCGATGTGGGGATATCGCTTCATCTCTTTTTTTCGCACGCGTCGTAATTCCCGATGACGTCACATGTGGATATTTCGTCTCTTTTCTGTTTCTTGTTAATTACCCCTTCCACCGAAATTCAAAGACTTATAACTTGTTGATTTTTTACCGGATTTTAATAATTCCTTCTGTGTTGTAATTTATATTATGTAAATATTTGATAATAGTAAAGAACAAAAATGAGTCCGGTACCCTAATGTAAACAGAGTTAGAGTCAATATCTCGGAATAATAAGAATCACTATCTCGTAACACACACTACACAAATTCCTTCAAGAAGAAATATACACGAAACGGAAAAGCTGGCTCAACTCAACATATTCGACATAAAACTTAACTTATTATTGAACATAATCGCAATTATACAATTTTTTTGCAAATAAACTTCAACAATGACAAATCTACCGTCAACAATGGCGGCAAATTATCAACTATCATGGTAGCCAACATGCTTTAATTTTTTTTTGGATTATTATGTTGGTACAAGATGTTACGATGAGACGTCCTTTTGTCAACCAAAACTAAACTCTATGTAACGGCATTAAGTTATATAATCATTCATCATTACACAAAATGTTCTAAGTGTCCACCCCCTGTTGGGCTCTGGGAATGAGGACTGAGGAAATTGTAAATATATACTTTTTGGATGTGGTTAGTGGATAGAAATGTTACTATGAACTATTAAAGTACTAATAGTTGCTAGTTGTTCCCATGAATATTAAGTACAGGCCCACGTTTCTAGAGCTTATTTTTTTACTTAAAATAACTTTACCACTCAAATTCTGAACTCATTTTATTATATTTTTTAATTATTCTAAGCTCAGCGACTGATGTTACAGTCAGACACAACAGTTGCTAAATAAATTCAAAACTTCAAATCACGTTATAACTTCGTCTGTAGCAGCAGATTGTTTTTCTTTACTAAAATAAAAAGTGGCTACAAAATCAATACATAGTATAAAACAAAGTCGCTTTCTCTGTCCCTATGTATGCTTAAATTTTTAAAACTAGATTTGATGCGGTTTTTTTTAATAGATAGAGTGATTCAAGAGGAAGGTTTATATGTATAATAATAACATCCATTAAATAGTGGAGAAATACTGTTATTTTGTTATGTTATACCCGTGCGAAGCCGGGGCGGGTCGCTAGTATAGTATACTAGCTTTTGTCCGCGGCTCCGCCCGCGTTATAAAGTTTTTCAGGCTAAAGTTTTCCGTTATAAAAGTAGTAGTTTCCCGGGAGCCTATGTTCTTCCCAGGGTCTCAAACTGTCTCCATACCAAATTTCATCTTAATACGTTGGGTAGTTTTTGAGTTTAACACGTTCAGGCAGACAGATGCAGCGGGGGACTTTGTTTTATAATATATTTTTGTAGAACTTTTTAAGAGGAACAATCCCGTCATACATCATTGTTGTGTAACTTTAACCGTTTACGCAGCGCAGGCAACGGAAGCTCTCAAAACTAATAATTTTCCCCGTTTTTGCAACATGTTTCATTACTGCCCCGCTCCTATTGGTCATAACGTGATGATATATAGCCTATAGCACTCCAGGAACAAAGGGCTATCCAACACAAAAAGATTTTTTCAGTTCAAACCGGTAGTTCCTGAGATTAGCCATTACTCTCCGCTCCTATTGGCCATAGCGTGATGATATATAGCCTATAGCGGTCCACAAATAAAGGGCTATCCAACACAAAACGAATTTTTCAGTTGAAACCGTAAGTTCCTGAGATTAGCCATTACTGCTCCGCTCCTATTGGTCATAGCGTGATGATATATAACTTTGAGCACTCCACAAACAAAGGACTATTCAACACAAAAAGAATTTTTCAGTTCGAATCGGTAGTTCCTGAGATTAGCCATTACTGCTCCGCTCCTATTGGGTATAGCGTGATGATATATAGCCTATAGCATTCCACGAACTAAGTACTATCCAACGCAAAAGATTTTTTCAGTTTGGACCGGTAGTTCCTGAGATTAGCCATTACTGCTCCGCTCCTATTGGGTATAGCGTGATGATATATAGCCTATAGCACTCCACGAACAAAGGGCTATCCAACGCAAAAAGAATTTTTCAGTTTGGACCGGTAGTTCCTGAGATTAGCTATTACTGCTCCGCTCCTATGGGGTATAGCGTGATGATATATAGCCTATAGCATTCCACGAACTAAGTACTATCCAACGCAAAAAGAATTTTTCAGTTTGGACCGGTAGTTCCTGAGATTAGCTATTACTGCTCCGCTCCTATGGGGTATAGCGTGATGATATATAGCCTATAGCATTCCACGAACTAAGTACTATCCAACGCAAAAAGAATTTTTCAGTTTGGATCGGTAGTTCCTGAGATCAGCCATTACTGCTCCGCTCCTATTGGGTATAGCGTGATGATATATAGCCTATAGCACTCCACGAACAAAGGGCTATCCAATGCAAAAAGAATTTTTCGGATTGGACCGGTAGTTCCTGAGATTAGCGCGTTCAAACAAACAAACAAACAAACAAACAAACTCTTCAGCTTTATATAATAGTATAGATATAGATAATATAAAAATAATAAAATGTGAAGTTGCAAATATCTATAGTTTTTATTTCTATAAAAATAGAACACATTTTATATCTTATGATTTGGTGGTAGAAAATCCAAGGGGCGGATATTTGTCGAGTATCTCAGCCATTGACGACGGGTAAAATGCCATAAACTTAAATCTCTCTCCCATTTTTTTCGGATCTACAAGCATTTCATAAGCACTTTTGATTTTTTCTTTATCCTCTTCAGTTTTAGCATTATCCATTAGGACCTATAAATGTATTTGTTTCAAATTAATATAATGGATTTACACTAATATAAACATAAATATTGGATTTAATTTTAAAAATTAGTTTAAGTTAATTAAACTAATTAGAAACTATGAATCTGATTTAAGTCTAAAATTAGTTCTTCATATTCAATAGGTAAAAATTCAATTTTGATACATAAGGATACAATAACTGATTAAAATAGATTTATTTATTACATTACCTGTAACCTTAATTCAGCCTGGCATCTTTCCAAGAACTCTTTCTGCTTAACAGGTCCTACAACTAAAGCAAAGTTCTCAGCTCCAGGAGATTTCGATGCTGCTATCCTGAGTTGGGAAAAGTCTACATCAGCTGTAAGGTCACTGGCCCCCGGGTTCTCAAGTGGGTCTACCAGTTGGTGTTTGTGGAAAGCCTGAAAAATTTAATGTTTATATCCTTATATGAAGAATAATATCACATTGTGTAACACCAAGTACTAAAATGATTTACGAAATTATAAAAAACATTCAATAATTTATTAAAATTACAAACAAATATAAAATATACACACCCTGAAAGTGTCGCCTTTTTCACCCTCATGACCATAGTCAGCTATCAATGCTAAGCCTCCAAACTCATCCACTCTCTGGGCTAACTGCCTGGCCACTCCTAGACCTCGTGCACTGATCTCGAGCTCAGTCCTGTCTCCTGAATCCAATGGAGGCCTCACCAACATCTTAACTGACTGTGTTTCCTCACCAGATATTCTATAGTATAACTTATTATTTTTATCTAGATCTATCAAGAGTTCCCGCCAACCTTTGTCAGTTTTCTGAAATAGAATAGAGATATTCATCGAATATTCAAATGTGCAACTAATGCATTTGTTATTGGGCTTATATACAGCTCCATGATAGCATAAGTAGCCAACATATCACCCTAAGAAAAAACAAAATTTTATATGTTTAGCAATATCTATTGTCTATATATTGTCTATTTAAATAGATTGATTGCAAAACCTGAGGCTAAAGATCTTGTTGGTACTGTAATACATAGTAAGTCATGATATAAAGAGACAACAGTTTTTATTTATGTTAACATAATATTTATGGCCAAACCATACTTTTGATAAGGAACCATAATATATTAACTCACTTACTTCAAATTTGTGTATAGGAAGTACATCGAAGAACTCATGTGCAATGTACCAGGAGAATGCATTGGGTACTTTCTTCAAATCATTGTACCAATATACCTTGATGCCACTTACTGTTTCTCCCTGAAATTGACATACAAAAACCTTTGTCATTTTGATAAGAGACCAATATAAATAAACTCTAAACATATTATTACTTGTAATATTATTTGTAACTTCCAAAGATTTTGTACTACAGCCTAGCATGTATTATTAAATATTCTGAGATTGTTTTTACTATTATCCAAATATTCTAAAGTATAAAGACATGCTATTACTCATGTGGTGGTAATTTAAAAACCATAATGTTAAAATCTTATAACAATAAAGAAAATGAAATATACATATATCAATACAATGAATACTACCTCATGGTTGTGGGGCATATCAATATCAACTGGTCTATGAGACATACATAATCTGTTGGCTTGTATAGCTTGCATTGTTGTCGAGATCTCCACAAGGTGCAAACTGACATCAGATCCTTTATAACCCAGGCGATTTAAAACCTGTAAATATTTTTATTTAAATGATTGTCATTCAAATGTTTTTCATATAATAACTCAATTACGTCTTGGCATTATTATTATTATAAATGTAAATTTAATACTATGAAAACACTGAGAGCAATAAAATTGAGTTTCTAAAGTAATATACTGTATTTAAAAAAATAAAAATTACCCTTAAAACATCTAACAATAACGTGCCTTTTCCAGGCCCCAGTTCTACAATCTGCAAGGGCTTGCTAGGTCCCATTTTCTGAGTCTCAGCACAAAACCAAATCGCTAGTATTTCACCAAAAAGTTGAGTGATTTCAGGAGACGTCACGAAGTCACCGCTTTCGCCTATAACTTCCTTTTTCATGTAATAACCTTCAGTAGGATTTGTAATGACTATGTGCATGTATTCAGCCACAGTGATTGGCCCGTTAAGTCGTATTTTCTCTTTAATAATATCCATTATACTTGGCGCAGAAGCCGGCGAAGGCATTTTCAAAGTTTTGGGATCAGGTCGTTTTATCGTTTTGTAAGCATATCCTCTCGCAACCATCGATGGTAAAACTAGCCTATTACACA
The DNA here is from genome assembly GCF_014839805.1 of Manduca sexta. Taxonomy (NCBI): domain Eukaryota; kingdom Metazoa; phylum Arthropoda; class Insecta; order Lepidoptera; family Sphingidae; genus Manduca; species Manduca sexta. The sequence continues at coordinate 6,535,966 of NC_051121.1, read as the reverse complement.
TTCTAAACACTAAACTAGAATTCATTTTTAAATTATTAGGTTATATTCGCTTTCAATGCAATTTTATTTCATTTTCAAAATTATCTACTGTCATTACCAGCTGTTTTTTTTTTTTTATATAATTCGTCCTTAGAGGACAGGCTATAGTATTACGACCATACTGCCTAGTCTTACGTATATTACTAGCTGTTTCTTGACATGGCCAAAGAGAATACAAATACTACGTAAGAGACATGGCAAAGAAGACGGTGTAGTGCTGTATATGATTTGCAATCGAAAAATATCGTTTTATCGTTTCTTCTTCCACAGATTAAACCAATAATCATTCCCATTTAATTAAATTAAAACCTGTTACCGTTTGTCTTTTTTTTGTACCAAATAGTAGTTAGCTGGTTGTTATTAGAAACAGAATTTATTAAAAACATGAAACAAATTCTTTCTTACTAGTAGAAGAGTTACAACTCACATCTAAAACTACAGAGAAGATGAAAAAGTGACAACATAATAGAATAGAACTATCTGTAACAGGATGTCATCAGCAACAGATGACATCTCTTTCTTTCTTATGAAAATGTCAAGAATATAATGAAGCTTGCGACAGTGTGTAAAGGAACTTTTGTCCATCTTGTGGAATACCGCTTTTTTCTTTGTTTTGTAACAGCTACCGTTTGTAATTGGTTCATACCTGTTATACTTCACTGTTATCTAGTTTATTGGTCTCTGACTGTTATGATAAATACGAGTACGTCTTCAAAGTACGAAAGTGTTTTATTGAAAAGTTTAAATTCATTAGATTTCTGTGGGTACAACTACATTACAATATGGAAAAGCCAAGTAAATATACACACAATTTATAGTAATAAAACATTTTCATTAGATTTACAGGAGTGTTAATAAAAATAATAATTTATGACTGCAATTTTGTTGAGGTTATGTTTGGGTTTAACACGTGAATTTAGAATTTATTTTTATACCAAAAACAATTAAATTCATATGCATACATAGGAATATAACTATATTTTGTTGTATTTATAAAGCGCAAGTTGGTGGTGAAACCATGGCAAAGGAAGAAAAAAATAAAATGAGAATAAACCGAAACGCTCGGCTCATACTGCGAAACGTTTCATTTAAAGCCACTGAAGAATCACTGAGAGAGCATTTTGAACAATACGGCAATATATTGGAAGTGAAATTGTTAAAAAAGCCTGATGGGAAACTCGTGGGATGTGCTTTTGTGCATTTCAAGAATGTACCGATGGCAAAGAAGGCGTTACTTAACACTAATATGAATCCCTTTTTGGGTAAGTTGAATTTTATTAATTGTTTATATATTAGGTTAAAAAATACATACTTTGAAATTATCCAGAAGAATTTCAAAGGTATGTGAAATTTTCCACTATCAGCACTTGACCAGCATAGACCTAAACCCTCTCAGTAGTAGAGGAGGCTAGTGCACATAAATACATAGCATGTAATACAGTACTGCAGTGGCGAAGGGTCCATATACTTAACCCAATTCCTGTCGGCTTCCCTTTAAGTAGAATCTATAATCAGAATATTTTGCAGACCGCATTTATGCATAATATTAGAAAATATATGTTGTGTCTGGTTGCCTTTCGAAAAATTTCACCTATCACCAGTGCAGGACTGGTGTTATTCATCATAATCAGCCGCAGGATGTCCACTGCTGAACATGCGCCTCCCCCAACAATTTCCAGATCGCCCTATTGGAAGCAGTCCGCATCCAGCGACCTCCTGTGACTTTTAAGAGTTATTACTATAAATTATATTAGTTTTGTGTTATTACTATAAATATTTAAGTTTAATGAACATTTAAGAACATTTCGTCTTCTAGGTAGACCAATATCTGTGGATTGGGCAGTGCCTAAAGACAAATACATGCAACATGTGGTGAACAGGCAGCTGGAGATTCAGGAACAAGTCAAGAAGGAAGATTCCGACAGTGATGATGACGGACCACCTCTCAATTTGACCAATGATGACCTCAAACAAGAGATCAAGAGTGAGTATTTAAAAGCTTGAGACTAATTTGCTCAGATTTTTTTCAGTTTTGATCAAGACGCCCATCTGATTGTTTTTCTAAATCAGCCAATGAATTACATAAAGGAACTTATGTCTATAAAACATATTAGAAAGATGCTGACATAGGCATTTTAAAATCGTGGTGGAAATTAATTAATTTTAATGTTTTCTACAGGTGAATCAGAAAAGTCTGATGATGACAAATCCAAAGACTCTGAAAGTGATGATGAGAGTGACAATAAAGATAGTGAGGATGATGAGGAAAATGAAGATGAAGAATCTGAAGATGAAGGTGATGAGGGCATGGATGATGCTCAAAGTGTAACTAGTACGCAAGCTGAATCAAAACGGTTAGTATGCGAGAATAAAATCACTATGTAAATGTTTGTAACATTTCATTAAAAAAAAATTTTAATTCCTACCTTTAAAATTCTTTTCTGGGTTTCCTTATTTCTAGGGAGGAAATTATGATATAAAAAACTGTGTAAAATCCGAAAAACAGTTTTATTTCAATGTCTAAAATTTGCATAAACATAAGAAATCATTTTTTATATGTGTATAATGTATAAGCAGGAAAAGGAGTGCACAACAAAAAAATAATTACAGTTACAATTTATATAAGGCAAAAAAAATAAAATACAATAAAAATTCTTAATAAATATTGTAGTGTGCGACTGAATGACGCAGAGGATGGCTGCACAGTGTTCATGACAAATATACCATTCAGCGTGGACAATGATCAGTTAAAGGTCTTTGCGGAACAAACTGGCCCTGTGAAATATGCACTTGTCTGCATTGACAAAATGACCGAACACTCCAAGGGTTCTGGTTTTGTCAAGTTTGTGGTGAGTTCATTTTAATATAGGTTCTGAAATAGTAAAGACGGACACATTGCAGTGGAGATTCTAAAATTGTACCCTGTCTTTCATATACAATTCATATTATTCTAATGAAAATCTATTTGCATCACTTCTAATTGTACCTGTTAATTCTAATTTCAGCCATATTTTCCGAGATACAAAATTGAATTTTAATTGTCCATTTTCACTGTTCCCCATTCCTCAACCCAAGGAAACTTTAGTATCTTAAGTATGATTTGATACATAAACAGGTGAATGATAATTGTTATAGAATAAAGAAGATGCGGATAAATTCTTGGCGCTACCAGCAGCTCAGCTCAAACTAGAAGGTCAGGTGATGCAAGTGAAGCCAGCATTGAAGAAGGAAAACTTGCAGAATGGGAAAAAGAAGGAATCAAAAGACAATAGAAACTTATATCTTGTAAAGGAGGGAGGTAAGATATTATGCATTTTTTATACAGCTTTAAGGACACAAAGAATTTTGCTTATATTCTATACTAATAAGAAACACTGACGAAATTTGTTTATGTAACTGTAAGGGCTTTATCCCGGCAACACATCTTTCACAAAATAAAACTCCCACTGTATACTTGGTTTTCTTTAATAAAAAGCGACAAAAAACAAATACAAGTAACAAATAGGCAAGTAAAACCAGGACATGACATTTATTGCTTTCTTCCGTAGCATTTATAAGATAACATACTAGTTTCAAAACTCTCAACCTTATATGAATACTATTTACAGTGATTGTGGCTGGTACAAAAGCGGCAGTGGGTGTTTCCGCGTCAGACATGGCCAAACGGTTGGCTCTCGAGCGCAGTAAGACTCAGATGCTCAAAAACTTGAACAGGTAATGTGACATGTAATTAGACATTGTAATAATGTTAATGTCTGATTAAATTGAATTGAAAATATCGGAGGATCTTAAGTGGGAAGAACATATAACATCAATTACAAAGAAAGCTAAGACCCTTATTTGTCTAATCAGAAAAGCCTTTGGAAATCTCACACCCGACATGGTACTTCGGATACACAAAACCTTTGTGAGACCGATTCTGGAGTATGCATTCCAGATCTGGAGCCCGTATTTTGTTAAGGACATCGAACTTCTGGAAAAGGTACAGCGCAATTTCACAAAAATACCACGAATCTTGAAACAACGTAGTTACGAAGAACGCCTAAAGGTGTTGAGCCTCACTAACCTAAAGGATCGTAGGGACCGTGGAGATCTGATCGAAACGTACAAGATTCTAACTGGACATTACGACATTCAAGGTTTTGAACACAAAATCTTCGCACGCGACGAAAATTTCCATCTAAGAGGCCATTCTTTAAAGTTGCGTACCAGCTTCTCAAACAATAATCCACACAAGCACTTCTTGAGTAATAGAGTGGTCAGAGCGCGGAATAAACTCCCAGAACATGTGGTTACAGCTGGAAACATATACCAGTTTAAGAACCGACTGGACAATTACTTAGCTGCAAATGAAAACCTGTAGTAATAGCGAGATACGGGCATTATCAGTTGTTTCAACTGCCTGCCTGATGTATATAATAATAATAATAAATTGTGTAGAACTTTGAAAACTATATAAGAATAGACAGGATACGAATCACATTTTTATAGATTGACTTCTGCTTTCTAAACTTGCAAATATTAAAAATAATTAGATAAGTGTGTTATTTTATTATTTTTAAAAGTTATACAGATTTTAAAAAAAGGGACAAACAAAAATTCTAAAAATGTTTTTGTCTCTTGTTGCTCTAAAAAACTTATATGTATATATCTAATATATTAGTTTTTATTTAATATCTGTAATATACAAACAATGGCCTGTTATAATTTTATTATAAGTATAGATTGGTTTTAGATATAAATGCTAACTGTATTCAAATAGATTCGTGTCCCGCTACCGGCTGGTAGTGTCTAACCTGCCGCCGAACTGCACCGACTCGCGGCTGCGCAGCATCTGCCTCGAGGCGGCCGGCCGCCGCGCCACCATCACCGAGGCCAGGGTAATGAGGGACCTGCGCAGCCTAGTCGGCAAGGACGGGAAGCATCCGTGAGTACACACCATCATTGAATATTCAAACTGGGATCGTTTAATCGTCGTTCGATCTTCGATTGCTATCTTTGGATTGATCCTGAAAGTAGTTGTAAAGTATAATATGAATAGGGATTTGTGTTTATGTTTATAATTATTCTGAGCAGTTATGCGGTAGGTGTCATAAACTAGTTAGTTTTATTGTAAGATATGTATAAATATGTAATAATGTTTCGCGTTCAACAATGCAGTGAATTTTACTGATTTTACCTTACTCAATATGAGATCAATGATTTGATAAGATTTTATCGCGTTTAGTCTGCCTGACGTAAACTCTGAAGTTATTTAATAATGACCGGTGGCGGACTTTGGGTGGCAAACGGGGGTACCCTAGGCCCCGTGATTGTAAGAGGCACAAAGAAAATATCTTCTTAACTGTCAAAAGACTTCGTAAATCTGTCTGAGCCTCGCATTAGCAATGGCAGTTACTGCTACTTATTACTTAGAATAAAACAAAAATATGTCTGAAAATTCATGATCTCTACCATATTGTTTTAGATCGAAAGGCTACGGATTCGTGATGTTCATGCGGCACGAGGATGCGCTAGCGTGTCTCAGGAAACTTAACAACAATCCAGATATTTTCGACAAGAACAATGTAAGTGTTATATTTGCAGGACAAGCTATAAGAGTACTTACTCTTGAACGAATTAGCTTGTGTTTCTAGAGTATTAAAAACTATGTTAGTAAGGAATAATGCTCACATTGCACAAAATAGGCCTGGTGGGCTTACTTCAATTCCTTTATTCAAAAGATAGTAATCTGTTAACAAACAATACTTTAGTATTAAGAGAGTTAGTGGAGAAACAGAGAGTGCACCTGTGTATTGCGCACATACTTGTGCACTACAATATCTCCTGCGTACATGGCTGATCTATGTTGAAATTGACCGCCGTGGGCGAAATTCTACTAGAAGGGATTCATACTACCAATGAATCATTTAAATGCATGACCATAATTTTATATTAAACTGCTTTTTTTCCAGAGGCCCATAGTATCATTCTCAATAGAAGATCGGACAGCGCTTAACGCAAGAAAGAAGAGATTAGAGAAGTCCATAGCCAACAACCCTCTGGCAAGAAATAACAATGATACTGAGGCAATGAAACGTAAAAACAGGAAACGTAAGAATCAAATGCCGCCCGACGAGAGTTACGTGAAAAAAGGCAGGTTCGAGAAAAACAAGCCGGCGCCACCCGGGAAGTTTGTGAAGAGACCCGACGATGAAGATGTTGGCGAATATACAGGTAAAATGCTCTTATTTAAATGTATTCTTCTGGTAAATTAGTTATTGATGAAGGTTATCACTTACTATTGTGTTACCAGCTCTTTGTCAACTTTTGTCCAGTTATTTTTTTTTATATAAATACATTAAATTTTAATCTCTTACTAAGCTTATTTGTTATCGTTTATTTGGATTTTTCTGAAATAGATAGATAAAATATGGAAATTGTCATATTTTCTGGCATAAAAATGAGACATACATTACTCATTCATCTGTCGTCTATGAAAATCGTATCAAAATCGGTGAAGTCATATTAAAGCTCAGACTGGTTGATCCAAAATTGTCGAATAGATATACCTGTATGAAATTCATGAGTTATTATTATGTTATCCAGGGTTTACTGCAAAAGAAGGAGCGCAACATAAATTAAGAAGTAACCACAAGTTGAGAGAGCAGGCGGACTTGCACCGAAGAACTGTAAAAATAGAGAAGAAGAAAAGCAAACACGCTCTGAGACTGAAGAAAGCGGCTCGGGAGAGAGTGAAGCAACCAAAACAGAAGATTAATAAAGGACAACCTTCTAGAAGGAAGAAGTTCAAACAGCGTAGGAATGAGTAGTTTGAAATTATTATCAAGTTAAGTCTTATTTAATTGTTATGTTAAAAAGCAATACATGTTAATTGCTTCGATACTTTTAACAGTTTGAACGAAAAACATCTGTATATAATTGTGTGATCTGTACGCCTATCTGCCGTTTTTAACGATCCCAATTTCAACCTTCGGTCCGATCTCAAAAATAACCAATCAAAATAAGTAATTTGTTAGTATTGCAAAAAATAACTTTATTCTGATTGGTCCATTTTCGCGGACTATTAAGCGTTTGGGATCGTTTTTTAAAAGTTTTAAAAAAATCGGCGATTCGTCGTCGTATTCCTCTACATGACAACCCACGAAAATACCTAATTAAAGATGATCATATTATTAACCACAGTAATTCCCATACTTTATAGTGATGTCGTTTTAATTGGGAAAGCGATTCTAAAATGATTTCCTCGTTCATTGACCACTCACTGCAGTAGTGGCTATTTTTAATATATTTTGATTTGCACTGTTACAATTCAATGTGGCTTAAGATGGTAATAAAATGTAATATATTTACCAAAATTGTTTCATTTGTTATTATAACAGGGGGATTACGTATCAAATAGAAGAACCTAGCCCCCTCCCTAACCCTATGAGAAACAAAACTAAGTATAACATAATTAGAGATATGTGAATAAATATAATTACCTACGTAAATCCTTAGAATATATTATTATATTGTTCAATGGAGTGTTGATTCCTATTCTTATAACAAATAAGATTCATCTGGCTCGTTGACCGGAATGTATGCTATACTGACTCAAATCAGTAATTCTCCTAATATGTGTGTCCATAAAATTCGTTCCAATAAAGATGGAATTTAAAATGGTGGCGATAATCATCTCTCGCTCACACAATATTGCTGTCTTTATTCACTCACTCGATACTACTGTGTGGATAAAAAAAATAATTTTGCTACCACGCTCGAGAACTATAATAAAATTACTATCGAATAACACTTTAATCAAAATAAATGTAAAATATATATCAAAAGTTATGGTTTTCTCCCTATGTTTCGAAGGCTATATTTGACAGTTATACCATTTTATTCATAAAAATAAACTGTAGACGGTTCGAGCACTTAGCTGTTGAATCTTGTAAAATACGCCCTCAATCTTTGTAGGATATTGATAGTATGTATTGCACTTTCCTACGTAACTATACCGTGGAAAAAAAAAACAATATCTGTATTTTACCAACGTTGATTGGAAGCAGGGAATCTAGACAATACTTAGGTCGTAGATAATTTCAGCCGCCATTGTATCTTTACAGGATCAATAAAACAATTGACCCCGACGTGATTTGAACACGCAACCTTCTGATCTGGAGTCAGACGCGCTACCGTTGCGCCACGGAGTCGTTATGTCGTCAATCAGTAATTGCTAACATGGTTTTATTCGAGTAAAGTCTATTTCTAATTTTATAATTGGTGCTAAATAAATCATTCAATACACTTTCAAATGACATGTAAAGTAATACGCTAGTTTAAAGATCGGTATTTCATGATAAAAAGGAAAGCGGCAAAAGCCTAGTTAGGTGTAGAAGGGCCTGTTGAGACGAATTCCTGCAGGTTCAAAACTCAAGGTTATACATCTCTGACTTTTATAAAGTTATGTGGGTGTTCGCTGTGAATTACCGCTAGCATAAACGGTGAAGGAAAACATCCTGAGGAAACTTGCATACCAGAGAAGTTCTCAATAAGAATTTCGAAGGTATGTGAAGCCTGCCAACCTGCGGGTTGTGCTGCCTTAGACAACAACGCTGCCCCAGTGCGCTGGGGCAGCGTTGTGGTCTAAGGCCTAAAGCCTTCTCAATAGAGGAGGTTCGTGCCCAGCAGTGGACAGTATACAGGGTCGTTTTGTGATTTGACACAAAAAGTTAGCAAAACTAAAGAATAGTAGTGATTTCATTTATTAACGTAGTGTCAAAATGACCTTGTAGAATACAATTCAAACCCATTGATAAAATTTAGGTTTTATAAAAAAATTAAAAATATTTTTTGAAATTGGGTATTAAAACAAAATTGAATGCTCTAGTTGTAGCTAACGGTCCTATTGGGACGTAAAAGAAGGAAATCATCAAACACTCAAGTTTCATTGCAGTTTATTTTGTATCTTCACAAAATAAAAATAACGGCTGTGTAAAAAGCACCACATTAATTTATACAAGAACCCACGTAATATAAATTAAAATTAATAGGATTACATATTTTTTCAAATATTCCAAGTATCCTTGACTTAGGAAGTGTGCAAACATGTTGATATTCTCACGATACGAGCTTCAATCAACGGTGACAATTAATATTTTTATCCATATTTAGCTCTCCAATATGTCGAATGCACGCTCATTTTACAATTTTGTTATTATAATTTCACTTCTTAAGATTGCGAAACAATGGGATCTCGCAAACACGGACTTGAATTACGATCTCACAATTCAATGCAAAAGTAAGTGATTTATTTACTATAATTATTACTTATAATTAATAATAGGGATCCAACATTATCACATTTTTATACCCAGTCAAAGAGAAATTGTTAAAAACTCAATACTTATACTAATAACATAGTTATATTCTATTCAATTTTATTATGTTTACAGCTAAGCATTTTCTTGGCGTAAAAGCAGTCCCGGATCTTGTATATTTTCGAGGCGGGGCAAAATTTGGAAAATGCCACTCCCACCCACCTATATTTTTCCTTTCATTTTGCGCCCAGCGGGAAATAATTTTAGAATTTAATGTACTGAATGTCTCAGTAATCAAAGTTACGTTAATGATGAATTATGTATTCGTTTGCCAAGTTTGAATTTGCCGCCCTCTGAATTCGCCGCTCGGGGCATGGGCCCCGGCTAGCCTCCCCTTAGATCCGGGGCAGTGTAAAAGGTAGAACTTTTAGGTCATAATCACCACAGGACTCTATTTTTGTTTCAGTCAATTATATCTAAGTATTTTGAGTCCATGGTGCCCATAAGCATGCTGTCGTGTCCCCTAAGGCCTAACTAGTCCAAAAGGCCGGTAATTAGTAGTTTCATAGGCGTTTTTTTATCTGACCTTATACTTACTTCTTCAATGTATGGCATTTTTAAACTAGAACTTTTATGCACACTGATGCTCCGGGTTGAAGAATAACTTTCCTACGAATTTGGAGACATAAATAAAAGTATGCATTTCCATTCATTCTTTCGTTTTGAGAGGCCTATGTTCAGCAGTGGGCTTCTTGGGGCTGATGATGATTGAAAATTTAGTAAAATGTGGACAAAAGCGCATCAATTCAGAGTTATTAGTTTAGTCCATACCACTTCCTCGACTTAACGTTGTTAATTTTAATAATAATACATACTGCTAAGCCCGGGCCTCCAAAGCAAGGCCATCAAAAGGGCTTAGGCCTTAGTCTACCGCGATAGCGCTGGTTGGCAAACTTTAAATACCTTCGAATATCTTATGGAGACCGCTCGGGTATGTAGGTTTTCTCACGATGTTTTCCTCCACCGTTAAAGCGATCGATAATTGACAAACAATATACACATAAATTAGAAAAGTCTTGGGTTTACAAAATTTTCATATTCGTATTCGCAAATCATTTAATTCCCAACCAGACTATTGTGAATTTTTAACAACTTTTAATAACATTGTGAAAAGCTAATTTCTTCATTTCAAAAAAAATGGCACCCAATTCACAATATGCCATTACTCACACCCCACTGTGTATAAACATTTTGGTCAATAAATCACATTTTGTAGTAGAAGTAGAACAACTGACACTTTTAAATTATAATGTCCATCGAGTTAGACCTAATGTGATACGCCTATAACCGCATGCTGATCTTCTCTTGCTTGTGCAGAAGACCGCAGTCGTCCAGGTGGCAAAGCAACGCCGTGAGGTACTCTTCAGGGTGGTGGAGGTAATGCTGGACGTGGGGAGATTTCTCCCAGCATTTCCAGTTGCACTGTTAAAAGGATAATGGTTTCTTAAGTTTACACGAACCTCTGCAAAATTAATTTCAAAATCGTCAAGAATATTTTTCACATATCTATGTATCTTTTAATCCTTTGGAAGTAAGTATAGGAATATTTTAATGATCCAATGACTACACTATTGTAAGGTGTAACAAGATTTTAAATTTAAAACATTTCATAGGCAGTGGAGATAATGTCAACAATACTGATACATTTACAAAAGTCAATTTTCTTGTGCTGGTTACCTTCAAGCCCATAGCAACCCAAGAGTCATGTGCATGCTTGCTCCTCTTGGCGGCGCCTACGGGGTCGGTGAGGGAGCACAGGAACAGCCCCGGGGCGCGGCAAGGAGTATTGTGGTATACTTGTGTCGCGCGCATGTAATGTTTAGTTGCCACGTTGTGGAATAGATTCATGTGGAATCTATAAATGGAGTCAAATTAAATAGTTATTACCCATATAAAGTAAGTATCTACTTTATTTAAAATATGTAGATAAAAATCAATTATACCTAATGACGATGGCGTCCGTTGTAACTTTTAGATTACATTTGGACCTACTTACGCAAAAGGGAATCAACCCACACAATGATAGTTTTGAGAAAAAGCTGTTTTTGTCCAATTTTTGTATACAAGACAATTGTTTGTTATTTTGGACGAAAAATATTTACAATATTGTAAAAAATACTTTATTCTATCTATACAAATATAATATTGATGAAAATCATTTAACATAATTAAGGAATTTAAAAATAACTCAATGGTTCCTTTTAGCAAAACTATTTCTGTGTGGATTGATCTCTTGTTAATTTTTTTATCTTGGAATAATTCTATAATAAAAATATAAAATGTCATATTTATTTAATATATTTTACTGAAAAAAATATTTTTATTTATTTCCACATACAACTATTTTACAGGTAATACCCAATACAATAGCGTAGTACAATAGTTATGTAAAATAAAAATTCTTATATTAAAATGTTTTGTGGAATATCAAAAATTACTTAATCTAAATATTATTCTACTTCAAAATCAGACTGACCCGAAAAACCTTCCAGATCGTCTTCTATATTTGCATTTCCGTCAAGCTTGACGTAAAAATCATGTGAGTCTTATGGGATGGTTCTTTGTAAAAAACAAAAACAATTTCGTAGAGTTTTTTAGATTTTCCGGTTACCATGGGGCTTGGATCTTGTTAGTTTATTGAACAACTAGTGTTATGTGGGTTGGTAAACTTGTGTTGAAAACGGTTTGTTCAGTAAAAATTGTCATATCATTTTGATCTTTACAGAGAGGATAGAAGGTACATTTTGAAAGCTCTCTACATACTTAACTCGATTTTGGCACATGTGTGTATTGGTTCCTGTTTGCATAAGTAGGTCCATTTATAAACGATTTAACATTATAATCAGGGTATTCTAAGAAATCTATGTTTAGAAAAATTCTCTTATTCATGACATATTGTAATTATTAGTGACGGTGGGTAATATCACCCGATTCCTCCCGGCTTCTTTTTATGTAGAATACAATAATTATCATTAGAACGATTTGTAGACTGAATATATGCAAATTACTACATATATTATGTATGCGGGTTTCCTTTGGCAAATTTCACCTTTCGCCACTGGTAATAACTTTAACGCTGAGACGAGATTGAAAACAGTACCTACCTTATAGAAAAAAAAACTCACATGCAATACGCCCTCAGAGTCTTCTGCATGATTTTGTTCTTGGGGAATATTGCCGACGGCAACCCTATTGGTATTTCGTAAACGTCGGCCGGCGAGTCCCATATTTGGGCTGCCACACGATCGAGGATCGGCTGGTACCTAAAATATATCTGTCGTTTAAATTTACTTTTGAAAAGAAGTACGAATAATTCTCAAACAAAACCAGTTTTTCTATCGTTTTTTCAAGTGTAATTGTGGCGGTAATAAAAGCGGTAAGTATATTCCATATTAGATAATGCTCGTACTGGATACTATTAGATCGTGACACCGACAATGCTAGGAGCTGCAACAGTTCTGTTTGGCGTAAAAAAAGTTGTCTTATAACCTTACCTTGCTTTATTATGCGTGGTATGAACCAGCAACTCTGCCCACACGTACGCGCCCACCGAAAACCCGTGAACTACCAGGGGCCCAAAGTCTTCGTTACTCTCTAAAAACTTCAATAAATCTGCCGCTATAACCTGAAGATCAGAAAATATATTTTTCGATATGTAACCATATCTTGACTAGTGACAATATGCACTTATGACCTATTAAGAAACTTTTTGTGTTTTTCAAATGACTGACCACATCATGCAACGAAAATAAATAATAAACGTTTATTATCAAAAGGTAAGGAACATTGACATCACAATTCTGCGAGTCGAACTAAACTTAGCTTGTATCGCAAGACTCTTACAATTTTTACAATTTTACCATTATACTTATGTTCTAGGCCGTGAAGACCTACGGTATATAGTCACTAGGCTTTTATTTTTACGGGAAGAGTGTTATTACAACTACCGCTTACCCTCGGGACACCAATTTTACAACGTTACCTGCAGTATTCTAGTCTGTATACCTGGGAGCCTTTCGCCGGCCACATCAGCTGCAATGGAGAACAGGACACATTGATAACGTCATAGTCTTGCTCTAAGTAGATGTTTGCGTATTTCATGACGTGGTTCGGCTTGGCCAACATCCAGTTCATTATGATGCACAGCGGTTTGTTCATACGTTGGTTTAGTCTGGAGCCAAACGGGTGAATAGATATTTAATGTCGATCAACGTTTTGTTTTTTACAAATTATAAATTATTTTGATAAAAAAGAATCAACTTATATCTTCATCATCATCATCAGCCGAATAAAGTCTACTGCTGAACATAAGCCTCCCCCAAAGATTTCAAAACAGACCTGTCGAAATCAGCCTGCATCCAACGTGTTGCTGTGACCTTAATCAAGTTGTCTGTCCACTTTAACTTATATCTTGCTGATGATATGTATATAATTAGCGACGGAAAAAACCAAATGATTATTTTCATAGTTTAGACAGATAGGTAGATACTGAACTTTTGCTCTTGGTTTTTTTTTTCAGTTGCGTAAGTTATGACTCGGTTTGTTAATTAGATTTTGCTTCGCAACCGATCAATTAATATGCAAGCGTGTAATTATTTTACAACATAACAACATTTTTCATAAGATTTTCTTTTAAATAATAAAATTCATCTAAAGACGAGTGTGCGAATAAGGTGCTGCCTACCTAGTCATCATTTTTATTTCCGAAATACCAAATAGGATATAAGAAATGCGCCCCATTGTGACAGTAATGTTGCAATTAGGCACATATCTAACGGCTCCATTTTTAGCGATAAAACGGAGTTAACAGTTTAGCAATCTCTATCTTCCCTTAAATGAACTTGATCATTTATTTACCAATACCTATCTAATTATGCGTTTTATTCATGTTGTCGCAATATATCGAACTACAGTTTTATACACTGTGTCCGATTCGCGGGATTGTGCAGTTAATTCTCGTCGATTAACACAAATGCCAATATTACATTATTTTATGAAAATATTTAGTACAGTTCATTACCCCCAACTGTACAAACATTGGCCACGTCACGACCTAAGTACAAAAGTTGGTCACGTCTGCGTATCCCCTAATAGTTCAATAGTTAAACAATAGAGTGTCGCTGACACGCTCTTTGGCTCATTATTATTCAACAGAGTCGTGTTATGAGGGTGGGCCGATGTGTGTACAAGACTGCTAGTCTCGACCACCATTGGTGGTATTTTTTTGTAACAGATAGATTATAAAGTCATAAAATTCCCTATATATTAATGTTTTACCCGATTGCTGAAGACTTGATGTTTTTTTAAAGTAGGATAGAAATAATAGTAACCTATATATGTTAGCTTACTTCATAGTAGCTGGGTCGATTTTGAGCTTGACTTTGTCGTTGCTGATAAACTGAATGTTTTTGTTGATATTCTGTGTGTGTGCGTCCCGCGCGACACTCAGGGCGGCCAGCAGGGCTCGGGAGAGTAGACCACGATCGCATCCCTGTTAAAATTACAATAAAAAATATGATAATAAAAAACCTGATCAGACGGCTTTATTTATATTAAAACTATTCCGTCAGTAGTTATTAACCTTCCTCCTTTCCGCCTCGATCCTTTTTCCAATGAATATTATCTGTCCCCTCACTCGGGACTATTTTTGCGCTGACTAAAGCATTATAATAAGTTTGACTTTACCAGACTTTTAACAGCCAACCTTGTTAACACACGTCATGCTGGGGCTGCGACCTTTTCGGCGAATGTGTCGACGAGGTGCGGATTTGATATTCATCATTTGAAAAAAAACAAACGCAATATATTCGATGTTACATATTATTTTCATTCTATTGTAAATTTAACACAGCTGGGGCATGATTCTCTACGACAATGTCGAACTTGTAACACGGCGTGTTTCGTTAACTTCGTGTTATGACTGTGTAAGAGTATTCTGGATGCTAATTTGACATTTCATGAACACGATGAGGTGTGACACATCCGCCTTACGGGCATGTTACGAATTGTCAAAATAACGTGCGGCAATCCAGGGCCCTTATTCTGTATGATAGTGTAAACGCGCAACGCGGCCGTGTCATGTTATCTTCGAGAAATGTGTGTGGAATGGTATTCTGTAAGCCAAATTTCTATAGTCCTAAACATGATGCGTTGTGTTACGTGCTTGTTACACACTGTCAAAATAACGTGCGGGATAGAGAATAAGGCCCCAGCGCGTCTATGCGCGTTTAGACAAATTAATTATTTAGATACAACGACTGTATAATTTCTATTGACGATAGTATCCTCTTTACATCGTGAAAACTCAAATTTAATATTCTACGTTATCAGAAACAAAAACAAACATAAATCCTAAATGATCGAATTAATATTCAAACCTATGTTTTTGTATCTTGATAGTCAAATTTGTGTTATGGGCTCAGCGGTAAAAAATAAGCTACTTTACTATTGGCAACCCGACTTTTGACAACAATTGAGGTCAATCAAGTTTATTTTTTATTACTTCGATGTAATATTTCTATTAGTAAATAAATAGGCAAACAAATATAAAACACTAATGAAGGTATCTTTTTAAACAATGTTTTCTTAATTATGTACATTACAATTAATACTATGTAGTTTCTTTGTGGTGAAAGTTTTGTACCTATAAAGTTTGATAACAATAAAGATTATTGAAGAAATTTTTACAAGTTATACATTATTGTTGTTATAAGTAATTGGTGACGTCTTAATCAAGGGCTTAGCCAGCTTTAAATTAAATATCAAAATCTTCAAAATGTGAATATCGATCCAGGGAAACAAAGTAAAAATTTCATGTAGGTAATCCCAATCATTTTAAACAATTACATACAAAAGTATGTAATCATGTTGAATCTAAAATTGTTTGTACAAACACTTCCTTTTTTATTTTAGGAGACCAAAGGCATCTTACATGGAATACTAATGTTAACAAAACTGATAATATCAAATGTAATAATAAAATTATTTACTTTTACAGGATAGTGAATGTAATGCAAGATATTCCAAATAAATAATAGTAAAATATACTCAGTTTTAACAACACATTATCTTTGTTTTATTTTTTATTTGTTGTTCAGTCTTAGATAACATAAGTAAAATTTCTATACATGAGTTTGAATGTTTGTTAATTAATCAGTTTCACCTTAATAACTAAATGAATGTGTATGAAATATGGTATTCAGACAGTGAGCTGTGGATTGAATAGAGTACTTTTTATTCCAAAAAGATTAATGCCGGTTGAGCGGCTAATAGAAGTTATTAGGTAATAGAGCTATAAATTTTTAAAAATAACGTTTAATAGGCAATATACACTTATTTTAATTATTGGTGGTAAGTCTGTTATATGTGAATGTCTGTCTTGATAGTTATAAGGTGTCTACGGCAATGTCTATTTCTATAGCCAAGTTAAACTGTGTCCATGCACTGATGTGTACCAGTTTAGAGGAAATTGTAACTAGCGTAATTACTTTATAAGACCTAAAATCTTTATCTCATTCTGAAAACCTACTGTGGAACGTCACATAGTGCTTTGCAATTCAAAGTTCCGGATGGCATTGTAACTGTTTATGGGTGGTCGTATCGCTTATCATCAGATAAACGGCATTCTAGTTACATTATTTAACTAAATAAAAAAAAATTGAGTTAATGCCTTAACGATTTTGCAACAAATTTTATGATGGAAGGTCCGTAGAATTCCTCTTAATATACGTTGTTAGCGCCAATTTAGCACAAACTGCATTAGCACAACAGCATTTACTATTACTCATATAACAGCATTCGTGTAAAATCTTCAGTAGCATTAAATATATCAATTCAATTCATTTTTTAAAATGTGGCTTTAGTAAACAAATCAAGTAAATAAGTCTATGACATTGACATTTGACAATCATTTTGAAGTAATATTTTTTCGTTTGTAAACAATCACAGTCTACAGAAATTTCTTTAAATTATTTTTATATTCCTTTCATGTTTCTTACATTTAAGTATATACAAAAATGGGATTAAATAAAGTTTGGCAGTGATTTATTCGAGTTACATCATATAATATCACGAATACAAACAAAAAAAGCCTTTTCAAAAAAACCGATACTTGCCGGTTCGAGGGGATGAAAGATTTCTGAACGCATTAACACATCGTAATATAAAAAATATTAAGCATAGACAACCTATCGTACGGCATACACAATACCTATTTTTCAATTACACATCGTGGCGCGTGTATGAAACGCGTTTGTGTTTAGAGCTTGTTTTGACAACACGCGTTTACGGTGTGTTATCGCGAGTAGCATAGGGAATCAACCTACAGATAGTTATAATTATTTGCGTTTATATTTCGTTTTTTATTTTTTTCCTTATACAATTAACCTAAAACAATTAACTAACAGTAAGTATTTAAAGTAGTTGAAAATGTATAATGTCAGCGAATAGTGGTTACGTTTCTCGAAGGTTGGCGGATTTGTTTTTTTTTTACATAACAGAGTACATGAGCGCATGAGTAATCTAACAGCACCTCTCAAGCAATGTCACCATTCAAGATATGTGAATGAGTGAGTTTTTGTGTATGTGTGCTTTTAAGGACGAGAATTTCGTTGTCTGCCAATTCCACTAACTTGAATGTTAAATTTTGTTAAAATCGGTATGGGTTATTGGTCCCTAAGCTATGTTTTGTCTATTAAAATTGTATAGTGTGCAGACGATTAAACCGCAAAGAGCAGTTTCTATTCAAGTTTATTTTCCTATATAGGTTTCTACCTATTTCGAAGAGTAAAGACATAACAAACAATGGGTACCTAGATAGGAACTTAAAACATACATAGCAGTTTCTTTAAACTTTCTTTCCTTAGATGTAAAATTGTGGAGTTAGTACTTAATTACTTATTTCAAGTTCGTTAAAATCGTTTTGGTATAAGTAATAAAAATACATGCAATGCTTATTGTATTCAATAGATTTATTTACATATTGTTAAATGAAAATAAACATTTTGAAAACAAAACGAATCTATAAGTAGGTATTCAGACTTTGTCTGTAGAGGTTTTTACGAAAATAAAAATTGTGCTTTTATGGCGAGTTGCTTACTACCGTAAAAAAGGTGTTAATACTCGCCATAGTGACCCACGTAAGCGTGTTACCTTCCCGGATCATCCTGTTTATATCCAACAGGCCGGCATAATTGTGTCGACTGTCGAGAGGTAATCATCTGTCGTCAGTCGACATTATATTGGACCCCACTCCACTACCATCAGGTCCAGTAGGGTCACTTTGTCGTGCACTTATAAAAAAAGAGATAGATAGATAGAGATAAAAGATAACGTCGCGTCGGCAAAATATGTACATTGGTACGTTAATTACCAAACTATGTGGCTTAGGTTTCTCATATTTTCCATTCGGTTTTGATACTTAAATGATAGCATCAGTCTAAAGGTGTCAATTTAGGAATATAAGTTCAGGACCCATTAGAAAATTCGAGACTCCATCTCCAAGCAGAAACGGATTTGATAATTCGAGTTGCAATGAGGTAGGTGAACAGGACATAAAGATCGTCATCGTCGTTCTAATTAGCGCATGCGCAGTGGATTAGCTCCTGTCCTACATATTCATATCGGAATCGATTTTACGAATATGAAAATACTTATCTACTCTTAGTTACATACATATCTTAGATGAAAGAATTGTTTTCAAAATGTGAAGCATTGAGGACATACGTCATAATTATGGAGTCATATTTTTCTACATTGCTTACAATGACAGTGCTGCGTTCAAGTTGAGAGGAGTTTTAAATTATTATCTAAATCCTTTTAGCACTATTTAAAATTGTTCAAACTCATGTACGAGGGCGAAGACACTAGCAAAAGCTAGTTTAATAAGGCAGTTACAATTATTTTATTTATTTATTTACTTCATGTAACAAAGGACCCATAACGAAATTTACATCAATAATACAATTTTTTTTTTATTATTTGTATATAGCATAACAAGATACTCACATATTTTTTATTATGCCATAAACTTGCACGTTGTATATTAAATGTTGCTCGGTACAGCGTGCACACAACCATTTCGCACGCGTAGCGGTATACTCTGAAACAAAATGCATAAGGTTTACGCTCTGTAAAATTGTTTAATTCTTTATACTTTACGTGTCGCTTCATTGGTTTAGTGAGTACGCAGATGGGCTTTGAACCGTGAGGATCTGGTTTTGATTCTCATGTCGGCTAAATATGTGCGTTTTCCAATACGTGGTAAGTACACATGACTATACTCGCTTCAGGTTCGAGGAATTTTAAATTATTAAATTAAATAATTTACGTTTTAATGGTCTTGAAATCGAATCCAGGGCCTTACAGTTGAACCAGGTCAATAATGCGATATGAATCTTCCAAGTTCTTTTAGTTAAATATGGAGTCAATTCACATGACCTTAATAAATCCAACATTAGCAAATCATTATGTCGGAGTTTTTTGAAAGTTACCAAGATATCCAATACCTACACAGGTACTTAATATTTATTTGCGGTGAACTTCATTCTGAGAAACTTATGTTTTATATTACTAAAGTATATTAAAATAAAGATCAGGCTATAAATAATTTTTGCCACATTTAGCCCAGGAAGTAAGTATTTCATAAGGAATGTCCGTCGTTAATTTTGATAGTACTCTTAATTTCTCATACTGCAGAAATACACACAGCTATGTTACGAATAACTACAGATTATAGACATTGGGTCTCGAATTAATATACTTATAGTATTTTAAATAATATTATCAATATAATATGCGAAAACCGAATTAGAATGACGATTAACAAATCTTTAAAAATAAAATCCTCGAATTTATATTCTTTCAACACACCTGTATCCAACACATGCATTAGATACGTAAGTGTAGGTAAGTATCTACATCAATACCAATATCACCAACAGACAATGAATCTAAATGATCGGTATGACCCATTTTTTGACATAAATCTAAATCTTGGCCATTAAGATCCGCTCTGAGATCTAAGAACCACTCGGTAAACACGGCATAGTGTACTAGGCCAAGTCCCGTATTTTAGGCACATTGTAAAATGTCCCGGCGGGACAAATTGTCCCGTAAATCGATCGATCTACATTTGACAAGTACTCACACACACTATGTTCGCATTTTCACAAACATATTAATACGACTCGGTTTTGAATAAATTTAATAAAAAGCGACTTGATGCCTGCTTTTTATTACGATTATAAATGTGTTGATTGTGAAAAATATGTTAAAACTGACTCGATCCTCGGAAAAATATAAAAAAAAATAAAAATGTAACAAAATAATTTTGTTTCTTATTTGTCTCGGGTAAAAAACTGAATTCTCGTATTTTATGCCCTTTTAGGCATTTTCACGTATGAACTGAATAAAATTCTAGCAACTCTACCAAGATAGCACAAAAAGCGTCAAGAGCTTGTGATCATGTTTTATAATTAAAGGACGTCTTACACTAGTGAATGTCAAAATAAACGGCTTGTCTTTTTTACCCTGACATTGCAAGACCTCTGTAATTAGTCTGTCTACTTATACTTACATTATCTTGATTTTATTGTTCGTAAAACAAGTTTTAACTTGCAATTTAATCCATTGTCTGTGGAAATCATAAATTTAGATTTCAATAGAATCATGATCGTTTAATTTGCATCAATTTTAGGACTCCCAATGATTCAAAACGATCTTTTTAAATATGATAATTACATTTTTTAATCGAGAAAAAACATTTTGTATTTAGCATAAAGGAGAAAGAGACGGACTTTGTTGAGTTTCTAGCTTTTCTTAGGTCATAATATGTATCGACGGCCTGTCGACACAAAAGCATAATCGGTATACAAAATTCTTTTGGACATTTTCGCCTTGACGGTTTTGCTCTTAAGCAGCACCGCATTTAAATATCCTTACATATCTCCAGGTACATAAGTTCAGAAAAAAGAGTACAACATAGACTCTAGAAAAACATAGGAACCCCAGAAATCCTCAATTTATCCCTGACAACGATGCTACGAATTAGTGCTACCTACCGAGTTATCTGTTCCTGCCACAATATTGTGATCGAACATTATTAATATCTAATTCACGGAAATCTCTAGTGATATTTATCTTATCTCATTGCAGTACGACTTGCAAGTACTTACATGTTTGGAAGTCATTTTAGTACTTAATCGTTCATATTTTTTTATCTATATATAAAAAAGCTATTATCTCCACCTGTTTTTATTTAAGTTTTTATTTGAATGACAAGACGAGTAAGTCATGCGGCTGGTGACATGCGCAACAACTGTCCTGAAGGTGCCCCCCCCCCCCAGCAAAACGGGCTCTAATCGTAATTTTAGAAGACTGCTTGAAATTTATAAAACATAAAGAAAAAATAATTAGACATAATTTTTCTAACTGCCTTGGTGGCGTAGTTGTACTGCATGCGCGGTACGACAGCGCTCTGAGGTCCTGGGTTCGAATCCCGGGTCGGGCAAAGTGATATTTGGGTTTTTCTGCTCAGTATCAGCCCGGAGTCTGGAATTTGTGCCCGATATGGCGATAGGCTCACCCCCTATCACATCATGGGACGGAACATACTTGGCGAAGAGTGGGTGCCCTGGTTGCGCCTCTGCATACCCCTTCCGGGATAAATGCGTGATTTTATGAGCGTGTGTATAATTTTTCTATAATATATTGACTTTACTAAGGCAGTTTCAAATTTTTTATAACAAGAATACAGTGTCAATAAATGTCACTAAAATTGTTGATTCCGCGCATTTCCTACATTACACATCCTTTTAATTTGCAACCAACGCTTAAGGCATATTTTGGTAATTTTCAAAATGAAATAAATTATTTTTCAAAGCAATCATAGGAAAACATTAACATTTTCCCGCCGTAACTTGTGCTCAAGGCCGTTTGCGCATGGAGGGTTTTAAACGGCACCAATTGAAAAATAAAACCCCTAATTATACATTTGAACGACCTTTTACATTAAGGCATTATGACCCTGACGTGCACATATTATCATTGCTCTTACTTGCTGTCTTGACATATATAAAAATGGGACAAATTAATTTTGATGTTTCAGTTTTTATTTTTATCCTTTATAGTGGCTAAGTAAATCATATTTAAGTCATACCTATCAATTGGTCTATTTATGTATAAAGTATTACAAAGTGTTTTAACATACGTCAATAGTTTTATCGACTTCCGTTGCGTTGCAACTGCACATAAATTGTAGGTACCTATCTAGTCGCCTAAAATTTGCAAAGGTCGATAATCGATATAAAACTACAAACCGAGGTAAGTATCATAATTTAAGTTGCATTTAATTACCTACAAAGAGTAAATAACTTAGAATTTCAGATAATATCGCCAGTGCATTCTTTCAAGTAATTTTATCTGAGAGGGAGATGGCGGCAAAAAATATTATAACCCTAAAGCATTCGTTCGTAGTATTCAGATATCAAGGAGCATTATAAATTTACCGCATGGGCAAATAATGTGGAACTAATTTTCATAGGGTGTAGCAGTATGGTATATCACGGCAAAGACGAGAAACTTGGTAAGTTTGGTTACTACTCACAGGAAATTAAAAACCGAGTCTTGTGGTAAAATTGTGGAACTAATATCTTGTGCATATTAAAATTTCTTGGTGCTCTCAAAGCAGGTTTATTGTCTTGGTTAGGCTGTAGCTTTTGTTCATGATTTAAAGACCATATTCAGTTTTTTTTTTAGAGTACAGACCCCGCAGACGACACCGAGGGAAACCTGCCAACGGTATTCTGGTTCCCCCGGCTTAGCGACTGCGGAGCCCTGGAGGTAGAGAAGAAGAGGAGAAATAGGGGAGGAAAGAAGGGGAAGGAAGAGGAAGTATTAGGATGGGCGGAGTGAAGAGGAGAGGAAATGTTCATGAGTCCCTTTTAGACCCCTATGTGTAATTGCAACCATGGGATATACACACATTCACTGTGTGCCTAGGGCCGCAATAAATATCCCTCCATGTATGGGCGTGCTTTCGGTGTGGTGACCGAGCGCACAAGAATTGCATCGGAGGGGAGGGGGGGGGGGGTACCAATTTCAGTTTGAAGGGCATAAACTTACTTAAATCATTAAATACTTACTAAGAGAATCAGATGTTTATCGGCGACAGTTAATCGTAAGTTATTGTGTTTACATGGGAAATCTTACTTGAGCTTCTATATCCACTGGAACGTTGGATATCAAGGATATCGGAGAATACCTCGCCATCCCGACCGGTAGAGGGCGCAGGACGAAGTATTGGCAATGTTTAGAAAGCTCATGTTAATTACTAACACTGCTCTTGGTGAAATATTTGCGTTATTTGGCCAATGCAACGACCACTCCATATATAAAGAAAACAAAGTCGATATTGCTTTGCCTATCGACCATTTATTACTATATCAGGTAAAAAACTATTACAAGACAAAACATTTATTAAAACTTCAAAACCTATTTAGCATTCTTCATAAACACACGCACTTCATCACGCATTTATCCCCGAAGGGGTATGCAGAGGCGAAACCGGGGCACCCACTTTTCGCCAAGTGTGTTCCGTCCCATCATGTGATAGGGGGCGAGCTTCTCGCCATATCGAGCTCAAATTCCAGACTCCGGACTAATACTGAACAGAAAAACCCAACTATTATCACTTTTTCCGACCCGAGATTCGAACCCGGACCTTAGAGTGCTCTCGTACTGCGTAAGCGTTACAACTACGCCGCCATGGCAGTAATTTAGCATTAATTTGGAGAAAATCAATAAAAGACATACCTAAGTGATTTTTGACGTAGTAAGCTAGGGATCGAATCCATGACCCCGTGTTTTACAGCTGAACTATGTTGCGACTAGCTAATGAGACGACTGCCATTTTTCTAGTAATAAAAAGTCTGTGGTTGATATATTAGCAGCGTACTTGGGCTGTGAAGTTCGGGGTTCAATTTTATTGTAATGATAAGAATTTATGGATACGTTATGTAGTTCTAATAGCAAAAAGCCTGTATTGGTATAGTGCCAGCGTACTTGGGCTGTGAAGTTTTGGGTTCGAGTTTAAGGTAAAAAAGGGTGTTCTTTAGAAGCTTTAGGTTTCCATATTTGTAATTGCTATCAATTTTATGTACCTCCCTTTAGGTTTGAATTAACAAACTAGAGGTTTCTTAATTTCACAAAGTTAATCCACGCAAATATTTATGTCAACGTGTTGAAACTTGATAATATCCCGTTGATACTCAGCGGTATAACAAAATAATTAATTATACATACCCTAATTGTGTCAGTGAAATTGTTACAGCATAAGAAAGTGATTTTCAAATAACAAAAGTACGCAATAATTATGGTACCGCACTTTAGTTCTTCCACATTTGATATTACTTACAAATTGATTATTTGTAGCTTGATTTTAAAACAATACCGGCTATTTTTTGTTTGTTTCAAGTACACGCGATGCGAGCGTGCACTGCGTGTGGTGTTCCGATGTGCACTAAGCAGTAAACAGCAAATATATCAAGCTTGCTGGTAGAAAAACGTCTGCTTTTCAAGGACAGATAATTTTTATATTATTGCGTTTTGATTACTGCGATATTATGTCTCGATTTAAAAATGGTAGCCTGTAGCATGGTTTTTCAAACAATCTATTTTTATTATTACTTGCCTACGTTATATGAGGCATCTAATTTATAAACACATAAAATAACGCAATAGTAATTAAGTATATAAAGAACTCACTTACTTATATAGGAGACATAACTTGTCGAAAATTTAAACAAATAATGCGTTCTCATTTTTCAATGTCGTTTTAAGTTATTTGTTATGTTAGTATTCGTGTTACATAATTTATTTTTATAAATAGTTACTTATAGAATATATTTGTATGTTTTATGTTATTGTTAATATTTCCGCCAGTACGAATTAGTTGTACCCTGTAATGGCTGTGTGTGTTGTTGAATAAATAAAATATATTTCCTTTCAGCTAAGTTGAGACTAGCAAGTTCTATCTGCAATCAACAAGAAACTGCGCAAGAACTTCCAGATGCGTGTACACTGTACACTAGCGGCAACATTTTAATATTTAACACATCTTACTCGCCGCCTAAAATTTGCAAAGGTCGATAATCGATATAAAACTACAAACCGAGGTAAGTATCATAATTTAAGTTGCATTTAATTACCTACAAAGAGTAAATAACTTAGAATTTCAGATAATATCGCCAGTGCATTCTTTCAAGTAATTTTATCTGAGAGGGAGATGGCGGCAAAAAATATTATAACCCTAAAGCATTCGTTCGTAGTATTCAGATATCAAGGAGCATTATAAATTTACCGCATGGGCAAATAATGTGGAACTAATTTTCATAGGGTGTAGCAGTATGGTATATCACGGCAAAGACGAGAAACTTGGTAAGTTTGGTTACTACTCACAGGAAATTAAAAACCGAGTCTTGTGGTAAAATTGTGGAACTAATATCTTGTGCATATTAAAATTTCTTGGTGCTCTCAAAGCAGGTTTATTGTCTTGGTTAGGCTGTAGCTTTTTGTTCATGATTTAAAGACCATATTCAGTTTTTTTTTTTAAGTACAGACCCCGCAGACGACACCGAGGGAAACCTGCCAACGGTATTCTGGTTCCCCCGGCTTAGCGACTGCGGAGCCCTGGAGGTAGAGAAGAAGAGGAGAAATAGGGGAGGAAAGAAGGGGAAGGAAGAGGAAGTATTAGGATGGGCGGAGTGAAGAGGAGAGGAAATGTTCATGAGTCCCTTTTAGACCCCTATGTGTAATTGCAACCATGGGATATACACACATTCACTGTGTGCCTAGGGCCGCAATAAATATCCCTCCATGTATGGGCGTGCTTTCGGTGTGGTGACCGAGCGCACAAGAATTGCATCGGAGGGGGAGGGGGGGGGGTACCAATTTCAGTTTGAAGGGCATAAACTTACTTAAATCATTAAATACTTACTAAGAGAATCAGATGTTTATCGGCGACAGTTAATCGTAAGTTATTGTGTTTACATGGGAAATCTTACTTGAGCTTCTATATCCACTGGAACGTTGGATATCAAGGATATCGGAGAATACCTCGCCATCCCGACCGGTAGAGGGCGCAGGACGAAGTATTGGCAATGTTTAGAAAGCTCATGTTAATTACTAACACTGCTCTTGGTGAAATATTTGCGTTATTTGGCCAATGCAACGACCACTCCATATATAAAGAAAACAAAGTCGATATTGCTTTGCCTATCGACCATTTATTACTATATCAGGTAAAAAACTATTACAAGACAAAACATTTATTAAAACTTCAAAACCTATTTAGCATTCTTCATAAACACACGCACTTCATCACGCATTTATCCCCCGAAGGGGTATGCAGAGAGCAGAAAACCGGGGCACCCACTTTTCGCCAAGTGTGTTCCGTCCCATCATGTGATAGGGGGCGAGCTTCTCGCCATATCGAGCTCAAATTCCAGACTCCGGACTAATACTGAACAGAAAAACCCAACTATTATCACTTTTTCCGACCCGAGATTCGAACCCGGACCTTAGAGTGCTCTCGTACTGCGTAAGCGTTACAACTACGCCGCCATGGCAGTAATTTAGCATTAATTTGGAGAAAATCAATAAAAGACATACCTAAGTGATTTTTGACGTAGTAAGCTAGGGATCGAATCCATGACCCCGTGTTTTACAGCTGAACTATGTTGCGACTAGCTAATGAGACGACTGCCATTTTTCTAGTAATAAAAAGTCTGTGGTTGATATATTAGCAGCGTACTTGGGCTGTGAAGTTCGGGGTTCAATTTTATTGTAATGATAAGAATTTATGGATACGTTATGTAGTTCTAATAGCAAAAAGCCTGTATTGGTATAGTGCCAGCGTACTTGGGCTGTGAAGTTTTGGGTTCGAGTTTAAGGTAAAAAAGGGTGTTCTTTAGAAGCTTTAGGTTTCCATATTTGTAATTGCTATCAATTTTATGTACCTCCCTTTAGGTTTGAATTAACAAACTAGAGGTTTCTTAATTTCACAAAGTTAATCCACGCAAATATTTATGTCAACGTGTTGAAACTTGATAATATCCCGTTGATACTCAGCGGTATAACAAAATAATTAATTATACATACCCTAATTGTGTCAGTGAAATTGTTACAGCATAAGAAAGTGATTTTCAAATAACAAAAGTACGCAATAATTATGGTACCGCACTTTAGTTCTTCCACATTTGATATTACTTACAAATTGATTATTTGTAGCTTGATTTTAAAACAATACCGGCTATTTTTTGTTTGTTTCAAGTACACGCGATGCGAGCGTGCACTGCGTGTGGTGTTCCGATGTGCACTAAGCAGTAAACAGCAAATATATCAAGCTTGCTGGTAGAAAAACGTCTGCTTTTCAAGGACAGATAATTTTTATATTATTGCGTTTTGATTACTGCGATATTATGTCTCGATTTAAAAATGGTAGCCTGTAGCATGGTTTTTCAAACAATCTATTTTTATTATTACTTGCCTACGTTATATGAGGCATCTAATTTATAAACACATAAAATAACGCAATAGTAATTAAGTATATAAAGAACTCACTTACTTATATAGGAGACATAACTTGTCGAAAATTTAAACAAATAATGCGTTCTCATTTTTCAATGTCGTTTTAAGTTATTTGTTATGTTAGTATTCGTGTTACATAATTTATTTTTATAAATAGTTACTTATAGAATATATTTGTATGTTTTATGTTATTGTTAATATTTCCGCCAGTACGAATTAGTTGTACCCTGTAATGGCTGTGTGTGTTGTTGAATAAATAAAATATATTTCCTTTCAGCTAAGTTGAGACTAGCAAGTTCTATCTGCAATCAACAAGAAACTGCGCAAGAACTTCCAGATGCGTGTACACTGTACACTAGCGGCAACATTTTAATATTTAACACATCTTACTCGCCGCCTAAAATTTGCAAAGGTCGATAATCGATATAAAACTACAAACCGAGGTAAGTATCATAATTTAAGTTGCATTTAATTACCTACAAAGAGTAAATAACTTAGAATTTCAGATAATATCGCCAGTGCATTCTTTCAAGTAATTTTATCTGAGAGGGAGATGGCGGCAAAAAATATTATAACCCTAAAGCATTCGTTCGTAGTATTCAGATATCAAGGAGCATTATAAATTTACCGCATGGGCAAATAATGTGGAACTAATTTTCATAGGGTGTAGCAGTATGGTATATCACGGCAAAGACGAGAAACTTGGTAAGTTTGGTTACTACTCACAGGAAATTAAAAACCGAGTCTTGTGGTAAAATTGTGGAACTAATATCTTGTGCATATTAAAATTTCTTGGTGCTCTCAAAGCAGGTTTATTGTCTTGGTTAGGCTGTAGCTTTTTGTTCATGATTTAAAGACCATATTCAGTTTTTTTTTAAGTACAGACCCCGCAGACGACACCGAGGGAAACCTGCCAACGGTATTCTGGTTCCCCCGGCTTAGCGACTGCGGAGCCCTGGAGGTAGAGAAGAAGAGGAGAAATAGGGGAGGAAAGAAGGGGAAGGAAGAGGAAGTATTAGGATGGGCGGAGTGAAGAGGAGAGGAAATGTTCATGAGTCCCTTTTAGACCCCCTATGTGTAATTGCAACCATGGGATATACACACATTCACTGTGTGCCTAGGGCCGCAATAAATATCCCTCCATGTATGGGCGTGCTTTCGGGGTGGTGACCGAGCGCACAAGAATTGCATCGGAGGGGGGAGAGGGGGTACCAATTTCAGTTTGAAGGGCATAAACTTACTTAAATCATTAAATACTTACTAAGAGAATCAGATGTTTATCGGCGACAGTTAATCGTAAGTTATTGTGTTTACATGGGAAATCTTACTTGAGCTTCTATATCCACTGGAACGTTGGATATCAAGGATATCGGAGAATACCTCGCCATCCCGACCGGTAGAGGGCGCAGGACGAAGTATTGGCAATGTTTAGAAAGCTCATGTTAATTACTAACACTGCTCTTGGTGAAATATTTGCGTTATTTGGCCAATGCAACGACCACTCCATATATAAAGAAAACAAAGTCGATATTGCTTTGCCTATCGACCATTTATTACTATATCAGGTAAAAAACTATTACAAGACAAAACATTTATTAAAACTTCAAAACCTATTTAGCATTCTTCATAAACACACGCACTTCATCACGCATTTATCCCCGAAGGGGGTATGCAGAGGCGAAACCGGGGCACCCACTTTTCGCCAAGTGTGTTCCGTCCCATCATGTGATAGGGGGCGAGCTTCTCGCCATATCGAGCTCAAATTCCAGACTCCGGACTAATACTGAACAGAAAAACCCAACTATTATCACTTTTTCCGACCCGAGATTCGAACCCGGACCTTAGAGTGCTCTCGTACTGCGTAAGCGTTACAACTACGCCGCCATGGCAGTAATTTAGCATTAATTTGGAGAAAATCAATAAAAGACATACCTAAGTGATTTTTGACGTAGTAAGCTAGGGATCGAATCCATGACCCCGTGTTTTACAGCTGAACTATGTTGCGACTAGCTAATGAGACGACTGCCATTTTTCTAGTAATAAAAAGTCTGTGGTTGATATATTAGCAGCGTACTTGGGCTGTGAAGTTCGGGGTTCAATTTTATTGTAATGATAAGAATTTATGGATACGTTATGTAGTTCTAATAGCAAAAAGCCTGTATTGGTATAGTGCCAGCGTACTTGGGCTGTGAAGTTTTGGGTTCGAGTTTAAGGTAAAAAAGGGTGTTCTTTAGAAGCTTTAGGTTTCCATATTTGTAATTGCTATCAATTTTATGTACCTCCCTTTAGGTTTGAATTAACAAACTAGAGGTTTCTTAATTTCACAAAGTTAATCCACGCAAATATTTATGTCAACGTGTTGAAACTTGATAATATCCCGTTGATACTCAGCGGTATAACAAAATAATTAATTATACATACCCTAATTGTGTCAGTGAAATTGTTACAGCATAAGAAAGTGATTTTCAAATAACAAAAGTACGCAATAATTATGGTACCGCACTTTAGTTCTTCCACATTTGATATTACTTACAAATTGATTATTTGTAGCTTGATTTTAAAACAATACCGGCTATTTTTTGTTTGTTTCAAGTACACGCGATGCGAGCGTGCACTGCGTGTGGTGTTCCGATGTGCACTAAGCAGTAAACAGCAAATATATCAAGCTTGCTGGTAGAAAAACGTCTGCTTTTCAAGGACAGATAATTTTTATATTATTGCGTTTTGATTACTGCGATATTATGTCTCGATTTAAAAATGGTAGCCTGTAGCATGGTTTTTCAAACAATCTATTTTTATTATTACTTGCCTACGTTATATGAGGCATCTAATTTATAAACACATAAAATAACGCAATAGTAATTAAGTATATAAAGAACTCACTTACTTATATAGGAGACATAACTTGTCGAAAATTTAAACAAATAATGCGTTCTCATTTTTCAATGTCGTTTTAAGTTATTTGTTATGTTAGTATTCGTGTTACATAATTTATTTTTATAAATAGTTACTTATAGAATATATTTGTATGTTTTATGTTATTGTTAATATTTCCGCCAGTACGAATTAGTTGTACCCTGTAATGGCTGTGTGTGTTGTTGAATAAATAAAATATATTTCCTTTCAGCTAAGTTGAGACTAGCAAGTTCTATCTGCAATCAACAAGAAACTGCGCAAGAACTTCCAGATGCGTGTACACTGTACACTAGCGGCAACATTTTAATATTTAACACATCTTACTCGCCGCAAGTCTTGCAACCTTCAAAATATTCAGAAGTCATCTTGCTGTGACTATTTACACGGTAAAAGCGGCTTGCGTAAGATAGCTCGTGCAAGTTTTCTTGCCAATCTTAACCCCGCTTTAGATCCTATGTTTATGGGAGGTGGAAATTTCACTCGGATGACTCACTGGCTCGTTTGCCTTCGCAACGTCCATGCTTGTACGCAAGGACATGGCAAGTTACTATGTTTATCAATATATTTTTTATGAGAAAGCATTATTATAGCGGAGACAGCCTAATTGGGAGTGGAACGGACTGCCGGACGATTATCGGCAGGTTCTAAACCAAAGGGCTTCTCTGACAAACTGAAACGTCTCAAACTTTTCTAAAGTTATGTGTGTATTCTTTGTGAATTATCGGTTGCTTAAACGGTAAAGAAAACTATCGTCATGAAACCTGCATACCTGAGAAGTTTTCTATAGGAATTTTGAGAGTGTGTGAAGTCCATCAGTTGTAAACTTGTAACCTCAACAATACAAAGTGCATACCTATGCAGACAGGCTGTTACGTAAGAAAGATATGTAGCTACTTAGGTATTTGATACTTCGCGTTATAAAATTTTAAACAATCAATGTGTAAAATTCACAAGTAACGAAGGAGTATGGATATAATAAGTAAGTGTCTAGGTAGTAAATGATTTATATGTTTGACAAATGGTAAAATTACGTAATTGTTGAATAACATAAAGCAAGCATACACGTGTAAAGCTATAAGATGACATAATAAATAAAAACTTCCTAATTATTCACATGCTTTAAATGGTCATATCAATTCTTTCGATAATATCAAACTGCATGCGTTACGCGCGCATCATTTTTATTTTTCCTAAGTTACATCGGAGTCTGCAAAATTATAAAAGTAATAACCTTGTGATAACCTAACCACATTCATTTAAAGGCCTTAAAAACGTAGTATGTTTAATAACGTATAGTTATTATTATAATTGTAATATTCCTAAAATCTTTATAACTTAGGTATACTTAATTTATTTCATTATGGTAATCGTCGAGATGTTCCCACGGTCGGTTTATCTACTTTTTACCAGCGATAAGAGAATCAAAATAGTTTAAAACATGAAAACGTTGCGATGCAATGGTGATGACGTCAGTATTTGTATATTTTCGTCCATATTACTAAGATTCTGTAAAGCGTCGTTAGCCGAGTATTATAATGACTAGCTTTGAATGCAGTTACTTGTCCTAAGAGGGACTAGGCTAACGTTTAGTATAAGACATCAAAAACGTAGTAACAATAACGCTAAATATAAAAACCATCTACCCATTACATGGGCCACGAGACTGAACCAATTATATAAATATATCAGCCCTATATACTGTGCCACTCTTCGGCACGGGCCACCTCTACAACTGAGAGGGATTAGGCCTTAGCCCACCACGCTAGCCTAGTGCGGATTGGTAGACTTCACACACCTTCGAAATTCCTATAGAGAACTTCTCAGGTATGCAGGTTTTGTCGCGATGTTTTCCTTCACCGTTAAAGCAAGCGATAATTCACAAAGATTACACACATAATTTTAGAAAACCTAGAGGTGCGTGCCCTTGGGTTTTGAACCTGCGGATATTCGTCTCAGCAGTCCGTTCTACACCCAACTAAGCTATCGCCGCTTTTGAAAATATTGCCAGACAAAAAAGGAGAAAGTTTTGATATCATATCGTATCACCTTTATTTTACAGTTGGTTTTACGTTCGTTGTTCATTTTGCTCCCATTTTCACGCTTCAAATACTTATCGTGATCTTTACTAATATTGAAAAAGGTAAATAAATAGAACGTAAATATAAAAACGCTTTTATTACTCTAGTTGCTACAGATTCCTTAAACAATAATTTAGGCTAAAAAAAAACTTAACTAAAACGAATTATAATAAAAATACATAACTCACTTCAATATACCGGTTTTGCCGGAAATATTTGGTTTATAATTAGGAGTAGAAAGTATTAAATTAATAGCAATGATTTCTTCAGCTTGCAATGTGACACCGGAATAAAAACCACTACTTATTCATTGTCATACGTATATTTTTATGACTACCCTTAGAAAGAAACTGAAGGTTATAAAAGACTATTAGTTTAATATGTATAAAAATCCAAAAATAGGTTCTTTACTTCTGATTTTATAGCTGTAAATACAATTTGTAACGTCCAAAAACAAATTCGATTTCATTTATTTTAATATAAATTTTGTGACGTATTGAGCGTTGGAAATTAAATCCATATTTTAACCACAAAAAATAAAAGTTAAAACAAATTGCTCTCTATTTTAGATTTACGCAAGACCCATTCGTCACAAATCCAGACATAGTACCCTTATTAATTTAATAGTAAAAGAGAATTCGGATAGTTTACAGCAATTTATCTTTCATTGCAAAAGGTAAAAGAGAAAGGAACCTAGCCCCGAATTCATCCGTTCAGTCGATGACGATTGTGTCGACATATATTCAGTGGCGTAGGTAGGCATGGGCGAAGTGGGCCCTAGCACACGGCTTCATTAAGTGCGACTTTTCAAATCTATATGCTTTTCAATATTCATCTACCGCCCTTTTCTATTTTTTCACATCATAAATAGGTATGTCGTGTCAAAGCATATTTGGTAAGATACATTTATTGGGTAGATCTTGGGACCGAAAGAAAAGGGGTCTCACTGATTCGACTTCGCCCATGTCTTTATTAGTGTATGCTACGCCACTGCATATAATGTATTTAATTAATCCTCTATTGGCCGTTTTAAGTTCGTTATATTTATTATATTACAGCTTACAATTTCAAGATCCCGCTTATTTTATTTAATTCAAGCGGATATCGTAGGCAGGCGGGCTTTTTGGCGGGCAGATTGAAACTAATTAATAGAAAATACTTTGAAAGATACATCCTTATCTTGAGTGGAGAGCTTGGAGTTATATCACTGTCTCTATAATCTATGTGAAGTTATTTGTTTGCATTTCATTTCAGAAAACCAAATTAACCCATACCAAGCTTATCTAATCATGTAATAAAATCAAAACAAAAAGATGATTTTTTTATTGTTATTTTATAGTAGGGCTACCATAGTTTATCTGCCGGTGGTTTCACCAATGTCGAGTAATAGCTGATATAAAACAATACAATAGTTGTCAGGAATCAAATAGTTGTTGCCATGTCAAAAAAAATAATGACAAGGTCACCAACCACAGGCCTGACAATAAGCGCCATCTATAAATCAACAGTACCAACAAAGAATGCACAAACCGCACTGCACTTAGCTCATCCGCCCGAATCACTAGTTGAGTTTCATAGTACCAAGTAATTTCACTAGATGTCGTTACCGGTAATGCCCACTACCTAAGGCCCACTGCAGAATTATAATAAAATTATGTTAATAATTTTTTGACAACAGTGCTATGAAGATATACGAGTGTATGTCTGTATGACGTGATAATGCTGCTAATATAAGGAAAAAGTACATATTTGTTTTTTTCCACATATAAAATATTACGTAGAAATTTCCTTTTCCTTAATACTGTAAATTACAGTGTTATTCTTTTTTAAATACAAAATTTTGATATTTTTATTGTAATCTGCACCATCCATAATCAGTCATGATTCCAAAACTATCATTAATGTGCTGCACGCCTTATTGGATAGATATAAGAGTTAGGGAAGGTTCCGTTATTTTGGGTAAAGATATCTTCATAGCATTCGACTTGGCAGTCACCACAAAAAAAATCATTGGGCTGTCTTACATAACAAAACTATTTAGGCCAATATAGAGTAAGGTGACCACACTCTCTAAACTCGCATCCGCCGCTCGACCTTATCCCGCTGTGACACGAGTCCGTACGAGTCGAGGTGCGAGTACAACGCTTCGAGGTACTCCTTCGGGTGGAAGATGTAGTGTTGTACGTGCGGAGACTTGTCCCAGCATTTCCAGGTGCACTGTGGACAACGTAGTTCACTTTATTTATATTGTATGGCAAACAGTAATGTGGTGAGTTGATAATATTAATATATATTGGAGTTGTTACATATTTCGGTATATCGGGTATGTCATCGACATTGTTTTGTCTCCAACACTAATTCAATTATCCCGGTTTCAAATTAAAAAATCATATTATATAGACAGGTGGGTACACCCATAACTAGGGTTGCCAATTTACATATACATCCTGGACACAAATCAAATTAAACTTTGGGGTTAACAGGATTCGTAGTATGAAAGTATGTTGTATTGCGCACACGGTACGATACTGCACTAAGTTTCCGGGTTTGAATCCCGGATCTGGAAAATTAACTTTAGGTTTTTCTGCTCAGTATAGTAGAGTCTGGAATTTATGCCCGATAACGCCATAGTCTCGCACCCTATTACATCATGGGACGTAACATTCATGCCGAAAAGTGGATGCTGTGGATACACTTCTGCCTTGTCCTTTGTAAGCAACAGACAAGCGTGTAGTGTAGCAATATAAGGTGTACCTTAATCCCCATCTTCTCCCAGGAGTCGTGCACGCTGCGGTTAGACCGCTCCGCGCCGACGGGGTCGCTGCGGGACAGCAGGAACAGCGCCGGCGCACGGCACAGCGTCGTGTGGAACAGCTGCGAGGAGCGGATGTAGTGCGACGTCGCCGCCTCGTGGAACGTCTTCATGTGGTACCTGGGCGATGAGACATAAGTGTTATTTTTCATCAGCGGTTATAGGAAGTCCATTACTGTACAAATGTCTAGAGACGAAGTGTGAAATTTTGCGAAAGGAAACCCGATATAACTTATACGCACTGATATGCATAAATGTGGTCTGCAAATCGTTATAATGATAATTACATTTGACGGCAAGAATCAGGTTATATGGACCCATCGCCACTGCAAAGGTCTCTCGTAAAGGTTTTCAGACCGACTTAGGGCCTGTATTTAGCAAATTCGTGTAAAGGGTGGAGAGTAATGGCAAAAGCCCCTGTGATTACTAAGGGACTGTTTCACAAGTATTAAGTTTTTATTAGACTGTTCTCGCACATCTGATGTAGATAGTACTCATTTGATTGCCACTTGGGAGGATAGATAAGTTTGATTTAGTATTTGGTTGTCTTAAACAATCTGTGACGAATAGCACTTACTCAGAATTTGTGATATGGGCACTAAATCTAAAATTCTCATGAACTATATTTATTAATAGTGTTTAATCATAATAATATTAAAGCTGTTATTATGATTATTATCAATGTAATCATAAATTATCATTGTCTTATAATCAGATTATAATAATTTGTTATATTATTGATTCACGCCATACTTATCTCTAAACAGACTTGTACGTCTAGAGGCAGTATTAATAGATGCTATTTATTTTCGCTATGAAGTGTATCAGCTGAGAGGCTGTCAATTTATGTTTGCTCTCAAGTGTGATATTAGTTAAGATGCTGTCAAGTTAAAGTCAGTAACTTAAGACCGTCATTCTTTCATAAATAACATTTGAAATAATATCTTAAGATGTGGAGTTTTAACAGTTAAGTTTTGATAATTAAACAGCGCCGACTCAGCTGAAAACTGACGCTCAAATAACAGCTCAAGTTTTGTTTTTTAAATGGTTCATTATCTTTAATGTCTGTTTAAAATTATACTCAAACGCGAGACTTGTTTGTCGATACGGCTTTAAGTCTTAGGGGAGGTAGACAGCAAACATATCACTAGAAGTTAATAAAGTTTGGTTTACACTGAGGAGTTTCAAGCATATTGCTACTAACTCTTGTTTTGTTAATTCTAATGCATACATTATCACGATTGTATTCTTATGTTTATTAAACAATTACGCTATCTACTCAGAATATAAAACATAGTATTTTGCTAATGGCCTATACTAGATAGGGGTCCATGCTAAACAAAATTGTACCTATCTATAATAATTATAAAATAAAAATATATTCCAATTTTATTGTAATTCTATTATAATTGTAGTCATGTTTTTTAAAGAAAAAATACCGTTGTAGTCTGTTTTGCGTGGATTAATAAAAGGCGTTTTTTAAATTATATTTTATTGTATATATTAATGTTTGCTATTTTTCTTTTTTAATAATACTTTCTGTTATTTATAAAATAACGTACTTTATAATATGGATAATGAACTCTTGTTTCATTACAGGTATTTTCATTATCATCAGTCGATAAGTAGAAACTAGAATCATGCGTCGTGGCGATAAAAAGTCTATTTGTGTTTTGTATTCTCGTCTCTGTGTTACGAGAAATGCTTCTCGTATGAACCAACCTTAATACTGTTTCTTGAATTTTGATGTCGGTATTTTACGTAAATTTCTGCAATTTAATTTATCTTTGAAGGAGAGAATTTTAGATTGGATCAGATCTCAGATAGTTAAATGACGTCATATAAAAACGAACTAATCCTTTCTTCAACATCGCATAAACGTCAAAACGAGTATTTTGGAGATTCATGAGCATTTAATTTGTTTCTAAAATCTTTGTGACTCCTAAGCAGTAAGTTAGTGGTATTTTTTGACGTTGAAGTATTACTTGTAATACTGCCAATAAAACTACGCAATAAGTTTGTCATAATAGTGTCCATAATACTTTCTAGTTCTTAACATTAAAAATGTCTCTTTCGCACTCGGCAAAGTGACTCGACTGCAACTGATGGTTACTGGAGTGGGGCAGGTAGATCATCAACTGACAGCCGACTGTCGACGAGAGATTATTCCTCGCCAGTCGACACAATTGTGCCGGCCTGTTTGAAACTGGATACACAGGATGATGTCGAAACGCGACACCTACGTGGACCACTATGGAGAGTTTAACACGTTGTGTACGGTGGTAGCTAAACTGATGGATACAAATAACCTACATGACAATACAAAAATAATTTTACGGCAGACTAAAGATTATCCAAACAAAACAAATGAATAAACTAATCGCAAGATAATGACACACGTGTCTGTATTTAGTCTGAAATTTAGATTTTTATCTTACCTGTGACGGAAAATTTAGCAATCACAGATTACAGTACTGACTAACGCCCACGTGCACACGCGTAATGATAAAAACGATTAGACCTAGTTACTCGAGGCCGTCTGTAAACATATTTGTTTGAAAAATCATTTTGTGGTAACCATTTGTGTTATCATTTTATCTAACTAATATATGATAAAGGTTTGTGAAAATGTTTGGTAGAAGTGAAGACGTAAAAAGCTGAACAGATTTGGTTGAAATTTGGCATATGGATAGACCATGCACTGGATTAACACATAGGTATCACGGTAATATGCTCCCAAGGAATATAATGTTTTTTTTTTATGTGATTTTTACATGAAACTAGCGTCGTATAGGTGATGCTATGAAAAAATTCAGTATTTTAGTGACTTGTACCGGGAACGGTTTAACACGCGGGTGAAGCCGCGAGCAACACCTACGTTTAAATAAATGATTCAATATTAATCTAGGATGTCCAATACCTATGGATTTAGGTGTATACCGTCAACAAAGTACAGTCAGCCCCAAATAAATGTATAGGTACACGAGTAAGGACCAATTATGAACTTCTCACAAAGCAATCATTGTAGAATGTCTTCCAACAACGCATGGCTTCATTTACGGCTGATCGTTCATAATATTTAATCGTTTGAAGGGAGACATAAGAATTTTAATGTAGATACAGTTAGCCACAAAGTTAGCTGAACTAACTTAAAACTTTTAATCATGTATACGCGTTAAATATAATACAAGCATTTATTTTTCTTGTTCTAAAATAAAATTAACCCTTTGTAGTCAAACAAAGAAAAATAATGGCAAGTACACGAGGTTTTTTATTAGATCTGAAGTTTTGAATTTATTCAGCAAATTTTGTGGCATATTGTTCATAATACATACATGCAACTTCCTTTATTTACAAAGTATGCAAATCCAACCCTTTCCATCATGTCCTCATTGGTGAGTTCCAACTGTCATGAGCATTATCGGTAATGAAATCTTTGAAATATTATGATTTGCACCAGTATAAGTACTCACTCCATATAAGCCCTGAGTGTTTTCTGCATGATCTGGTTCTTGGGGAATACGGCGGCGGGCACGCCGATCGATATCTCGCTGATGTCAGCGGCAGAGTCCCACACCTGCGCCACCACGCGATCCAGCACCGGTTGGTACCTAGAACAGAAAAAAATGCGTCTATCATTGACGTATATTCTATAGACACGAACGTCCATATAAACTATTCGTTCAAAATCTGAACTAAAATGGCAACCAAAACGTTAAATTGTACCGAATAAAAATACTACTGCGTTAAAAGAAGTGAAAAACAGGGTCTTTTTTTAAAAAAGGGTACCTACTTAGTACTTATAGCAGGAAAAAAAATAAAAGTCATTTTTTACTATCAATTTATATTTTATTCATTAAAACTCAGTTGCAAGATTTGACCCGAATTCGACCCCAAAATGACAAACCGCGACTCTAAAAAGTCCTGGCTAATATTTTAGGTTAAATAAAAGCTTTAAAAAAACAAAAAAAAATGTTAAACAGCAATTTTCCAATACCACTTACCGTTCCTTATCCTTCATGACGTGTACAAACACCTCCCCCCACATGTACCCGCCGACCGAGAACCCGTGCACCACCAACGGCTGGTCGGTCTCGTTCGACGCCATGAAGTTCAGCAGGTCGCCCGCCACCAACTGCGTATACCAAACAATAGCTTTTTCATTACTTTTAATTCTAGAGGGGTTGGCAGTGGCGCAAATAGCAACTCCAAGACTTTTGTAAAACGGATGGACCCACGAAATTTTACAATATAAGTGGCCAGAAATCAAGTTTGGGTTACAGTGAATGTAAATAATGACCCTTACAAACATAATATGTGTAGTATAAATATATTTATTACAAATATCTTTAGATAATATATCGGTACTACAAGAAATAAATTTCACGGAGCGAAAGAAAAATAATTGTATAAATGAATCTATGATAAAAAATTCGGGTTTTACGTATAAAAGAGCATAACCTTGCGTAACCCCACCCTCCCCTAATGAGAAACAAAACAATGTATAATTTAATATTTTGTGAAAATAAAACTAACTTGTGAATCATTAGAATAGAAAAAAAATCACCCACGAAGACGCGCCCTACTGTTTTCCCTATCGGTTACAGTATTCGTGAGCAGCATGTCCTCTTACCCCGCCACACCCGCTCATAAAGTGGTGGGGCGCAT
Organism: Manduca sexta; assembly: GCF_014839805.1. Lineage (NCBI taxonomy): Eukaryota > Metazoa > Arthropoda > Insecta > Lepidoptera > Sphingidae > Manduca > Manduca sexta. The sequence goes on along the minus strand of NC_051121.1, from coordinate 6,495,506 downwards.
CTACGCGAATGAAATGATCTATATAGTAGGATAATGTACCTGCGATCCCTTCATGGGCCACATGAGCTGCCACGGCGTGCAGGACACGGATAACACATCGAAGCCCTGCTCCAAGTACAGCGTGGCGTACTTCATCACGTGCTTCTGCCGCGCCAACAGCCAGTTGATCATCACGCATAGAGGCCTGTCTCGAGGTTTGTGTAGTCTGGTGGAAAAATTTGGAAACTTGCAGATCTATTTCAGTAGTGCTTGAAGTAATACGGCAGACACTTATGGTCCCATCCTTCCCAATCCTTGATCAAATATTCTGTGCTTTAAGACCGGCGCAGCAATTATGATTCTTTAAGAATTGTGTTTGTTCATAAGCAGTGGTTATCAGTTAACATTAGATGAAACAGTTGTATCTTTATCGGTCTATGATATAAAACATATTACTACATTGTAGTTGTGTAACGGTACGACTTCAGTGCTGAGGACTTGGGTGCGATTCCCGGGTCGGGCAAAGTGATATTTGTTTTTTTTACTCAGTATTAGCCCGGTGTCTAGAATTTGCGATATGGCGATAGGCTCGCTCCTATCACATAATGGAACGGAATACACACGGCGGGAAGTGGGTACACCACATATGCCTCTGCCTACTCCTTCAGACATAAAAAGCGTGAGTGTGTGTAGTACTTTGAAAAATGTATGAAAAATACTTTCAGCGACTGAAAGAATCAGGAACGTGGTTCATGTTGCACAAGTATTTAACATTTATCAGTGTTAGTACGGGAAATTTTAAATCTGACAATATCGCTAAATCAAACCCTCATAAATCGTAACACAAAGTATCCCGTTCATCGTTCGTTTATATATTTCAATAACAATTTCCAATAAAATTATATTTTACCAACTCAACGTTTATGTCACGCTTAACAGCACGTGAAGACTTTACACGTCATTAGAATGATACATAATTCTGCATCAAAATGTGGTTATTTCAAAACGAATGCATGTGGAACAAATAACAATAGACTTAAGGTACTCTCCCCAGGAACACGGTGCTAACAGTATTGTTAGAAGCTATGTACTCGACATTTATGAAACAGACAATTTAATAGCCGAATTCAACGAAAGGTCTGCACGCGAGACACCTATATACCTAAGGCTTTTTCTAGAATCGAAACTGATCACATTAACCCATAGCTACATCCATGAATTTGGACTACTCAGAATTCTAAAACAAAGCAACTACTGGTTGTAACTTCAGTTACTCTTTCTCTTTTTGCCAATATTTACTTAAAAACTGCATGATATATTTGGTATCTTTAATTCAGTATACCTGGTTAAAATTATGAGCACACATTGTCTTTTTGATTATATGCCGTAAGTTGAGGATATATCTATCATTTTGCCTCCGACATCGACAAATGTGTCTAACACTTCAACTAAACATTTAGAAACTGCATGGAGTGTAGATTCGCACTCAATGAAGCCAATAAAGACGTCGTTAAAATTGATACACGGTTGACAACCGGCCATCGAGCACTGTACGATGGCTTGTAATTGATTCATTACTCAGTCTACAATCCAATACATAATATATGCAACGCTAAACAACGAGCTTTGATCGGTTATTGTGTCTGATTCACGATTACTAGCAGCCATT